>NC_086342.1:2637993-2981420 GCF_032445375.1 Bacillus rossius redtenbacheri | reverse complement strand
AGTTCGGTTATCACTCGCTCTATTTGCGTTTTGTCGTAACTCAAAACGTTATTCTGCTGTTCTGATGACAACTGGAACTAACATCCTTATCTCAATTGGCTTTGTACTTATGTATGCTCTCTTCTTTCTCTGTGTCTAAAAGTGCATAGTTGACTTGTCACTACTTCTAATATGCACGTTTGTGCCCAGACAATGTGTTTGTTCGATGTTCTCAAGTTACAGCTTAGTTGTGTGTTTGTAGCTACTAACAGGCAATATTTCAGAAAATGTTCGTCAGCTAGTCAAGTGTTTAATTTACATTGTGGAGTGTTTTGATTCTTGAATCACTATTGCCATAGTTGTGCATCTAGGTGTGGTTGTTCGAAACTTGTGAAGGAAAAAAATTACTTTTCACAAACTTTAAAAATATCTGCTGCATACCATATCCGGAATAAAATATAAACATGAAAAATCTCAGTATTTTTTATAGTTGATGCACAAAAACAGAAAAAAAAAAGTGGATTGTCCAAAGGGAAAAACAAATTTGAAACTTCTTTTAAATCTAGGTTCAGTGAGTAGTGCTGTAGTGGTGGAAACATGGCATGTGATTGTACTCTGTTGACCCGGAGATGAATACAATCTGAAAGTTTAATATTGTCCTTACCCTGTATTTGCGTAACTTATGACACGAGCAAACTTAACTTTCTCTACAATTTCATTTGGCTTAATTATCACATCATATTTGATTGGCATTTGTTCATAAGAGCTATTAAAAATTAATTTCTTTTAATAAGCTGTAACATCCAAGCCACCATAGCTACAACATATCTGTCATTGTGTTGTAAGAAGTAAAGACAGTTAATGACAATTTCTCAGCTGGTTACTTTCTCATAAATGTTTTTCTAAGCCAGTTAGGGCTTACTGCATTCTAATGACAACACATGTACCATTAATGATTGTTTCAAAAACACTCGATACTGTTTTTTTTAAAACAACAATGCATAGGGACAAGATTATATGATTAATTTCGATAAAACAGAAGAAATAACACCACAAAACATGTTCATACACCATATAACACAGAAATGCTAGTTAATACATCATTTAGCACCAAAATGTAACTAAAAAATGAAATTAATCCACAATTTGACAAAACTTAACTCAAATTATTTAAAATTTTATTTTTTTTCATGGTAAAATTATTGAACATAATTTATTGATATGCTAACTTAATATTAAGTTGTTTGATCTAAAATATCTTATTACTAATAACACATTGCATAGTCATACACACTATAGAGTGGCATATAGAAGGTTCTTTTAAATATAAAAGTAAGTTAATAAATTTGAGATGAATGTAGACCAGCTATGGGGATGACGGAGGCTGTATGTTCTTTATTTCTTTCAGATAATTGCAAGATAAGTAATAAATTAAAAAAAATAGTCATAGAAATTTGAAATTTTTTTTCAGGTGAATTGAGGGAAAAGTCAGGGAAATTTTATCACAGATGTGTGTATATGTACTCTCACATCTGTCACGAATGATGTTGCACGTGTGTACATCCCCTGGTCAAACAGTTTGTTAACTTGCAAATACAAGCTGTAGTTAAACCAACTAATAAGACATGAATCACATTATTTGCTGAGGAACTGCAGGACTGTGGAGCTCTCGAAGCTCTGATCTCTGCCGCTGTAAACTCCCATGTCTAACGCGAGGGGCACAAGGGATGAAATGGAAAACAGAGGTGTGCAGTGTGTTACACATTTATTCATCCAGAAACACATACCGTTAATGACATCAGATTAAATACATAATATTATAATGAAGTACATTTGATTTCAGAGCCTTGGCTCCTAACAGAAGTCGAAAGAACTGCGAACAAATAAACAAAACAAATGATTAGCAGAGCCCTTATTTTGGTGAGACCGCTTTAATAAAACACTGGGCTTGCGGCTCGTCAACCACCACGCGACCCCGGCGGGGGAGCGTCGGCTTACACCGTCAAAACAAATTACGTGACAGCAAAAATAAACCATTCTTTACTGCTCCAGCCAGAACATCGCGACATCCCACGCGACTACACGGCACGTGCATCAACTATAAGTTTAACTACTGTCTCGGACATGCTCATATTTATCATCATCTCAATGAGCAGATAATTTTACTGTTTGTTGAATCGGTGTGTAAACGACTGCAATTTCTTCCTTCACGCTTGTCCCGTGATATGCTCAGCGAAGTTGTGGGGGGTCATTGTTAGCAATCTCATCAAACTATTTTCTTTGTTCACTGTTGTACAAGTTTAGACTACAATGAATGTAATTTGATAATGAGTTTATATAGGCATATTTTTAAAGGAAACGTCGAAATGATGGCCAAGCAGTTATCGTCTGTTTGAGTGTTTGTGCGGCAACGAGCAAAATGCAGCTAGTGTCTAATGCAGTGTGTTCTGTTTGTGTATCCTGACCACACGTTTTGGAGTCTGCTGTGACGGTGTCTTATGGCAGGGATGTTGTTATGTTGGCTGAACTGACCTCTCGGCCTTGTGAACAGAGCTGTCGAGAGTGATACGTAGCGACGGAAGGTCTGTATTGACCCGAGAGAATGTGTTTTAGTAATGTTTATGTGCCTTTTTGAACATTAAAAGAGGAATATTTAATGAAGTATTTTGTGGATGATTTTAGGTTAATGTTTGAGCCACCTTAGTTTTACATCTTGATTTAATTATTTTAGTTGAGTGTGCTACGTCAGTGCTATCAGTTTTTTTTATTATGAGCAAGAGTCATCTCAGTACAGTAAATTCCAGAGAGCTCTTTAAGAATTAGAGTAGACAAATTAATAGTTTTGGATTTTTAATCGTTAAAACACCCAGTTACAACTTCATTGTTCATTATTTTACATATAAGTTCAAGTTAGTCTATTTTAATACTTTTTTTTTCAGAAGTTACCATAGTTTTGGCGAAAAACTTTACTTTAGGTAAAGAGCTGTGTAGCATGTCTTAAACGTCATGTGACTTCATTTTCTACAGTGCTGTACAAAGAAATTTTAAAAGTAGAAATGACACGTAATCTTGTCATTCTTTGCTGTTTACTACTCGTCACAACCGGCATATGTTTAATTCTGCAGTAATTAAAGGATCACTCGTAGTCCAGCTTTAGCATACTCTTTTACAATACATATTCAAACAACTGGCCTCATTTTTGTAACCGGGTTTTTAATTCTTTAAATTGCTGTAATTGAAAACTTAAATAAAATTTATTCCAGATAAGATTAGGTCAGAATATATTTTTTCTGCTTATCTTCTTTGGCTCACATTTTTTTTCCATTTTACACATTTTACAATTTCGCTTAAAAAAAAGCACTTAACCAAGATCTCAGTGCATCAAAAATCAATTTAGAAGAATAAGTTTCACGGGCAAAATGAGGTGTAAAAAGGTAAAAAAAAAAAAAAAAAACATAATTGATAAATCTAGGCGAATGTTTGAAAGAAGAAGAACTGAAGCTCAGGTGAAAAGATGTGAGAAAAGTTCAAAGAAAGGATGGAAGATCATTTTTGTTCTTGGCATTGTTACCCGGCAGTGTTGCCAAATCCTCAGTTGAACATCTGCTCAAAGTGGTGGTTAAAAAAAATTATATATTTAATATTTGATTTGATGCTCTGATAAAATTGTTTACATGTATAGCTTCAATGATGAGGGAGTTGAAGTACACGGGAAGACCCAGGACGAGGCGGCAAGAGCAGATAGTTAAAGGAGTGCAGGAGAGAGGAGGAGAAGAATGAAATGAAGAGACAGAAGAGAGAATGGCGGAGTGAGGAGTGACAGAGGAAGATGAAGGAATTTTACTTTGCTGACCCGCCACAGGCGGGAAGCAGTTGATAATGATGAGTATGATTCCAAATAAGTAACTTAACAAACAGCAATAAAACATAAAAGTTGCTTGTAAGTATTTAGATGGTTTTTAGCAAATCATGTCTTTTAAATCAAAACAAACCACACGAAAACTCCGGCACCCACTAAAAGAAAAGGAAGAAAAAAAAACTGTATTGATATTGAAATGCGCTGGAAGTGCAGGGCAGTCCTGTGAGTTGGCAACCCTGCCTTGAGGAGCAGTCGGGCGGGCCCTGAGGGCTCGCAAGGTCACGCGCCGTTGGGAAACTGCTCAGCAGCTCCGAGGGACGTCCGTTTGAGCCCCTTGAACAAGGTGTTGGTGGTGGGGTGCTTCTGTGTTCTCACACTTGTCCTCTAAACCAGTAGTGGCCGACTTCGCTCTTTTCCAGGGCCAGATTTTGTTTCTGGAACTGATCCGAGAAGCAGATTATATGAATTAATACTAATGCCTTGCTACTCTGTACAGTAACCAACAAATGCAATATTTCGCATGTAATGAAGAAATGAAAATTTTGATACAAAAATAAGTGCCATCAACAGTAGATGGATCAAAAAATATATAAAAATTATTTTTAACTATTTCTGTAAGAATAAAATTGGCTTCATAACATTGTCTGTTTAAACTTGCTGTACACTTGCGAACGAAGGTAGCTGATACATGGCAGTTATCTGATGGTATTCCTGTGAGACGAGCCGGGCCCGCAGGCCACCGGTAGACTGTCTCTGCTCTGAACCGTCTCGTGCGCAGCGAGTGTGGCCACAAAGGGTGGTTCACACCATGGTTTCGGCGAGGGAACCCCTGTACGTAGGCAGTGTTGAAATAAACGGAGTGGGGACTTGCATCCGACTGAAGGTTTCGCCGTGCCACAAGACGGCAGGGTTGTTGTGGAAGGTCGTGCCGAGGCGCGCCAGTTGGTGGCTCGCTCGCAGAGGCAGTGCTGCTGACCGTAGCGCTCTCGTGCTTCACGTCTAAGCAACTCCCAGCGTGGTGGCAGCTTTGAAGAAGATAAACAAGGGAAACCCCCGTGAATAGATATGCTGCGTTTACAGCTAATGAAAGTGGTCAGTGTGGTCGGTCTTGCGGCCCTGCAGATGAGAGTGGTCAAAGCTCTGTCTCTGTAGTGCTCAGAAAGGCTTGTTAATATCTTGCACTTACCGGTCTCCAAACGACCTGTTTACTTAATTAGTCGCTGACTGCGCATTAAGGCTTCTGCTATCAGGGCACATATATGGTCTCTGTAGTGCTCAGAAAGGCTTGTTAATATCTTGCACTTACCGGTCTCCAAACGACCTGTTTACTTAATTAGTCGCTGACTGCGCATTAAGGCTTCTGCTATCAGGGCACATATATGGTGTGCAGAGCTTCAGGAAAAAACTAAGAGTTTTAAAAACTGCTCAAGAAGTCATACGAAAAGCATTTAAGAAAACACTGAAGGCAGATAAGTGGTTATGTTTTTCGTATTTATTTTTAAAAAATTTTTTAGAAGAGTGAAAATGGCTAAAACATGTGTTTACTGAATAATTTTTAGGTGTGAAACTTCCGATAGAGATCCTTAAAGCACTCAAGGGACTTGCAACACACCTTTAACTTAATTCGTCTGCCATAAAATGGTATGGTTTCAGCTCGGATATCATAGTTGCCCTACGCACGACGAGAAGACTGCGCGCCAGTCCAGAGGAGACACCGCGCTAGAAGCACCAGCGAGCGTCGCGCTTGTCATCCCGCCTCGCCGACACAAACATACCCCTGACTAGGCGGGCTCCTTAAAGCATTCTGCCCGCCAAGAAGCGGGAAGCAGACAAAGATCAGAAGAAGGGAGCTGAAGGAAGGCCAAGTGGGAGGGCTGTTCTCCTGAGAAGAAGGTGCACAAAGGGGTGACAGCTCTATCAGGCGACTGCGTGTGTTGCAACGTCTGGGATTCGAGTGGCAGTCTGCACTGCAACCAACCACTTCCTAGAACTAAATTATTAAAAATGTAGAAATGTTGTAGACCCAAATTACATTTACAGGAAATTTAAAAATAATAAAAATTTATACTGTATCATTCTTAAAAGGATTCAAGACAGAATAATAAAAAAAGGTTTACAAATTATCTTATAAAGGACATACATACTATCATCATTTTAGAAGGATAAAATTTTTAATCATTTTTTCCTAACCCAAAATGAACCAAAGCAATGGTATCAGTATTATTATAAGTGTAGCTTCACATTGATCTTTACATTATTCTGGGAAATTTGTATTATCCATCCCTTACTACATGTAACTGTTTACACTTGGAATAATAACTTTGTATTACATAATTATCTCACTTTTGTATTTAAAAATTTGTTTAGTACTATAACTGCTAGGTAATTTCTAGGGACTGTGAAAACTCTTTGTATTATTGAGAATTTTGTATTAACAGGGTTTTTATTAATGAGGTTTCACTGTATATATTTCTATTTGGAATCATTTAAAGTTATTAATTTTAACCACTAGTAAATTTTTTGAAAGTTTTGGTTTTTGAACTTATTGAATTGAAATTTGTTTTGTTTCAAATAATGCTCATTACATCATTGTAAGTGGAAACTTTAATTTTGGTAAGATTTTTTTTTCCTGCACTGATTTTATATATATATATATATATATATATATATATATTTAACTGTGGGTTAGAGTTATTTCGTGGTTATGATAGCAAAGCACACTAGAGCGCTGGCGCAGTTGGTAATGGCCAACCAGGCATTGGGCTGTCCCGAGTGGCTTGAACATTTGGTTTCCGTAAGTTTTCAATCGGACGGAGCAAATAAAGCAGGGTGAGACTCCGTCGTCCCCAACAGTGGCTTGGTTTCGCCGCTTCGGCTATTCACAGCAGACTGTAACTCGTGTGGAACTCTGTGTATTTGTGTCTGGTGTACAGTGTGCATGGCTTGTGCATTAAGGCCATTATTAAGTGTTCAGTTGTACTGAGTGTGCTGAAACCCACAGGTTCTCTGGATTAGTGTGCATTCTTAAGGGCAGAGACTGGCGGGGGGGTAACTTCCAGTCAGAAGGGTAAGTTACTGTTACAAAAATTCCCTGCTGATTGTGTTTCTGCTGGGAATTTTCAGCGTCTTTATCTCGGACACTTTGGTTACAGAATGTATATAAACCATGTTCCTTGTATGTCGTAAAGTATATAATTCGGGCTTGCCGAAAATATCTACGAAAATACAAACAGATTTCTTATCAAACACAGCTGCGGCCAAAGGACATTAGACGATAATCAAAAGTTGACAAGTTTGGTTAGAACCAAAGTGATTTTAAAAAGTTAGTGTTTTTCCGCAAGAAACTTTTCTAGATCCTGATTTAGGTACAAAATACTTCTTCATACATAAAATTACGAACTGTCCATATTTTATTTATTTTTTGTTTATTTTTTTATCTTGTGAGACATTTTGGAAAATCGAGTAGCTCTCGGATAATTGTTGATTTTGTTGTTACACTCCTAGTAATATAATATAATTTATTTATATTAATTATTATTGAAACAAAATTTTGAAATTGCACTGCGGCTTAAAATTATTTATGGTTTTTAAGTTTTCTGAGTTATCCTAAATATGTATTTAAAAGCATATAAAGAAATTATAAGCAAAAAAAATGAATGTGCGTACTTATGTAGACGCTTTAGAAGTTATACTTACTTGGAGTAATAAAAAACCAACTTTAATTTTGCCAGCAAATAATTGAAAGAAATAAAATAATAAAATAACAGGAGTTATTTTATAAATACAGCGGGTAAAGTATAAATCCAATAAAATTAAAAAATTAATATAAATACTAATTCAGTATTAATATAAACACATGTAAAAAGAATATTTTAATTTAGTTTGATAGTCTATATGAATTTTAATTAATAATAATATTATATTATTATAATTTATACATTTTAATTATTTATTAAATATAAATGTAATAATTTATAATTCAAATTATTTATATATACAGGAACATAACCTCACAAATACCACCATGAAAATGGCCAGGAGACTTCTTAACCTCTAACATCCACTAAGATGTAAAAGAACACACATATATATTTATTTGTATGCAGTTTTTTTCATCCTGCGAAAATTTTGTTACATGCTGTGCGTGCATCGTAAAAATTCACTCTCACAAAATTTTTTGGTAACGTGTCTAAAGAAGTATAATTTTCAAAAAAATTAGTTCATAAAAATATAAGTATGTATTTATGTAAACAGTTTTTCAGTGAATGACCTATTTATTGGGCCAACTCAAACCCCTTTTTGCAATGGTGCTCTAGTCTAAATATGCATTGGGACAGCAATGTGAAAGTTAAGCTACATCTTGTATGGTTCCTCAGCATCTGATCAGGGACCTAAAGTTGGTAGTTGGTACAACTTACCCGGAGTTTAGCGATGGCAGTGATGTGTTTTGTTTTGTTCTAGACATTTTTATCATTACTTGTTTATCTGGTGACCGCCCAATGATCCACATTCCGTTATTTTTTTTGTAGTTGGAATCGTGGCTCTCGAAGACATAGTTTGGATTCTTATGAACCTCACACTTCATCGAGAGTTACAGTTTTGTTAGTGAAGAAGCTGACATCTTCGTTGAACGACTGAATACATTCCAATTACAGTGTTGATGGGCGGAACCAGTTGCATTACGAGCAAATACCTCAAGTTTCACTTCTTGTGTTGTGCCCTGGCAGCTTTGATTGTCTTCTTTCTCTGGTATTCTCAACATTGTCACGTAACAAAACCTCAGGTGCTTCTGCCAGCTGTCATTATATATTTCACACTTGTGTTTCGATTAAAGTAACATTATGTTACTTGATGCTCTTGTCTGTAAGTTTCCTTAACTTTTTTTATCTGTAACATTTCAGTGATTGTCACTAAAATGTTAATAATTGCACGTTGGCTAATATAGGTGTTCTGCAGTGCAACACTAGTTTTTACAGTTTCTTAATCTTGTATAGTGCCAATGCATAATCGGTGTCCCTGCTTATCACTTTAGTACTTTGTGCAACATGTTTTCCTGGTTCCTTGAGAAGTATGGATAGCATTTTTCCAGATGGTCCCGATTGTCAGTCTTGGCTGCCACACACTGCTTACAAACACGTGCAACTACGCGGTGGAGAGAGTTTTCACCATTTCATTTCCATTTGTTGCAGGGATTGTGCAGGAATTAAATAAATAATAACTCAAAATAACTCTTTTACTATCCAACATGAACAGTCAGTCTAGAGCGTACAGTTGCATGCCTCGTGTAAGACGCGGTCTGTGTCCGCCTTCGCTGTTGCTCGTGTGATCCCCTGGAGCCCTGACAGACTCGCGTCCGTCGCACGACGTACGTGACGTGGCGTCCGGTCCTAGTCGCAGTGTGTTCGTTCCTGGGGCGAAAGAATCTCTCAGCGAATCTCACGTGGAGGCACGTCTGTGCCTGATCTGTTGCAGGGGGAGAAGTTGTGTTCTTCTGACGTTTACTTAAATCTATTGAAATGTTATCACCGGCAATTCTGTATAGAGCCCTACCACTTACTAGCTGTCAGTTGAATTCTCAACCCTGAAGAGCAAAACGTCTTCAATCCACCTCAGAAGCCTGCAGGATGGTTCAGACGTGGCTTGTTCTGTGAAATGTTGAACTGTGTCGTCAGCGAGATTAAATGTAGTGGGATGAGTTACAGTGTTCCCAGTAGGTAACTTGTTATCTTCCTTCTGATTAATTTCTCTGTAGTGTTTCCCCACGGAAATCTCAATGTATTTATTTATTTTTTTTTTTTTTAAAATTTTATTGCTGCCTTAATTTATGTGATGAAAATCACTTACATTGTGACACATATTGGCTCTCACCTTCCATTTCTGGTAATAGTTCTTTGAAAATGAAATTGGGTATGTTTTTTTGCATAAAAAAGTTTACCATGAAGCAGTTTATTTTTTCTTTCTCACACTGATGTCATAATTGAGCACAATTCTCGCTGCAAGTGTAGTTAACTTGGTATTGAATGTTGTAAAAATTTTCCTCTGTTTCTCAAATTTAAAGTGGCAACCATCCACAAGTAATGCCTAACAGCATAAAGGCGTCATAGTTGTGTTAAACTTTATTGCTGATATTTTTAAATAGTGGGTGCTAATTCATATGAATCCCAGATCTCTGTTCGAGTAAAAGGTACGGCTGCTTTACGGCTGCATTTCTTTTGGATGACACCCCTCCATATTAGTCCATATTAATTTTATTTTCTTAGTATGAAGTTAAGGTTTTGGATTTTTGTTGCTTCCACAGTCAAATATTGTTTTAAAAGACTACACTATGAACAACAAAATAACTCATCATGATGACTATTGCTCAAACATTTCACTAAATGGGTCATTTTATGAATAAGTATAAATTTTTGTGTGACTTTCACACTAAGCAATATATGTTTCATATTCCAAGTTCTTCGTTAGCCAATATATTTAGATTTAGTAATAACTTCTGCATTATTAAATACTATGTACAAACTTTAAATTACGTTTTCGAAAACAGCATGGAAGTAGTTTTATCTTAAATTGACGAAGATAATTAAATGTTAGCATTTTTCAAGGTTATTTAGCATATGCTGAACTAAGACTTTTGGAAACAAATGTTTAACTACTCCCAATATTATTTTCCTTATTTCATTCCCGAAAAACAGCAGAGGTTCTTTGGTGATGTCTTCCAAATTCTGTATCAAGTCGAGAATATGAAATCTCTCATTGTCTCTTACAGACCTCATTACCCACCACAGAGATCATGTAAAGCATCACAACTAATTTCAGCCATTCGCAATACGTGCATTTTTCTCCTAGCAAGAACATTAATCAGTAGGAACAAGATTACACGGTGAATTCCAATTCAATCAAAATAACACCGGAAAGCATGTCAATATACCATCTAAAATTCAAAATGCAATTTATTGCACCACAAACCACTGAAATACAACTAAATCCATAAAATAAATCAGCATTTTTAATTAAAACATTAACTCAATTCACAAAACCATAATCTTTTAATATATTAAACTCAAAGAATATAATTTATTTAGCATGGAGTTTGTACCTAAATGTATGTACTAAATAGCTGCAATTTTTTTTATATTTTTTTAATTTTGCAACTGTTATTAGTAACTCATTTTTACATTACTATGTTGGTACATTTTACAAACACACAAATTTTCAGATTTATTTTTATTGTTCTGAATAGTTAGACAAGCTTATTACAAATACATAATTATATTATTATTGCATAAGTATGTCATATATCAGACAAAATGACACAGTTTTGGTGAAACAAGTATAATGAAACATTTAAGTGTCAGTTTTGTTTAATATTTTGCTATATTTATGAATTAGCAACGTTCATAAAAAAATGAAATCAATAACACAGAAATCTCCTGTTTTAAGAATGAAATTGGCCTAAAAATAAAACCATAAAACATTGTCTCTATTCATTAGGTCGTCGCCATTACCGCTTGCAGTTTCCAAGTCACCACCTCTGCAGGGGCTCTTGACTTATGAAAATGTTCAGTTTCTGAGCACTTAAAGTAAAAAATGTTTTTTTTTTTTTTGAGTTGATGTTAGGTCTTTAAATGCAAAAATTAGTTTTACTCATTTTGTCTATTTGGCTGGAAAATCATATTTACAAGTATCTTACAAATGGAATATCTTATTTAAAAAGGTTGAAATGCATTAATGCAAACGCAAGGTAAAAAAAAATTCCCAATCAATAAAAAATACTAAGCATCCAAAAAAAATAAATTTCATAATTAAACATTTACATTTAAACAGGCGGGCTCTACACACAACTGTGAATGGATTCTCTACACCTTATGTCTTATGGCCTATATGCAGTGCATCATACAGGTTTCAGTTTTAAACATTTGAGATATTTTAAAATGATGAAAATTTAGTATTTTAACATGCAAAATTTTCCTGTCAAAACTTTGTAAGACAAAATAAATACTTGACAGAATCGTGCAGCTGTTATAAGCATACATATGCAGGTTATCCACATTTTGGAAAGTCAGGGTAAGTGGTAATTGGTCAGGGATAGTCAGGGAATTTACTGGGATTCTGGAAAAGTCATGTAAATTCATCAGTGAAAAAAATTTGAGGGGAAAATTTCATGCTGCAGTCTGTCATCACCCAGACCATGAAATAATTTTTTAGATGGTTTTTTAGTGCATAGTCATAAGCACTATGAAATCATGTAATCAAGTTTCTGTTTGAATTTTCATATTTGTGATAAATTTTAGGCCAACTATGGGAATGGTGGGGGCTGTATTCATTATTTCTTTCAGAAAATCACCATATCAATATTTTATTTTGTTTTTTGTATTGTTATTTTTAATTGTTGCAGATTTGTGTGGACACCATTATAATCTGTAGCAAAGCTTGCATCGTTGAGTCTGTTTAAAACTTCCTTGACTGACGAGTTTTGGTATCAGTAGAGCATTTTGTTAGTCAACAAAGATAATTTCTTTTTTCTATATTTCATGTTCATGTATATTCATTCCTATCAGTGTGAACTTTCAAACCATTTTACAGATAAAATCAGTGTTGACATTTGGCACTTATTTTTTTCAGCTCCGAGTTTTTTTCCTAGGAAACTTTTTAGGAATTAAAACCTTGTTTGGAACAGGCTATGTTATTAGAACTGTGTTCTCTGTATACTGTTTTCATCCCCCTTGAATAGGTATTCTCTATTAGCACCATCAACTTCTAGGAGATGCTCTTTCTGTTGCAATGGCACAAACCACAAGCAACACCTATCTGCATCACTTTTTTTCACCTGTGCCTCACTACAGTCTGTCCGGCCCAAGGTAGTAGGGTTGTACCTCCGTTCTGTTCCGCTACAGCTTCTGCCGTTGTCGCACAACTGTTGCTGTTGAACCCTCTGGTGGAATAAGTCTTCTAAACCCCTTTATATTTGGTCTGAGTGTGCATTCAACGAAAAATGGAAAAATTAGCGGGTAGCAAATCTTAACTTTGTCCACGGTCAGGAATTTTAGAGGACATCATTATGCAAGCAGATGCACTACCTTTCATATTTCGTAGAGGCTCATCTATTAATTTTAACTTCGGGATTTACCTTGAGCCCTCTACCAACCAAACATTCTTGAAACTAAATTTCCTCAAATAATAAATGTTCAAATTCAAAAAAAAAAATTAACATCAAAATATTTACATATTATATAAATAAAAATATTTAGGAGATTTCAAGACGTCAACCATTTTGTGGGAAACATATTTCTGTAATGCAAATTGTGTGAAGCATACAGTTTTCTAGTATGCATCCTGTATATTAAAACAGGGGTCATGTCGGGACTGCACGATCCACCTGAACTCGTATGCATAGAGTAGAGTCACATGTGTCTTATGCTAGGAAGGAATTAATTATTCACATTCTCTAACCACAGTGGATTGGAAATTCTACTGTAATTTATTTTTGTTTGGTGTGAGTGCTCTTACTCCAAGAGAACCTGTGGGTAGCAAACTATTTCAGAAGGTGGTGACGAGATGGTGTTGTAAAGGTGAGTAATTTGATTTGTACATTAAGAAATGGCCATGTAGACAATATGTGATTTTATATATATGTGTGTGTATTATACACACACACACATATATTTACTAAAAAAGGAATGCCTTAACAGATTCTGTATTGTCTGCTAGTATTGTTTGTGTGGCTATTTTCTTATGGGATGTTTATTGCAAGTGCTCGGAACCTCTCTACAATTTCAAAAGGTAATAGTTGACTAGGAAATAGGATAGTGTATAGTTAGAGATCATACTCTAGACTGACGTGGTGTTTCACTCCAGAGTAAAGAAAGCAATATATTATTTTTAGACTTTTGAATTAATTTTTTTTGGCAAGCTTCTGCAGCATTATATATTCCATGAAAGTAGCTTTTTATCAGAATGGGAATCACATTTTTACACATACACAACCATTTTACTTGCACACCAATGGCAATAGAAAAAGATAAAAAGTGAGCTATATCTAGAAATTTTTCCCTGTTAAAAAAAAAGTTGATTCTAATTGTGACTTATTAATGCTGTCACAGTAACAAGCGCCTCTCCTCAAGACGACGATGACTCTCTGGATACGGATGGATTCCATGAGCAGTTCTTTTTGGAAACACAGCCACCCCCCGTTTCTATCAAGAGAGTTACGGGGAAGTCTGTCGAGCAGACCCTGTTTGGAGGGAGGCGCCCAGAGAAGGCTGAGGCGAAGACTGTGGAGAGAAGAGAGCTAGCCTCCGAGGAAGAGAGTGAGTTGGGAGAGGAACAATACGAGACAGAAGATGAGGCAACACAAAGCGAGGTCAGAACTTTGGACGAAACTAGCGAAGCTACGCTGAGCTTCAATCTGTATGACACGGGGCAGGAACAAGCGATGAAGGACCGGAGAGCAGTTTTGAAACTAATAGGAGTGAGGTCTCCTGATGAAGAGAAAGGTGTCAAGGATTCCAAAAAGAAGGAAAATGTGAAGCAGTGGGTGACCACAACCAGTGGAAAGAGAATTTCATTTCATAAAGCAGAGAGACTGGTAGGTGGTCTTGGGGTGAAAGAGGGACAAGAAGAAATAAGTGCTCAGGAACCTGAAAATGGTACGCCAACTCCAGAGGAAAGTAAAGAAACTCTTGTAAAACTTGAAGAGCAGAGTCAAGACCAGCCGAAGCAGCGTACAGAAAATGGGAAACACATAGATCGTGGTACAAGTCCATTGGATGGTAAAGCGTTGACCAGTCCAAATCCTAACAGACCACAGCCAATTCCAGCCGCCGGTGGCAGGTTGGCTCAGCCACCCCTTACTCTGGAGCTTGTTATTGGCCGAAAGGAAGTGCACACCAAAGAGGCGAGTGCGACGGCAGAGAGTCGTTTGACCTTGTATGGTGCTCGGGATGTAGAAATCTCGATCCGTTCGCAGTCTCATATAAGTGTGACTACGACTAGAAAGGAGGCAGGAGGTAAGGAAACTTCTGAGCGAGTAGATGTAGGCATGACAACAAGCGCAGGTACGGGAGCGGCAGCAAACAAAACCAGTAAGGAAACGAGCCCAGAAGTGGCACCGACAGAACATCGTGATGTTTATATCATTCCTCCCTCGGCACGTGAAGAACCAGAAGAACACGTGGTAGCCGAGGTAACCGATGTAGGTAAAGATAAGCGTCGTGAAGACACTGTTATTTTCAGTGGGAAGAAAAGTGTTTACAGGTATGAATCAGTGGAAACAGCTGTCACTCCAGCATTTGAAAGTCCAACAACAGAAGAGAGTGCATCTCATCACATCACAGATACAGGTATAAGTCTTACAAGAGGTACGACTGATACGCTAACCAGTCCAGTTCAACCTTCACCTGGAGAGAAATACATAGGAGATAAAGGTTTTCTTTCAGACACTGCAGTTGATGTTGGACTTGAAGAAACAGAACTGACAGACGCTGGTCTTAGTCCTATACAAGCAGATGATATAGGTTTGGGGATCTCTGGTTCTGACCTTCTTTTCTTAGAAGAGGAGATGGTACTGTCCCATTACTGTGACACTGCCAGTAGTCCAGTTGAATTTGTGATGGAATCAACATCAGTGGCATTATCTCCTGTTCAGATTGAAATGTCAGAAGCAAGTGTGTCAACGGATAGAATAGCCACAAAAGATGTAAGCGTGAGTCCAATAGGAGTTGAAGAAACTACTTCCCCAGGTGCAAGTCACCATCTTGAAAGTGATAGTGGTAGAAGGGATTCAGGAGATGTAAAGACTCTTATTCGTTTGATTGAAGAAAGTGCTCTACAAAAACAACAAACTAGTGTACAGAGGGAAACAAAGATATCGCAACAAGAAAAGATTTTTGATGATAAACTTGCAATAAAACAACATATTTCAGAAAATTTAATCACAGAAAAATATATCATTGGAACAGATCGTGGATTTAAAAGAGATGATACAGAAAAATATGTTGAAAGAGAAACACCACAAAAAGAAGAAATATCAGTACAAGTAATTGCAGACCATGTTACAAGTGAAACAAAATCAAGACCTACAACACCAAAACACATAGGGCCAAAAATAAAACAACTGCAAAAAATATTTAGTAAATCTACTGAATCAGACGACAGTGATATTGGCGATGACACATCACTTGAAAGAAAACACATCTTACAGAAGAAACAAAAACTAGTTAAAGGTGAAAAAGAAATCACTTCCTTTGATATTTCTAAAGAAAGTAAAGAATTATTTAGCACAGAAGATATATATCAAATCAAACAAACAAAGGAAACACAACAACAGTATAGTAAAGAGGAAAAATTATTCTCTGAACTAGAGGAGGTTTACCCTCCCATTTCTTCTGTAATAGCTACAATAGAAAAACGAATAGCAACACAAAAAACAATTACACCAAAACATTCCCTCCTCAAATCTGAATTACAAAAGAAAGATATACCGGAAGAAACGTATCAAAAAAACCATGTTGAACAACAACTTACACAAGTAGTAAAGGCTGAAGAAAAAGTACTAAAAAAATTTGAAGAAATAATAACAGTTGTACAAGAAAAACAACCAGCCATTTTTATAAATGTTCCACCAATAATAAGACCTAAACATTCTTACAAAAGTGAAGCACATCTTTCTATTACAAAACAATCACACGAACAACAAGTACCAAAAGAAATGAAAACAAGTGACACACAAAAGACTTTACCTAAAGAAATAATAGAAGCAGCAGCAAAAGACGAATTAAAAATTATCAGTCCAATAATTACGCCAGTGGTTTTAGAAGAGGAAAAATTAGAGGTTAGATCAGATGAGGTTGCAGATGAAATTGTTAAATTGAAGAAAGCAGAAGCAGAGGTTGAAGAGAAAGAAAAACCAGCAATAGAAGATGTTAGAGAAGAAATATCGGAATCAGTTGTACCTGTTGTAGAGGAAAAGGTTATTGAGGAAATAACTGTTGAGAAAATAGTTGATGTGAGTAAGGTGAAAGAATTAGATTTGACTAAAGTGGAGGATGATCAATCTATTGTCAAAAAAGTAATTGAGGAATTAATGCCAGTGAGGGAAGTAGAAGATTTGAAGGTTGTTAAAGAGGAGGAAGTTGTTGCATTGACAAAGGAGGATGTAGTGTTACACAAAGAAGTAAAAGAGAAAGAACCAACTAAGGAAATTATTGATAAGGAAGTTGTTAAGGATAAAACTGAGAAAGTGGAAGATGAAATGGTTGAGAAAGTAGAAGAAAAAGAACTTCCTGTGGTTGAAATGACTGCAAAAATTGAGGAATTTGCATTATCACAGGTCGTTGTCACTGATGAGCGTCCTGTAGGAATTGCTGTTGAGGAACCTGAAGTGAAAGAAGAAAAATTAGAAGTAGTTTTACCTAAAGAAGTTGAAAAAGAGGCAATAGAGGTGAAAGAAGTGTCTGTGGAAGAAAGAGAAGTGGAAGAAGCTGTACAATTAGATAAATCACCAGAAAGTGTAGAAGAAAAAGAATATTTAATGAAGAAAATTGTCAGTGATAAGATTGAACATGTTGTACAAGAAGAGTTATCAGTTGTTAAATCGATTGAAGAAGAGGTTGTAGTAGAAAAACCTAAAGTATTGTTGGATGAGAAAGAAGTTGCTGTGGTTGCAGGGTTTGAGGAAATAGCTGAGGAGGTTACAATAAAAGAAGCCAAAATAATGGAATCACCTTCTAAGGAAGCAATTATTGTAGCTGAGAAGACACCTGTGGTTGAAGAGGTGCCATCTAAATTAGTTGAAACTATTGATAAAATTACTCTAGAAAAAGATACGGAGGAGGAGGAGGCATATGTTGATAAAGTTATAGATGTCGAAAAGCAAATGTTAGTAGAAGAGGTTACTGAAATAGCAAGAAAAGTTGTAAAGGAAGTTAGAGAAATTGAAGAATCTGTTGTAGAAGAAGAAATAATTGAAAAAGTCAGTAAAGAAGAGCTGATAATGGAGGAATCTAGAGAGGAGCATGAATTAGAAACAACTGATAAAGAGCCATTACCCAAAGAGATATTTGAACAGGCAGAACCTGAATATTTGAAAATAATGGATGCAATGGTTGGGCCAGTGGTTTTAGAAGAGGAAAAATTAGAGGTTAGATCAGATGAGGTTGCAGATGAAATTGTTAAATTGAAGAAAGCAGAAGCAGAGGTTGAAGAGAAAGAAAAACCAGCAATAGAAGATGTTAGAGAAGAAATATCGGAATCAGTTGTACCTGTTGTAGAGGAAAAGGTTATTGAGGAAATAACTGTTGAGAAAATAGTTGATGTGAGTAAGGTGAAAGAATTAGATTTGACTAAAGTGGAGGATGATCAATCTATTGTCAAAAAAGTAATTGAGGAATTAATGCCAGTGAGGGAAGTAGAAGATTTGAAGGTTGTTAAAGAGGAGGAAGTTGTTGCATTGACAAAGGAGGATGTAGTGTTACACAAAGAAGTAAAAGAGAAAGAACCAACTAAGGAAATTATTGATAAGGAAGTTGTTAAGGATAAAACTGAGAAAGTGGAAGATGAAATGGTTGAGAAAGTAGAAGAAAAAGAACTTCCTGTGGTTGAAATGACTGCAAAAATTGAGGAATTTGCATTATCACAGGTCGTTGTCACTGATGAGCGTCCTGTAGGAATTGCTGTTGAGGAACCTGAAGTGAAAGAAGAAAAATTAGAAGTAGTTTTACCTAAAGAAGTTGAAAAAGATGCAATAGAGGTGAAAGAAGTGTCTGTGGAAGAAAGAGAAGTGGAAGAAGCTGTACAATTAGATAAATCACCAGAAAGTGTAGAAGAAAAAGAATATTTAATGAAGAAAATTGTCAGTGATAAGATTGAACATGTTGTACAAGAAGAGTTATCAGTTGTTAAATCGATTGAAGAAGAGGTTGTAGTAGAAAAACCTAAAGTATTGTTGGATGAGAAAGAAGTTGCTGTGGTTGCAGGGTTTGAGGAAATAGCTGAGGAGGTTACAATAAAAGAAGCCAAAATAATGTCACCTTCTAAGGAAGCAATTATTGTAGCTGAGAAGACACCTGTGGTTGAAGAGGTGCCATCTAAATTAGTTGACACTATTGATAAAATTACTCTAGAAAAAGATACGGAGGAGGAGGAGGCATATGTTGATAAAGTTATAGATGTCGAAAAGCAAATGTTAGTAGAAGAGGTTACTGAAATAGCAAGAAAAGTTGTAAAGGAAGTTAGAGAAATTGAAGAATCTGTTGTAGAAGAAGAAATAATTGAAAAAGTCAGTAAAGAAGAGCTGATAATGGAGGAATCTAGAGAGGAGCATGAATTAGAAACAACTGATAAAGAGCCATTACACAAAGAGATATTTGAACAGGCAGAACCTGAATATTTGAAAATAATGGATGCAATGGTTGGGCCAGTGGTTTTAGAAGAGGAAAAATTAGAGGTTAGATCAGATGAGGTTGCAGATGAAATTGTTAAATTGAAGAAAGCAGAAGCAGAGGTTGAAGAGAAAGAAAAACCAGCAATAGAAGATGTTAGAGAAGAAATATCGGAATCAGTTGTACCTGTTGTAGAGGAAAAGGTTATTGAGGAAATAACTGTTGAGAAAATAGTTGATGTGAGTAAGGTGAAAGAATTAGATTTGACTAAAGTGGAGGATGATCAATCTATTGTCAAAAAAGTAATTGAGGAATTAATGCCAGTGAGGGAAGTAGAAGATTTGAAGGTTGTTAAAGAGGAGGAAGTTGTTGCATTGACAAAGGAGGATGTAGTGTTACACAAAGAAGTAAAAGAGAAAGAACCAACTAAGGAAATTATTGATAAGGAAGTTGTTAAGGATAAAACTGAGAAAGTGGAAGATGAAATGGTTGAGAAAGTAGAAGAAAAAGAACTTCCTGTGGTTGAAATGACTGCAAAAATTGAGGAATTTGCATTATCACAGGTCGTTGTCACTGATGAGCGTCCTGTAGGAATTGCTGTTGAGGAACCTGAAGTGAAAGAAGAAAAATTAGAAGTAGTTTTACCTAAAGAAGTTGAAAAAGAGGCAATAGAGGTGAAAGAAGTGTCTGTGGAAGAAAGAGAAGTGGAAGAAGCTGTACAATTAGATGAATCACCAGAAAGTGTAGAAGAAAAAGAATATTTAATGAAGAAAATTGTCAGTGATAAGATTGAACATGTTGTACAAGAAGAGTTATCAGTTGTTAAATCGATTGAAGAAGAGGTTGTAGTAGAAAAACCTAAAGTATTGTTGGATGAGAAAGAAGTTGCTGTGGTTGCAGGGTTTGAGGAAATAGCTGAGGAGGTTACAATAAAAGAAGCCAAAATAATGGAATCACCTTCTAAGGAAGCAATTATTGTAGCTGAGAAGACACCTGTGGTTGAAGAGGTGCCATCTAAATTAGTTGAAACTATTGATAAAATTACTCTAGAAAAAGATACGGAGGAGGAGGAGGCATATGTTGATAAAGTTATAGATGTCGAAAAGCAAATGTTAGTAGAAGAGGTTACTGAAATAGCAAGAAAAGTTGTAAAGGAAGTTAGAGAAATTGAAGAATCTGTTGTAGAAGAAGAAATAATTGAAAAAGTCAGTAAAGAAGAGCTGATAATGGAGGAATCTAGAGAGGAGCATGAATTAGAAACAACTGATAAAGAGCCATTACCCAAAGAGATATTTGAACAGGCAGAACCTGAATATTTGAAAATAATGGATGCAATGGTTGGGCCAGTGGTTTTAGAAGAGGAAAAATTAGAGGTTAGATCAGATGAGGTTGCAGATGAAATTGTTAAATTGAAGAAAGCAGAAGCAGAGGTTGAAGAGAAAGAAAAACCAGCAATAGAAGATGTTAGAGAAGAAATATCGGAATCAGTTGTACCTGTTGTAGAGGAAAAGGTTATTGAGGAAATAACTGTTGAGAAAATAGTTGATGTGAGTAAGGTGAAAGAATTAGATTTGACTAAAGTGGAGGATGATCAATCTATTGTCAAAAAAGTAATTGAGGAATTAATGCCAGTGAGGGAAGTAGAAGATTTGAAGGTTGTTAAAGAGGAGGAAGTTGTTGCATTGACAAAGGAGGATGTAGTGTTACACAAAGAAGTAAAAGAGAAAGAACCAACTAAGGAAATTATTGATAAGGAAGTTGTTAAGGATAAAACTGAGAAAGTGGAAGAT
Organism: Bacillus rossius redtenbacheri; assembly: GCF_032445375.1. Classification (NCBI taxonomy): domain Eukaryota; kingdom Metazoa; phylum Arthropoda; class Insecta; order Phasmatodea; family Bacillidae; genus Bacillus; species Bacillus rossius. The sequence continues at coordinate 2,960,418 of NC_086342.1, read as the reverse complement.
GAAATGGTTGAGAAAGTAGAAGAAAAAGAACTTCCTGTGGTTGAAATGACTGCAAAAATTGAGGAATTTGCATTATCACAGGTCGTTGTCACTGATGAGCGTCCTGTAGGAATTGCTGTTGAGGAACCTGAAGTGAAAGAAGAAAAATTAGAAGTAGTTTTACCTAAAGAAGTTGAAAAAGATGCAATAGAGGTGAAAGAAGTGTCTGTGGAAGAAAGAGAAGTGGAAGAAGCTGTACAATTAGATAAATCACCAGAAAGTGTAGAAGAAAAAGAATATTTAATGAAGAAAATTGTCAGTGATAAGATTGAACATGTTGTACAAGAAGAGTTATCAGTTGTTAAATCGATTGAAGAAGAGGTTGTAGTAGAAAAACCTAAAGTATTGTTGGATGAGAAAGAAGTTGCTGTGGTTGCAGGGTTTGAGGAAATAGCTGAGGAGGTTACAATAAAAGAAGCCAAAATAATGTCACCTTCTAAGGAAGCAATTATTGTAGCTGAGAAGACACCTGTGGTTGAAGAGGTGCCATCTAAATTAGTTGACACTATTGATAAAATTACTCTAGAAAAAGATACGGAGGAGGAGGAGGCATATGTTGATAAAGTTATAGATGTCGAAAAGCAAATGTTAGTAGAAGAGGTTACTGAAATAGCAAGAAAAGTTGTAAAGGAAGTTAGAGAAATTGAAGAATCTGTTGTAGAAGAAGAAATAATTGAAAAAGTCAGTAAAGAAGAGCTGATAATGGAGGAATCTAGAGAGGAGCATGAATTAGAAACAACTGATAAAGAGCCATTACCCAAAGAGATATTTGAACAGGCAGAACCTGAATATTTGAAAATAATGGATGCAATGGTTGGGCCAGTGGTTTTAGAAGAGGAAAAATTAGAGGTTAGATCAGATGAGGTTGCAGATGAAATTGTTAAATTGAAGAAAGCAGAAGCAGAGGTTGAAGAGAAAGAAAAACCAGCAATAGAAGATGTTAGAGAAGAAATATCGGAATCAGTTGTACCTGTTGTAGAGGAAAAGGTTATTGAGGAAATAACTGTTGAGAAAATAGTTGATGTGAGTAAGGTGAAAGAATTAGATTTGACTAAAGTGGAGGATGATCAATCTATTGTCAAAAAAGTAATTGAGGAATTAATGCCAGTGAGGGAAGTAGAAGATTTGAAGGTTGTTAAAGAGGAGGAAGTTGTTGCATTGACAAAGGAGGATGTAGTGTTACACAAAGAAGTAAAAGAGAAAGAACCAACTAAGGAAATTATTGATAAGGAAGTTGTTAAGGATAAAACTGAGAAAGTGGAAGATGAAATGGTTGAGAAAGTAGAAGAAAAAGAACTTCCTGTGGTTGAAATGACTGCAAAAATTGAGGAATTTGCATTATCACAGGTCGTTGTCACTGATGAGCGTCCTGTAGGAATTGCTGTTGAGGAACCTGAAGTGAAAGAAGAAAAATTAGAAGTAGTTTTACCTAAAGAAGTTGAAAAAGAGGCAATAGAGGTGAAAGAAGTGTCTGTGGAAGAAAGAGAAGTGGAAGAAGCTGTACAATTAGATGAATCACCAGAAAGTGTAGAAGAAAAAGAATATTTAATGAAGAAAATTGTCAGTGATAAGATTGAACATGTTGTACAAGAAGAGTTATCAGTTGTTAAATCGATTGAAGAAGAGGTTGTAGTAGAAAAACCTAAAGTATTGTTGGATGAGAAAGAAGTTGCTGTGGTTGCAGGGTTTGAGGAAATAGCTGAGGAGGTTACAATAAAAGAAGCCAAAATAATGGAATCACCTTCTAAGGAAGCAATTATTGTAGCTGAGAAGACACCTGTGGTTGAAGAGGTGCCATCTAAATTAGTTGAAACTATTGATAAAATTACTCTAGAAAAAGATACGGAGGAGGAGGAGGCATATGTTGATAAAGTTATAGATGTCGAAAAGCAAATGTTAGTAGAAGAGGTTACTGAAATAGCAAGAAAAGTTGTAAAGGAAGTTAGAGAAATTGAAGAATCTGTTGTAGAAGAAGAAATAATTGAAAAAGTCAGTAAAGAAGAGCTGATAATGGAGGAATCTAGAGAGGAGCATGAATTAGAAACAACTGATAAAGAGCCATTACCCAAAGAGATATTTGAACAGGCAGAACCTGAATATTTGAAAATAATGGATGCAATGGTTGGGCCAGTGGTTTTAGAAGAGGAAAAATTAGAGGTTAGATCAGATGAGGTTGCAGATGAAATTGTTAAATTGAAGAAAGCAGAAGCAGAGGTTGAAGAGAAAGAAAAACCAGCAATAGAAGATGTTAGAGAAGAAATATCGGAATCAGTTGTACCTGTTGTAGAGGAAAAGGTTATTGAGGAAATAACTGTTGAGAAAATAGTTGATGTGAGTAAGGTGAAAGAATTAGATTTGACTAAAGTGGAGGATGATCAATCTATTGTCAAAAAAGTAATTGAGGAATTAATGCCAGTTAGGGAAGTAGAAGATTTGAAGGTTGTTAAAGAGAAGGAATTTGTTGCATTGACAAAGGAGGATGTAGTGTTACACAAAGAAGTAAAAGAGAAAGAACCAACTAAGGAAATTATTGATAAGGAAGTTGTTAAGGATAAAACTGAGAAAGTGGAAGATGAAATGGTTGAGAAAGTAGAAGAAAAAGAACTTCCTGTGGTTGAAATGACTGCAAAAATTGAGGAATTTGCATTATCACAGGTCGTTGTCACTGATGAGCGTCCTGTAGGAATTGCTGTTGAGGAACCTGAAGTGAAAGAAGAAAAATTAGAAGTAGTTTTACCTAAAGAAGTTGAAAAAGAGGCAATAGAGGTGAAAGAAGTGTCTGTGGAAGAAAGAGAAGTGGAAGAAGCTGTACAATTAGATCAATCACCAGAAAGTGTAGAAGAAAAAGAATATTTAATGAAGAAAATTGTCAGTGATAAGATTGAACATGTTGTACAAGAAGAGTTATCAGTTGTTAAATCGATTGAAGAAGAGGTTGTAGTAGAAAAACCTAAAGTATTGTTGGATGAGAAAGAAGTTGCTGTGGTTGCAGGGTTTGAGGAAATAGCTGAGGAGGTTACAATAAAAGAAGCCAAAATAATGTCACCTTCTAAGGAAGCAATTATTGTAGCTGAGAAGACACCTGTGGTTGAAGAGGTGCCATCTAAATTAGTTGAAAGTATTGATAAAATTACTCTAGAAAAAGATACGGAGGAGGAGGAGGCATATGTTGATAAAGTTATAGATGTCGAAAAGCAAATGTTAGTAGAAGAGGTTACTGAAATAGCAAGAAAAGTTGTAAAGGAAGTTAGAGAAATTGAAGAATCTGTTGTAGAAGAAGAAATAATTGAAAAAGTCAGTAAAGAAGAGCTGATAATGGAGGAATCTAGAGAGGAGCATGAATTAGAAACAACTGATAAAGAGCCATTACCCAAAGAGATATTTGAACAGGCAGAACCTGAATATTTGAAAATAATGGATGCAATGGTTGGGCCAGTGGTTTTAGAAGAGGAAAAATTAGAGGTTAGATCAGATGAGGTTGCAGATGAAATTGTTAAATTGAAGAAAGCAGAAGCAGAGGTTGAAGAGAAAGAAAAACCAGCAATAGAAGATGTTAGAGAAGAAATATCGGAATCAGTTGTACCTGTTGTAGAGGAAAAGGTTATTGAGGAAATAACTGTTGAGAAAATAGTTGATGTGAGTAAGGTGAAAGAATTAGATTTGACTAAAGTGGAGGATGATCAATCTATTGTCAAAAAAGTAATTGAGGAATTAATGCCAGTGAGGGAAGTAGAAGATTTGAAGGTTGTTAAAGAGGAGGAAGTTGTTGCATTGACAAAGGAGGATGTAGTGTTACACAAAGAAGTAAAAGAGAAAGAACCAACTAAGGAAATTATTGATAAGGAAGTTGTTAAGGATAAAACTGAGAAAGTGGAAGATGAAATGGTTGAGAAAGTAGAAGAAAAAGAACTTCCTGTGGTTGAAATGACTGCAAAAATTGAGGAATTTGCATTATCACAGGTCGTTGTCACTGATGAGCGTCCTGTAGGAATTGCTGTTGAGGAACCTGAAGTGAAAGAAGAAAAATTAGAAGTAGTTTTACCTAAAGAAGTTGAAAAAGAGGCAATAGAGGTGAAAGAAGTGTCTGTGGAAGAAAGAGAAGTGGAAGAAGCTGTACAATTAGATGAATCACCAGAAAGTGTAGAAGAAAAAGAATATTTAATGAAGAAAATTGTCAGTGATAAGATTGAACATGTTGTACAAGAAGAGTTATCAGTTGTTAAATCGATTGAAGAAGAGGTTGTAGTAGAAAAACCTAAAGTATTGTTGGATGAGAAAGAAGTTGCTGTGGTTGAAGGGTTTGAGGAAATAGCTGAGGAGGTTACAATAAAAGAAGCCAAAATAATGGAATCACCTTCTAAGGAAGCAATTATTGTAGCTGAGAAGACACCTGTGGTTGAAGAGGTGCCATCTAAATTAGTTGAAACTATTGATAAAATTACTCTAGAAAAAGATACGGAGGAGGAGGAGGCATATGTTGATAAAGTTATAGATGTCGAAAAGCAAATGTTAGTAGAAGAGGTTACTGAAATAGCAAGAAAAGTTGTAAAGGAAGTTAGAGAAATTGAAGAATCTGTTGTAGAAGAAGAAATAATTGAAAAAGTCAGTAAAGAAGAGCTGATAATGGAGGAATCTAGAGAGGAGCATGAATTAGAAACAACTGATAAAGAGCCATTACCCAAAGAGATATTTGAACAGGCAGAACCTGAATATTTGAAAATAATGGATGCAATGGTTGGGCCAGTGGTTTTAGAAGAGGAAAAATTAGAGGTTAGATCAGATGAGGTTGCAGATGAAATTGTTAAATTGAAGAAAGCAGAAGCAGAGGTTGAAGAGAAAGAAAAACCAGCAATAGAAGATGTTAGAGAAGAAATATCGGAATCAGTTGTACCTGTTGTAGAGGAAAAGGTTATTGAGGAAATAACTGTTGAGAAAATAGTTGATGTGAGTAAGGTGAAAGAATTAGATTTGACTAAAGTGGAGGATGATCAATCTATTGTCAAAAAAGTAATTGAGGAATTAATGCCAGTTAGGGAAGTAGAAGATTTGAAGGTTGTTAAAGAGAAGGAATTTGTTGCATTGACAAAGGAGGATGTAGTGTTACACAAAGAAGTAAAAGAGAAAGAACCAACTAAGGAAATTATTGATAAGGATGTTGTTAAGGATAAAACTGAGAAAGTGGAAGATGAAATGGTTGAGAAAGTAGAAGAAAAAGAACTTCCTGTGGTTGAAATGACTGCAAAAATTGAGGAATTTGCATTATCACAGGTCGTTGTCACTGATGAGCGTCCTGTAGGAATTGCTGTTGAGGAACCTGAAGTGAAAGAAGAAAAATTAGAAGTAGTTTTACCTAAAGATGTTGAAAAAGAGGCAATAGAGGTGAAAGAAGTGTCTGTGGAAGAAAGAGAAGTAGAAGAAGCTGTACAATTAGATAAATCACCAGAAAGTGTAGAAGAAAAAGAATATTTAATAAAGAAAATTGTCAGTGATAAGATTGAACATGTTGTACAAGAAGAGTTATCAGTTGTTAAATCGATTGAAGAAGAGGTTGTAGTAGAAAAACCTAAAGTATTGTTGGATGAGAAAGAAGTTGCTGTGGTTGCAGGGTTTGAGGAAATAGCTGAGGAGGTTACAATAAAAGAAGCCAAAATAATGGAATCACCTTCTAAGGAAGCAATTATTGTAGCTGAGAAGACACCTGTGGTTGAAGAGGTGCCTTCTAAATTAGTTGAAACTATTGATAAAATTACTCTAGAAAAAGATACGGAGGAGGAGGAGGCATATGTTGATAAAGTTATAGATGTCGAAAAGCAAATGTTAGTAGAAGAGGTTACTGAAATAGCAAGAAAAGTTGTAAAGGAAGTTAGAGAAATTGAAGAATCTGTTGTAGAAGAAGAAATAATTGAAAAAGTCAGTAAAGAAGAGCTGATAATGGAGGAATCTAGAGAGGAGCATGAATTAGAAACAACTGATAAAGAGCCATTACCCAAAGAGATATTTGAACAGGCAGAACCTGAATATTTGAAAATAATGGATGCAATGGTTGGGCCAGTGGTTTTAGAAGAGGAAAAATTAGAGGTTAGATCAGATGAGGTTGCAGATGAAATTGTTAAATTGAAGAAAGCAGAAGCAGAGGTTGAAGAGAAAGAAAAACCAGCAATAGAATATGTTAGAGAAGAAATATCGGAATCAGTTGTACCTGTTGTAGAGGAAAAGGTTATTGAGGAAATAACTGTTGAGAAAATAGTTGATGTGAGTAAGGTGAAAGAATTAGATTTGACTAAAGTTGAGGATGATCAATCTATTGTCAAAAAAGTAATTGAGGAATTAATGCCAGTGAGGGAAGTAGAAGATTTGAAGGTTGTAAAAGAGGAGGAAGTTGTTGCATTGACAAAGGAGGATGTAGTGTTACACAAAGAAGTAAAAGAGAAAGAACCAACTAAGGAAATTATTGATAAGGAAGTTGTTAAGGATAAAACTGAGAAAGTGGAAGATGAAATGGTTGAGAAAGTAGAAGAAAAAGAACTTCCTGTGGTTGAAATGACTGCAAAAATTGAGGAATTTGCATTATCACAGGTCGTTGTCACTGATGAGCGTCCTGTAGGAATTGCTGTTGAGGAACCTGAAGTGAAAGAAGAAAAATTAGAAGTAGTTTTACCTAAAGAAGTTGAAAAAGAGGCAATAGAGGTGAAAGAAGTGTCTGTGGAAGAAAGAGAAGTGGAAGAAGCTGTACAATTAGATGAATCACCAGAAAGTGTAGAAGAAAAAGAATATTTAATGAAGAAAATTGTCAGTGATAAGATTGAACATGTTGTACAAGAAGAGTTATCAGTTGTTAAATCGATTGAAGAAGAGGTTGTAGTAGAAAAACCTAAAGTATTGTTGGATGAGAAAGAAGTTGCTGTGGTTGCAGGGTTTGAGGAAATAGCTGAGGAGGTTACAATAAAAGAAGCCAAAATAATGGAATCACCTTCTAAGGAAGCAATTATTGTAGCTGAGAAGACACCTGTGGTTGAAGAGGTGCCATCTAAATTAGTTGAAACTATTGATAAAATTACTCTAGAAAAAGATACGGAGGAGGAGGAGGCATATGTTGATAAAGTTATAGATGTCGAAAAGCAAATGTTAGTAGAAGAGGTTACTGAAATAGCAAGAAAAGTTGTAAAGGAAGTTAGAGAAATTGAAGAATCTGTTGTAGAAGAAGAAATAATTGAAAAAGTCAGTAAAGAAGAGCTGATAATGGAGGAATCTAGAGAGGAGCATGAATTAGAAACAACTGATAAAGAGCCATTACCCAAAGAGATATTTGAACAGGCAGAACCTGAATATTTGAAAATAATGGATGCAATGGTTGGGCCAGTGGTTTTAGAAGAGGAAAAATTAGAGGTTAGATCAGATGAGGTTGCAGATGAAATTGTTAAATTGAAGAAAGCAGAAGCAGAGGTTGAAGAGAAAGAAAAACCAGCAATAGAAGATGTTAGAGAAGAAATATCGGAATCAGTTGTACCTGTTGTAGAGGAAAAGGTTATTGAGGAAATAACTGTTGAGAAAATAGTTGATGTGAGTAAGGTGAAAGAATTAGATTTGACTAAAGTTGAGGATGATCAATCTATTGTCAAAAAAGTAATTGAGGAATTAATGCCAGTGAGGGAAGTAGAAGATTTGAAGGTTGTTAAAGAGGAGGAAGTTGTTGCATTGACAAAGGAGGATGTAGTGTTACACAAAGAAGTAAAAGAGAAAGAACCAACTAAGGAAATTATTGATAAGGAAGTTGTTAAGGATAAAACTGAGAAAGTGGAAGATGAAATGGTTGAGAAAGTAGAAGAAAAAGAACTTCCTGTGGTTGAAATGACTGCAAAAATTGAGGAATTTGCATTATCACAGGTCGTTGTCACTGATGAGCGTCCTGTAGGAATTGCTGTTGAGGAACCTGAAGTGAAAGAAGAAAAATTAGAAGTAGTTTTACCTAAAGAAGTTGAAAAAGAGGCAATAGAGGTGAAAGAAGTGTCTGTGGAAGAAAGAGAAGTGGAAGAAGCTGTACAATTAGATGAATCACCAGAAAGTGTAGAAGAAAAAGAATATTTAATGAAGAAAATTGTCAGTGATAAGATTGAACATGTTGTACAAGAAGAGTTATCAGTTGTTAAATCGATTGAAGAAGAGGTTGTAGTAGAAAAACCTAAAGTATTGTTGGATGAGAAAGAAGTTGCTGTGGTTGCAGGGTTTGAGGAAATAGCTGAGGAGGTTACAATAAAAGAAGCCAAAATAATGGAATCACCTTCTAAGGAAGCAATTATTGTAGCTGAGAAGACACCTGTGGTTGAAGAGGTGCCATCTAAATTAGTTGAAACTATTGATAAAATTACTCTAGAAAAAGATACGGAGGAGGAGGAGGCATATGTTGATAAAGTTATAGATGTCGAAAAGCAAATGTTAGTAGAAGAGGTTACTGAAATAGCAAGAAAAGTTGTAAAGGAAGTTAGAGAAATTGAAGAATCTGTTGTAGAAGAAGAAATAATTGAAAAAGTCAGTAAAGAAGAGCTGATAATGGAGGAATCTAGAGAGGAGCATGAATTAGAAACAACTGATAAAGAGCCATTACCCAAAGAGATATTTGAACAGGCAGAACCTGAATATTTGAAAATAATGGATGCAATGGTTGGGCCAGTGGTTTTAGAAGAGGAAAAATTAGAGGTTAGATCAGATGAGGTTGCAGATGAAATTGTTAAATTGAAGAAAGCAGAAGCAGAGGTTGAAGAGAAAGAAAAACCAGCAATAGAAGATGTTAGAGAAGAAATATCGGAATCAGTTGTACCTGTTGTAGAGGAAAAGGTTATTGAGGAAATAACTGTTGAGAAAATAGTTGATGTGAGTAAGGTGAAAGAATTAGATTTGACTAAAGTGGAGGATGATCAATCTATTGTCAAAAAAGTAATTGAGGAATTAATGCCAGTGAGGGAAGTAGAAGATTTGAAGGTTGTTAAAGAGGAGGAAGTTGTTGCATTGACAAAGGAGGATGTAGTGTTACACAAAGAAGTAAAAGAGAAAGAACCAACTAAGGAAATTATTGATAAGGAAGTTGTTAAGGATAAAACTGAGAAAGTGGAAGATGAAATGGTTGAGAAAGTAGAAGAAAAAGAACTTCCTGTGGTTGAAATGACTGCAAAAATTGAGGAATTTGCATTATCACAGGTCGTTGTCACTGATGAGCGTCCTGTAGGAATTGCTGTTGAGGAACCTGAAGTGAAAGAAGAAAAATTAGAAGTAGTTTTACCTAAAGAAGTTGAAAAAGAGGCAATAGAGGTGAAAGAAGTGTCTGTGGAAGAAAGAGAAGTGGAAGAAGCTGTACAATTAGATGAATCACCAGAAAGTGTAGAAGAAAAAGAATATTTAATGAAGAAAATTGTCAGTGATAGGATTGAACATGTTGTACAAGAAGAGTTATCAGTTGTTAAATCGATTGAAGAAGAGGTTGTAGTAGAAAAACCTAAAGTATTGTTGGATGAGAAAGAAGTTGCTGTGGTTGAAGGGTTTGAGGAAATAGCTGAGGAGGTTACAATAAAAGAAGCCAAAATAATGGAATCACCTTCTAAGGAAGCAATTATTGTAGCTGAGAAGACACCTGTGGTTGAAGAGGTGCCATCTAAATTAGTTGAAACTATTGATAAAATTACTCTAGAAAAAGATACGGAGGAGGAGGAGGCATATGTTGATAAAGTTATAGATGTCGAAAAGCAAATGTTAGTAGAAGAGGTTACTGAAATAGCAAGAAAAGTTGTAAAGGAAGTTAGAGAAATTGAAGAATCTGTTGTAGAAGAAGAAATAATTGAAAAAGTCAGTAAAGAAGAGCTGATAATGGAGGAATCTAGAGAGGAGCATGAATTAGAAACAACTGATAAAGAGCCATTACCCAAAGAGATATTTGAACAGGCAGAACCTGAATATTTGAAAATAATGGATGCAATGGTTGGGCCAGTGGTTTTAGAAGAGGAAAAATTAGAGGTTAGATCAGATGAGGTTGCAGATGAAATTGTTAAATTGAAGAAAGCAGAAGCAGAGGTTGAAGAGAAAGAAAAACCAGCAATAGAAGATGTTAGAGAAGAAATATCGGAATCAGTTGTACCTGTTGTAGAGGAAAAGGTTATTGAGGAAATAACTGTTGAGAAAATAGTTGATGTGAGTAAGGTGAAAGAATTAGATTTGACTAAAGTGGAGGATGATCAATCTATTGTCAAAAAAGTAATTGAGGAATTAATGCCAGTGAGGGAAGTAGAAGATTTGAAGGTTGTTAAAGAGGAGGAAGTTGTTGCATTGACAAAGGAGGATGTAGTGTTACACAAAGAAGTAAAAGAGAAAGAACCAACTAAGGAAATTATTGATAAGGAAGTTGTTAAGGATAAAACTGAGAAAGTGGAAGATGAAATGGTTGAGAAAGTAGAAGAAAAAGAACTTCCTGTGGTTGAAATGACTGCAAAAATTGAGGAATTTGCATTATCACAGGTCGTTGTCACTGATGAGCGTCCTGTAGGAATTGCTGTTGAGGAACCTGAAGTGAAAGAAGAAAAATTAGAAGTAGTTTTACCTAAAGAAGTTGAAAAAGAGGCAATAGAGGTGAAAGAAGTGTCTGTGGAAGAAAGAGAAGTGGAAGAAGCTGTACAATTAGATGAATCACCAGAAAGTGTAGAAGAAAAAGAATATTTAATGAAGAAAATTGTCAGTGATAAGATTGAACATGTTGTACAAGAAGAGTTATCAGTTGTTAAATCGATTGAAGAAGAGGTTGTAGTAGAAAAACCTAAAGTATTGTTGGATGAGAAAGAAGTTGCTGTGGTTGCAGGGTTTGAGGAAATAGCTGAGGAGGTTACAATAAAAGAAGCCAAAATAATGGAATCACCTTCTAAGGAAGCAATTATTGTAGCTGAGAAGACACCTGTGGTTGAAGAGGTGCCATCTAAATTAGTTGAAACTATTGATAAAATTACTCTAGAAAAAGATACGGAGGAGGAGGAGGCATATGTTGATAAAGTTATAGATGTCGAAAAGCAAATGTTAGTAGAAGAGGTTACTGAAATAGCAAGAAAAGTTGTAAAGGAAGTTAGAGAAATTGAAGAATCTGTTGTAGAAGAAGAAATAATTGAAAAAGTCAGTAAAGAAGAGCTGATAATGGAGGAATCTAGAGAGGAGCATGAATTAGAAACAACTGATAAAGAGCCATTACCCAAAGAGATATTTGAACAGGCAGAACCTGAATATTTGAAAATAATGGATGCAATGGTTGGGCCAGTGGTTTTAGAAGAGGAAAAATTAGAGGTTAGATCAGATGAGGTTGCAGATGAAATTGTTAAATTGAAGAAAGCAGAAGCAGAGGTTGAAGAGAAAGAAAAACCAGCAATAGAAGATGTTAGAGAAGAAATATCGGAATCAGTTGTACCTGTTGTAGAGGAAAAGGTTATTGAGGAAATAACTGTTGAGAAAATAGTTGATGTGAGTAAGGTGAAAGAATTAGATTTGACTAAAGTGGAGGATGATCAATCTATTGTCAAAAAAGTAATTGAGGAATTAATGCCAGTTAGGGAAGTAGAAGATTTGAAGGTTGTTAAAGAGAAGGAATTTGTTGCATTGACAAAGGAGGATGTAGTGTTACACAAAGAAGTAAAAGAGAAAGAACCAACTAAGGAAATTATTGATAAGGAAGTTGTTAAGGATAAAACTGAGAAAGTGGAAGATGAAATGGTTGAGAAAGTAGAAGAAAAAGAACTTCCTGTGGTTGAAATGACTGCAAAAATTGAGGAATTTGCATTATCACAGGTCGTTGTCACTGATGAGCGTCCTGTAGGAATTGCTGTTGAGGAACCTGAAGTGAAAGAAGAAAAATTAGAAGTAGTTTTACCTAAAGAAGTTGAAAAAGAGGCAATAGAGGTGAAAGAAGTGTCTGTGGAAGAAAGAGAAGTGGAAGAAGCTGTACAATTAGATCAATCACCAGAAAGTGTAGAAGAAAAAGAATATTTAATGAAGAAAATTGTCAGTGATAAGATTGAACATGTTGTACAAGAAGAGTTATCAGTTGTTAAATCGATTGAAGAAGAGGTTGTAGTAGAAAAACCTAAAGTATTGTTGGATGAGAAAGAAGTTGCTGTGGTTGCAGGGTTTGAGGAAATAGCTGAGGAGGTTACAATAAAAGAAGCCAAAATAATGTCACCTTCTAAGGAAGCAATTATTGTAGCTGAGAAGACACCTGTGGTTGAAGAGGTGCCATCTAAATTAGTTGAAAGTATTGATAAAATTACTCTAGAAAAAGATACGGAGGAGGAGGAGGCATATGTTGATAAAGTTATAGATGTCGAAAAGCAAATGTTAGTAGAAGAGGTTACTGAAATAGCAAGAAAAGTTGTAAAGGAAGTTAGAGAAATTGAAGAATCTGTTGTAGAAGAAGAAATAATTGAAAAAGTCAGTAAAGAAGAGCTGATAATGGAGGAATCTAGAGAGGAGCATGAATTAGAAACAACTGATAAAGAGCCATTACCCAAAGAGATATTTGAACAGGCAGAACCTGAATATTTGAAAATAATGGATGCAATGGTTGGGCCAGTGGTTTTAGAAGAGGAAAAATTAGAGGTTAGATCAGATGAGGTTGCAGATGAAATTGTTAAATTGAAGAAAGCAGAAGCAGAGGTTGAAGAGAAAGAAAAACCAGCAATAGAAGATGTTAGAGAAGAAATATCGGAATCAGTTGTACCTGTTGTAGAGGAAAAGGTTATTGAGGAAATAACTGTTGAGAAAATAGTTGATGTGAGTAAGGTGAAAGAATTAGATTTGACTAAAGTGGAGGATGATCAATCTATTGTCAAAAAAGTAATTGAGGAATTAATGCCAGTGAGGGAAGTAGAAGATTTGAAGGTTGTTAAAGAGGAGGAAGTTGTTGCATTGACAAAGGAGGATGTAGTGTTACACAAAGAAGTAAAAGAGAAAGAACCAACTAAGGAAATTATTGATAAGGAAGTTGTTAAGGATAAAACTGAGAAAGTGGAAGATGAAATGGTTGAGAAAGTAGAAGAAAAAGAACTTCCTGTGGTTGAAATGACTGCAAAAATTGAGGAATTTGCATTATCACAGGTCGTTGTCACTGATGAGCGTCCTGTAGGAATTGCTGTTGAGGAACCTGAAGTGAAAGAAGAAAAATTAGAAGTAGTTTTACCTAAAGAAGTTGAAAAAGAGGCAATAGAGGTGAAAGAAGTGTCTGTGGAAGAAAGAGAAGTGGAAGAAGCTGTACAATTAGATGAATCACCAGAAAGTGTAGAAGAAAAAGAATATTTAATGAAGAAAATTGTCAGTGATAAGATTGAACATGTTGTACAAGAAGAGTTATCAGTTGTTAAATCGATTGAAGAAGAGGTTGTAGTAGAAAAACCTAAAGTATTGTTGGATGAGAAAGAAGTTGCTGTGGTTGAAGGGTTTGAGGAAATAGCTGAGGAGGTTACAATAAAAGAAGCCAAAATAATGGAATCACCTTCTAAGGAAGCAATTATTGTAGCTGAGAAGACACCTGTGGTTGAAGAGGTGCCATCTAAATTAGTTGAAACTATTGATAAAATTACTCTAGAAAAAGATACGGAGGAGGAGGAGGCATATGTTGATAAAGTTATAGATGTCGAAAAGCAAATGTTAGTAGAAGAGGTTACTGAAATAGCAAGAAAAGTTGTAAAGGAAGTTAGAGAAATTGAAGAATCTGTTGTAGAAGAAGAAATAATTGAAAAAGTCAGTAAAGAAGAGCTGATAATGGAGGAATCTAGAGAGGAGCATGAATTAGAAACAACTGATAAAGAGCCATTACCCAAAGAGATATTTGAACAGGCAGAACCTGAATATTTGAAAATAATGGATGCAATGGTTGGGCCAGTGGTTTTAGAAGAGGAAAAATTAGAGGTTAGATCAGATGAGGTTGCAGATGAAATTGTTAAATTGAAGAAAGCAGAAGCAGAGGTTGAAGAGAAAGAAAAACCAGCAATAGAAGATGTTAGAGAAGAAATATCGGAATCAGTTGTACCTGTTGTAGAGGAAAAGGTTATTGAGGAAATAACTGTTGAGAAAATAGTTGATGTGAGTAAGGTGAAAGAATTAGATTTGACTAAAGTGGAGGATGATCAATCTATTGTCAAAAAAGTAATTGAGGAATTAATGCCAGTTAGGGAAGTAGAAGATTTGAAGGTTGTTAAAGAGAAGGAATTTGTTGCATTGACAAAGGAGGATGTAGTGTTACACAAAGAAGTAAAAGAGAAAGAACCAACTAAGGAAATTATTGATAAGGATGTTGTTAAGGATAAAACTGAGAAAGTGGAAGATGAAATGGTTGAGAAAGTAGAAGAAAAAGAACTTCCTGTGGTTGAAATGACTGCAAAAATTGAGGAATTTGCATTATCACAGGTCGTTGTCACTGATGAGCGTCCTGTAGGAATTGCTGTTGAGGAACCTGAAGTGAAAGAAGAAAAATTAGAAGTAGTTTTACCTAAAGATGTTGAAAAAGAGGCAATAGAGGTGAAAGAAGTGTCTGTGGAAGAAAGAGAAGTAGAAGAAGCTGTACAATTAGATAAATCACCAGAAAGTGTAGAAGAAAAAGAATATTTAATAAAGAAAATTGTCAGTGATAAGATTGAACATGTTGTACAAGAAGAGTTATCAGTTGTTAAATCGATTGAAGAAGAGGTTGTAGTAGAAAAACCTAAAGTATTGTTGGATGAGAAAGAAGTTGCTGTGGTTGCAGGGTTTGAGGAAATAGCTGAGGAGGTTACAATAAAAGAAGCCAAAATAATGGAATCACCTTCTAAGGAAGCAATTATTGTAGCTGAGAAGACACCTGTGGTTGAAGAGGTGCCTTCTAAATTAGTTGAAACTATTGATAAAATTACTCTAGAAAAAGATACGGAGGAGGAGGAGGCATATGTTGATAAAGTTATAGATGTCGAAAAGCAAATGTTAGTAGAAGAGGTTACTGAAATAGCAAGAAAAGTTGTAAAGGAAGTTAGAGAAATTGAAGAATCTGTTGTAGAAGAAGAAATAATTGAAAAAGTCAGTAAAGAAGAGCTGATAATGGAGGAATCTAGAGAGGAGCATGAATTAGAAACAACTGATAAAGAGCCATTACCCAAAGAGATATTTGAACAGGCAGAACCTGAATATTTGAAAATAATGGATGCAATGGTTGGGCCAGTGGTTTTAGAAGAGGAAAAATTAGAGGTTAGATCAGATGAGGTTGCAGATGAAATTGTTAAATTGAAGAAAGCAGAAGCAGAGGTTGAAGAGAAAGAAAAACCAGCAATAGAATATGTTAGAGAAGAAATATCGGAATCAGTTGTACCTGTTGTAGAGGAAAAGGTTATTGAGGAAATAACTGTTGAGAAAATAGTTGATGTGAGTAAGGTGAAAGAATTAGATTTGACTAAAGTTGAGGATGATCAATCTATTGTCAAAAAAGTAATTGAGGAATTAATGCCAGTGAGGGAAGTAGAAGATTTGAAGGTTGTAAAAGAGGAGGAAGTTGTTGCATTGACAAAGGAGGATGTAGTGTTACACAAAGAAGTAAAAGAGAAAGAACCAACTAAGGAAATTATTGATAAGGAAGTTGTTAAGGATAAAACTGAGAAAGTGGAAGATGAAATGGTTGAGAAAGTAGAAGAAAAAGAACTTCCTGTGGTTGAAATGACTGCAAAAATTGAGGAATTTGCATTATCACAGGTCGTTGTCACTGATGAGCGTCCTGTAGGAATTGCTGTTGAGGAACCTGAAGTGAAAGAAGAAAAATTAGAAGTAGTTTTACCTAAAGAAGTTGAAAAAGAGGCAATAGAGGTGAAAGAAGTGTCTGTGGAAGAAAGAGAAGTGGAAGAAGCTGTACAATTAGATGAATCACCAGAAAGTGTAGAAGAAAAAGAATATTTAATGAAGAAAATTGTCAGTGATAAGATTGAACATGTTGTACAAGAAGAGTTATCAGTTGTTAAATCGATTGAAGAAGAGGTTGTAGTAGAAAAACCTAAAGTATTGTTGGATGAGAAAGAAGTTGCTGTGGTTGCAGGGTTTGAGGAAATAGCTGAGGAGGTTACAATAAAAGAAGCCAAAATAATGGAATCACCTTCTAAGGAAGCAATTATTGTAGCTGAGAAGACACCTGTGGTTGAAGAGGTGCCATCTAAATTAGTTGAAACTATTGATAAAATTACTCTAGAAAAAGATACGGAGGAGGAGGAGGCATATGTTGATAAAGTTATAGATGTCGAAAAGCAAATGTTAGTAGAAGAGGTTACTGAAATAGCAAGAAAAGTTGTAAAGGAAGTTAGAGAAATTGAAGAATCTGTTGTAGAAGAAGAAATAATTGAAAAAGTCAGTAAAGAAGAGCTGATAATGGAGGAATCTAGAGAGGAGCATGAATTAGAAACAACTGATAAAGAGCCATTACCCAAAGAGATATTTGAACAGGCAGAACCTGAATATTTGAAAATAATGGATGCAATGGTTGGGCCAGTGGTTTTAGAAGAGGAAAAATTAGAGGTTAGATCAGATGAGGTTGCAGATGAAATTGTTAAATTGAAGAAAGCAGAAGCAGAGGTTGAAGAGAAAGAAAAACCAGCAATAGAAGATGTTAGAGAAGAAATATCGGAATCAGTTGTACCTGTTGTAGAGGAAAAGGTTATTGAGGAAATAACTGTTGAGAAAATAGTTGATGTGAGTAAGGTGAAAGAATTAGATTTGACTAAAGTTGAGGATGATCAATCTATTGTCAAAAAAGTAATTGAGGAATTAATGCCAGTGAGGGAAGTAGAAGATTTGAAGGTTGTTAAAGAGGAGGAAGTTGTTGCATTGACAAAGGAGGATGTAGTGTTACACAAAGAAGTAAAAGAGAAAGAACCAACTAAGGAAATTATTGATAAGGAAGTTGTTAAGGATAAAACTGAGAAAGTGGAAGATGAAATGGTTGAGAAAGTAGAAGAAAAAGAACTTCCTGTGGTTGAAATGACTGCAAAAATTGAGGAATTTGCATTATCACAGGTCGTTGTCACTGATGAGCGTCCTGTAGGAATTGCTGTTGAGGAACCTGAAGTGAAAGAAGAAAAATTAGAAGTAGTTTTACCTAAAGAAGTTGAAAAAGAGGCAATAGAGGTGAAAGAAGTGTCTGTGGAAGAAAGAGAAGTGGAAGAAGCTGTACAATTAGATGAATCACCAGAAAGTGTAGAAGAAAAAGAATATTTAATGAAGAAAATTGTCAGTGATAAGATTGAACATGTTGTACAAGAAGAGTTATCAGTTGTTAAATCGATTGAAGAAGAGGTTGTAGTAGAAAAACCTAAAGTATTGTTGGATGAGAAAGAAGTTGCTGTGGTTGCAGGGTTTGAGGAAATAGCTGAGGAGGTTACAATAAAAGAAGCCAAAATAATGGAATCACCTTCTAAGGAAGCAATTATTGTAGCTGAGAAGACACCTGTGGTTGAAGAGGTGCCATCTAAATTAGTTGAAACTATTGATAAAATTACTCTAGAAAAAGATACGGAGGAGGAGGAGGCATATGTTGATAAAGTTATAGATGTCGAAAAGCAAATGTTAGTAGAAGAGGTTACTGAAATAGCAAGAAAAGTTGTAAAGGAAGTTAGAGAAATTGAAGAATCTGTTGTAGAAGAAGAAATAATTGAAAAAGTCAGTAAAGAAGAGCTGATAATGGAGGAATCTAGAGAGGAGCATGAATTAGAAACAACTGATAAAGAGCCATTACCCAAAGAGATATTTGAACAGGCAGAACCTGAATATTTGAAAATAATGGATGCAATGGTTGGGCCAGTGGTTTTAGAAGAGGAAAAATTAGAGGTTAGATCAGATGAGGTTGCAGATGAAATTGTTAAATTGAAGAAAGCAGAAGCAGAGGTTGAAGAGAAAGAAAAACCAGCAATAGAAGATGTTAGAGAAGAAATATCGGAATCAGTTGTACCTGTTGTAGAGGAAAAGGTTATTGAGGAAATAACTGTTGAGAAAATAGTTGATGTGAGTAAGGTGAAAGAATTAGATTTGACTAAAGTGGAGGATGATCAATCTATTGTCAAAAAAGTAATTGAGGAATTAATGCCAGTGAGGGAAGTAGAAGATTTGAAGGTTGTTATAGAGGAGGAAGTTGTTGCATTGACAAAGGAGGATGTAGTGTTACACAAAGAAGTAAAAGAGAAAGAACCAACTAAGGAAATTATTGATAAGGAAGTTGTTAAGGATAAAACTGAGAAAGTGGAAGATGAAATGGTTGAGAAAGTAGAAGAAAAAGAACTTCCTGTGGTTGAAATGACTGCAAAAATTGAGGAATTTGCATTATCACAGGTCGTTGTCACTGATGAGCGTCCTGTAGGAATTGCTGTTGAGGAACCTGAAGTGAAAGAAGAAAAATTAGAAGTAGTTTTACCTAAAGAAGTTGAAAAAGAGGCAATAGAGGTGAAAGAAGTGTCTGTGGAAGAAAGAGAAGTGGAAGAAGCTGTACAATTAGATGAATCACCAGAAAGTGTAGAAGAAAAAGAATATTTAATGAAGAAAATTGTCAGTGATAAGATTGAACATGTTGTACAAGAAGAGTTATCAGTTGTTAAATCGATTGAAGAAGAGGTTGTAGTAGAAAAACCTAAAGTATTGTTGGATGAGAAAGAAGTTGCTGTGGTTGCAGGGTTTGAGGAAATAGCTGAGGAGGTTACAATAAAAGAAGCCAAAATAATGGAATCACCTTCTAAGGAAGCAATTATTGTAGCTGAGAAGACACCTGTGGTTGAAGAGGTGCCATCTAAATTAGTTGAAACTATTGATAAAATTACTCTAGAAAAAGATACGGAGGAGGAGGAGGCATATGTTGATAAAGTTATAGATGTCGAAAAGCAAATGTTAGTAGAAGAGGTTACTGAAATAGCAAGAAAAGTTGTAAAGGAAGTTAGAGAAATTGAAGAATCTGTTGTAGAAGAAGAAATAATTGAAAAAGTCAGTAAAGAAGAGCTGATAATGGAGGAATCTAGAGAGGAGCATGAATTAGAAACAACTGATAAAGAGCCATTACCCAAAGAGATATTTGAACAGGCAGAACCTGAATATTTGAAAATAATGGATGCAATGGTTGGGCCAGTGGTTTTAGAAGAGGAAAAATTAGAGGTTAGATCAGATGAGGTTGCAGATGAAATTGTTAAATTGAAGAAAGCAGAAGCAGAGGTTGAAGAGAAAGAAAAACCAGCAATAGAAGATGTTAGAGAAGAAATATCGGAATCAGTTGTACCTGTTGTAGAGGAAAAGGTTATTGAGGAAATAACTGTTGAGAAAATAGTTGATTTGAGTAAGGTGAAAGAATTAGATTTGACTAAAGTTGAGGATGATCAATCTATTGTCAAAAAAGTAATTGAGGAATTAATGCCAGTGAGGGAAGTAGAAGATTTGAAGGTTGTTAAAGAGGAGGAAGTTGTTGCATTGACAAAGGAGGATGTAGTGTTACACAAAGAAGTAAAAGAGAAAGAACCAACTAAGGAAATTATTGATAAGGAAGTTGTTAAGGATAAAACTGAGAAAGTGGAAGATGAAATGGTTGAGAAAGTAGAAGAAAAAGAACTTCCTGTGGTTGAAATGACTGCAAAAATTGAGGAATTTGCATTATCACAGGTCGTTGTCACTGATGAGCGTCCTGTAGGAATTGCTGTTGAGGAACCTGAAGTGAAAGAAGAAAAATTAGAAGTAGTTTTACCTAAAGAAGTTGAAAAAGAGGCAATAGAGGTGAAAGAAGTGTCTGTGGAAGAAAGAGAAGTGGAAGATGCTGTACAATTAGATGAATCACCAGAAAGTGTAGAAGAAAAAGAATATTTAATGAAGAAAATTGTCAGTGATAAGATTGAACATGTTGTACAAGAAGAGTTATCAGTTGTTAAATCGATTGAAGAAGAGGTTGTAGTAGAAAAACCTAAAGTATTGTTGGATGAGAAAGAAGTTGCTGTGGTTGCAGGGTTTGAGGAAATAGCTGAGGAGGTTACAATAAAAGAAGCCAAAATAATGGAATCACCTTCTAAGGAAGCAATTATTGTAGCTGAGAAGACACCTGTGGTTGAAGAGGTGCCATCTAAATTAGTTGAAACTATTGATAAAATTACTCTAGAAAAAGATACGGAGGAGGAGGAGGCATATGTTGATAAAGTTATAGATGTCGAAAAGCAAATGTTAGTAGAAGAGGTTACTGAAATAGCAAGAAAAGTTGTAAAGGAAGTTAGAGAAATTGAAGAATCTGTTGTAGAAGAAGAAATAATTGAAAAAGTCAGTAAAGAAGAGCTGATAATGGAGGAATCTAGAGAGGAGCATGAATTAGAAACAACTGATAAAGAGCCATTACCCAAAGAGATATTTGAACAGGCAGAACCTGAATATTTGAAAATAATGGATGCAATGGTTGGGCCAGTGGTTTTAGAAGAGGAAAAATTAGAGGTTAGATCAGATGAGGTTGCAGATGAAATTGTTAAATTGAAGAAAGCAGAAGCAGAGGTTGAAGAGAAAGAAAAACCAGCAATAGAAGATGTTAGAGAAGAAATATCGGAATCAGTTGTACCTGTTGTAGAGGAAAAGGTTATTGAGGAAATAACTGTTGAGAAAATAGTTGATGTGAGTAAGGTGAAAGAATTAGATTTGACTAAAGTGGAGGATGATCAATCTATTGTCAAAAAAGTAATTGAGGAATTAATGCCAGTGAGGGAAGTAGAAGATTTGAAGGTTGTTAAAGAGGAGGAAGTTGTTGCATTGACAAAGGAGGATGTAGTGTTACACAAAGAAGTAAAAGAGAAAGAACCAACTAAGGAAATTATTGATAAGGAAGTTGTTAAGGATAAAACTGAGAAAGTGGAAGATGAAATGGTTGAGAAAGTAGAAGAAAAAGGACTTCCTGTGGTTGAAATGACTGCAAAAATTGAGGAATTTGCATTATCACAGGTCGTTGTCACTGATGAGCGTCCTGTAGGAATTGCTGTTGAGGAACCTGAAGTGAAAGAAGAAAAATTAGAAGTAGTTTTACCTAAAGAAGTTGAAAAAGAGGCAATAGAGGTGAAAGAAGTGTCTGTGGAAGAAAGAGAAGTGGAAGAAGCTGTACAATTAGATAAATCACCAGAAAGTGTAGAAGAAAAAGAATATTTAATGGAAAAAATTGTCAGTGATAAGATTGAACATGTTGTACAAGAAGAGTTATCAGTTGTTAAATCGATTGAAGAAGAGGTTGTAGTAGAAAAACCTAAAGTATTGTTGGATGAGAAAGAAGTTGCTGTGGTTGCAGGGTTTGAGGAAATAGCTGAGGAGGTTACAATAAAAGAAGCCAAAATAATGGAATCACCTTCTAAGGAAGCAATTATTGTAGCTGAGAAGACACCTGTGGTTGAAGTGGTGCCATCTAAATTAGTTGAAACTATTGATAAAATTACTCTAGAAAAAGATACGGAGGAGGAGGAGGAGGCATATGTTGATAAAGTTATAGATGTCGAAAAGCAAATGTTAGTAGAAGAGGTTACTGAAATAGCAAGAAAAGTTGTAAAGGAAGTTAGAGAAATTGAAGAATCTGTTGTAGAAGAAGAAATAATTGAAAAAGTCAGTAAAGAAGAGCTGATAATGGAGGAATCTAGAGAGGAGCATGAATTAGAAACAACTGATAAAGAGCCATTACCCAAAGAGATATTTGAACAGGCAGAACCTGAATATTTGAAAATAATGGATGCAATGGTTGGGCCAGTGGTTTTAGAAGAGGAAAATTTAGAGGTTAGATCAGATGAGGTTGCAGATGAAATTGTTAAATTGAAGAAAGCAGAAGCAGAGGTTGAAGAGAAAGAAAAACCAGCAATAGAAGATGTTAGAGAAGAAATATCGGAATCAGTTGTACCTGTTGTAGAGGAAAAGGTTATTGAGGAAATAACTGTTGAGAAAATAGTTGATGTGAGTAAGGTGAAAGAATTAGATTTGACTAAAGTGGAGGATGATCAATCTATTGTCAAAAAAGTAATTGAGGAATTAATGCCAGTGAGGGAAGTAGAAGATTTGAAGGTTGTTAAAGAGGAGGAAGTTGTTGCATTGACAAAGGAAAATGTAGTGTTACACAAAGAAGTAAAAGAGAAAGAACCAACTAAGGAAATTATTGATAAGGAAGTTGTTAAGGATAAAACTGAGAAAGTGGAAGATGAAATGGTTGAGAAAGTAGAAGAAAAAGAACTTCCTGTGGTTGAAATGACTGCAAAAATTGAGGAATTTGCATTATCACAGGTCGTTGTCACTGATGAGCGTCCTGTAGGAATTGCTGTTGAGGAACCTGAAGTGGAAGAAGAAAAATTAGAAGTAGTTTTACCTAAAGAAGTTGAAAAAGAGGCAATAGAGGTGAAAGAAGTGTCTGTGGAAGAAAGAGAAGTGGAAGAAGCTGTACAATTAGATAAATCACCAGAAAGTGTAGAAGAAAAAGAATATTTAATGAAGAAAATTGTCAGTGATAAGATTGAACATGTTGTACAAGAAGAGTTATCAGTTGTTAAATCGATTGAAGAAGAGGTTGTAGTAGAAAAACCTAAAGTATTGTTGGATGAGAAAGAAGTTGCTGTGGTTGCAGGGTTTGAGGAAATAGCTGAGGAGGTTACAATAAAAGAAGCCAAAATAATGGAATCACCTTCTAAGGAAGCAATTATTGTAGCTGAGAAGACACCTGTGGTTGAAGAGGTGCCATCTAAATTAGTTGAAACTATTGTTAAAATTACTCTAGAAAAAGATACGGAGGAGGAGGAGGCATATTTTGATAAAGTTATAGATGTCGAAAAGCAAATGTTAGAAGAAGAGGTTACTGAAATAGCAAGAAAAGTTGTAAAGGAAGTTAGAGAAATTGAAGAATCTGTTGTAGAAGAAGAAATAATTGAAAAAGTCAGTAAAGAAGAGCTGATAATGGAGGAATCTAGAGAGGAGCATGAATTAGAAACAACTGATAAAGAGCCATTACCCAAAGAGATATTTGAACAGGCAGAACCTGAATATTTGAAAATAATGGATGCAATGGTTGGGCCAGTGGTTTTAAAAGAGGAAAAATTAGAGGTTAGATCAGATGAGGTTGCAGATGAAATTGTTAAATTGAAGAAAGCAGAAGCAGAGGTTGAAGAGAAAGAAAAACCAGCAATAGAAGATGTTAGAGAAGAAATATCGGAATCAGTTGTACCTGTTGTAGAGGAAAAGGTTATTGAGGAAATAACTGTTGAGAAAATAGTTGATGTGAGTAAGGTGAAAGAATTAGATTTGACTAAAGTGGAGGATGATCAATCTATTGTCAAAAAAGTAATTGAAGAATTAATGCCAGTGAGGGAAGTAGAAGATTTGAAGGTTGTTAAAGAGGAGGAAGTTGTTGCATTGACAAAGGAGGATGTAGTGTTACACAAAGAAGTAAAAGAGAAAGAACCAACTAAAGAAATTATTGATAAGGAAGTTGTTAAGGATAAAACTGAGAAAGTGGAAGATGAAATGGTTGAGAAAGTAGAAGAAAAAGAACTTCCTGTGGTTGAAATGACTGCAAAAATTGAGGAATTTGCATTATCACAGGTCGTTGTCACTGATGAGCGTCCTGTAGGAATTGCTGTTGAGGAACCTGAAGTGAAAGAAGAAAAATTAGAAGTAGTTTTACCTAAAGAAGTTGAAAAAGAGGCAATAGAGGTGAAAGAAGTGTCTGTGGAAGAAAGAGAAGTGGAAGAAGCTGTACAATTAGATAAATCACCAGAAAGTGTAGAAGAAAAAGAATATTTAATGAAGAAAATTGTCAGTGATAAGATTGAACATGTTGTACAAGAAGAGTTATCAGTTGTTAAATCGATTGAAGAAGAGGTTGTAGTAGAAAAACCTAAAGTATTGTTGGATGAGAAAGAAGTTGCTGTGGTTGCAGGGTTTGAGGAAATAGCTGAGGAGGTTACAATAAAAGAAGCCAAAATAATGGAATCACCTTCTAAGGAAGCAATTATTGTAGCTGAGAAGACACCTGTGGTTGAAGAGGTGCCATCTAAATTAGTTGAAACTATTGATAAAATTACTCTAGAAAAAGATACGGAGGAGGAGGAGGAGGCATATGTTGATAAAGTTATAGATGTCGAAAAGCAAATGTTAGTAGAAGAGGTTACTGAAATAGCAAGAAAAGTTGTAAAGGAAGTTAGAGAAATTGAAGAATCTGTTGTAGAAGAAGAAACAATTGAAAAAGTCAGTAAAGAAGAGCTGATAATGGAGGAATCTAGAGAGGAGCATGAATTAGAAACAACTGATAAAGAGCCATTACCCAAAGAGATATTTGAACAGGCAGAACCTGAATATTTGAAAATAATGGATGCAATGGTTGGGCCAGTGGTTTTAGAAGAGGAAAAATTAGAGGTTAGATCAGATGAGGTTGCAGATGAAATTGTTAAATTGAAGAAAGCAGAAGCAGAGGTTGAAGAGAAAGAAAAACCAGCAATAGAAGATGTTAGAGAAGAAATATCGGAATCAGTTGTACCTGTTGTAGAGGAAAAGGTTATTGAGGAAATAACTGTTGAGAAAATTGTTGATGTGAGTAAGGTGAAAGAATTAGATTTGACTAAAGTGGAGGATGATCAATCTATTGTCAAAAAAGTAATTGAGGAATTAATGCCAGTGAGGGAAGTAGAAGATTTAAAGGTTGTTAAAGAGGAGGAAGTTGTTGCATTGACAAAGGAGGATGTAGTGTTACACAAAGAAGTAAAAGAGAAAGAACCAACTAAGGAAATTATTGATAAGGAAGTTGTTAAGGATAAAACTGAGAAAGTGGAAGATGAAATGGTTGAGAAAGTGGAAGAAAAAGAACTTCCTGTGGTTGAAATGACTGCAAAAATTGAGGAATTTGCATTATCACAGGTCGGTGTCACTGATGAGCGTCCTGTAGGAATTGCTGTTGAGGAACCTGAAGTGAAAGAAGAAAAATTAGAAGTAGTTTTACCTAAAGAAGTTGAAAAAGAGGCAATAGAGGTGAAAGAAGTGTCTGTGGAAGAAAGAGAAGTGGAAGAAGCTGTACAATTAGATAAATCACCAGAAAGTGTAGAAGAAAAAGAATATTTAATGAAGAAAATTGTCAGTGATAAGATTGAACATGTTGTACAAGAAGAGTTATCAGTTGTTAAATCGATTGAAGAAGAGGTTGTAGTAGAAAAACCTAAAGTATTGTTGGATGAGAAAGAAGTTGCTGTGGTTGCAGGGTTTGAGGAAATAGCTGAGGAGGTTACAATAAAAGAAGCCAAAATAATGGAATCACCTTCTAAGGAAGCAATTATTGTAGCTGAGAAGACACCTGTGGTTGAAGAGGTGCCATCTAAATTAGTTGAAACTATTGATAAAATTACTCTAGAAAAAGATACGGAGGAGGAGGAGGCATATTTTGATAAAGTTATAGATGTCGAAAAGCAAATGTTAGTAGAAGAGGTTACTGAAATAGCAAGAAAAGTTGTAAAGGAAGTTAGAGAAATTGAAGAATCTGTTGTAGAAGAAGAAATAATTGAAAAAGTCAGTAAAGAAGAGCTGATAATGGAGGAATCTAGAGAGGAGCATGAATTAGAAACAACTGATAAAGAGCCATTACCCAAAGAGATATTTGAACAGGCAGAACCTGAATATTTGAAAATAATGGATGCAATGGTTGGGCCAGTGGTTTTAGAAGAGGAAAAATTAGAGGTTAGATCAGATGAGGTTGCAGATGAAATTGTTAAATTGAAGAAAGCAGAAGCAGAGGTTGAAGAGAAAGAAAAACCAGCAATAGAAGATGTTAGAGAAGAAATATCGGAATCAGTTGTACCTGTTGTAGAGGAAAAGGTTATTGAGGAAATAACTGTTGAGAAAATAGTTGATGTGAGTAAGGTGAAAGAATTAGATTTGACTAAAGTGGAGGATGATCAATCTATTGTCAAAAAAGTAATTGAAGAATTAATGCCAGTGAGGGAAGTAGAAGATTTGAAGGTTGTTAAAGAGGAGGAAGTTGTTGCATTGACAAAGGAGGATGTAGTGTTACACAAAGAAGTAAAAGAGAAAGAACCAACTAAGGAAATTATTGATAAGGAAGTTGTGAAGGATAAAACTGAGAAAGTGGAAGATGAAATGGTTGAGAAAGTAGAAGAAAAAGAACTTCCTGTGGTTGAAATGACTGCAAAAATTGAGGAATTTGCATTATCACAGGTCGTTGTCACTGATGAGCGTCCTGTAGGAATTGCTGTTGAGGAACCTGAAGTGAAAGAAGAAAAATTAGAAGTAGTTTTACCTAAAGAAGTTGAAAAAGAGGCAATAGAGGTGAAAGAAGTGTCTGTGGAAGAAGCTGTACAATTTGATAAATCACCAGAAAGTGTAGAAGAAAAAGAATATTTAATGAAGAAAATTGTCAGTGATAAGATTGAACATGTTGTACAAGAAGAGTTATCAGTTGTTAAATCGATTGAAGAAGAGGTTGTAGTAGAAAAACCTAAAGTATTGTTGGATGAGAAAGAAGTTGCTGTGGTTGCAGGGTTTGAGGAAATAGCTGAGGAGGTTACAATAAAAGAAGCCAAAATAATGGAATCACCTTCTAAGGAAGCAATTATTGTAGCTGAGAAGACACCTGTGGTTGAAGAGGTGCCATCTAAATTAGTTGAAACTATTGATAAAATTACTCTAGAAAAAGATACGGAGGAGGAGGAGGCATATGTTGATAAAGTTATAGATGTCGAAAAGCAAATGTTAGTAGAAGAGGTTACTGAAATAGCAAGAAAAGTTGTAAAGGAAGTTAGAGAAATTGAAGAATCTGTTGTAGAAGAAGAAATAATTGAAAAAGTCAGTAAAGAAGAGCTGATAATGGAGGAATCTAGAGAGGAGCATGAATTAGAAACAACTGATAAAGAGCCATTACCCAAAGAGATATTTGAACAGGCAGAACCTGAATATTTGAAAATAATGGATGCAATGGTTGGGCCAGTGGTTTTAGAAGAGGAAAAATTAGAGGTTAGATCAGATGAGGTTGCAGATGAAATTGTTAAATTGAAGAAAGCAGAAGCAGAGGTTGAAGAGAAAGAAAAACCAGCAATAGAAGATGTTAGAGAAGAAATATCGGAATCAGTTGTACCTGTTGTAGAGGAAAAGGTTATTGAGGAAATAACTGTTGAGAAAATAGTTGATGTGAGTAAGGTGAAAGAATTAGATTTGACTAAAGTGGAGGATGATCAATCTATTGTCAAAAAAGTAATTGAGGAATTAATGCCAGTGAGGGAAGTAGAAGATTTGAAGGTTGTTAAAGAGGAGGAAGTTGTTGCATTGACAAAGGAGGATGTAGTGTTACACAAAGAAGTAAAAGAGAAAGAACCAACTAAGGAAATTATTGATAAGGAAGTTGTTAAGGATAAAACTGAGAAAGTGGAAGATGAAATGGTTGAGAAAGTAGAAGAAAAAGAACTTCCTGTGGTTGAAATGACTGCAAAAATTGAGGAATTTGCATTATCACAGGTCGTTGTCACTGATGAGCGTCCTGTAGGAATTGCTGTTGAGGAACCTGAAGTGAAAGAAGAAAAATTAGAAGTAGTTTTACCTAAAGAAGTTGAAAAAGAGGCAATAGAGGTGAAAGAAGTGTCTGTGGAAGAAATAGAAGTGGAAGAAGCTGTACAATTAGATAAATCACCAGAAAGTGTAGAAGAAAAAGAATATTTAATGAAGAAAATTGTCAGTGATAAGATTGAACATGTTGTACAAGAAGAGTTATCAGTTGTTAAATCGATTGAAGAAGAGGTTGTAGTAGAAAAACCTAAAGTATTGTTGGATGAGAAAGAAGTTGCTGTGGTTGCAGGGTTTGAGGAAATAGCTGAGGAGGTTACAATAAAAGAAGCCAAAATAATGGAATCACCTTCTAAGGAAGCAATTATTATAGCTGAGAAGACACCTGTGGTTGAAGAGGTGCCATCTAAATTAGTTGAAACTATTGATAAAATTACTCTAGAAAAAGATACGGAGGAGGAGGAGGCATATGTTGATAAAGTTATAGATGTCGAAAAGCAAATGTTAGTAGAAGAGGTTACTGAAATAGCAAGAAAAGTTGTAAAGGAAGTTAGAGAAATTGAAGAATCTGTTGTAGAAGAAGAAATAATTGAAAAAGTCAGTAAAGAAGAGCTGATAATGGAGGAATCTAGAGAGGAGCATGAATTAGAAACAACTGATAAAGAGCCATTACCCAAAGAGATATTTGAACAGGCAGAACCTGAATATTTGAAAATAATGGATGCAATGGTTGGGCCAGTGGTTTTAGAAGAGGAAAAATTAGAGGTTAGATCAGATGAGGTTGCAGATGAAATTGTTAAATTGAAGAAAGCAGAAGCAGAGGTTGAAGAGAAAGAAAAACCAGCAATAGAAGATGTTAGAGAAGAAATATCGGAATCAGTTGTACCTGTTGTAGAGGAAAAGGTTATTGAGGAAATAACTGTTGAGAAAATAGTTGATGTGAGTAAGGTGAAAGAATTAGATTTGACTAAAGTGGAGGATGATCAATCTATTGTCAAAAAAGTAATTGAGGAATTAATGCCAGTGAGGGAAGTAGAAGATTTGAAGGTTGTTAAAGAGGAGGAAGTTGTTGCATTGACAAAGGAGGATGTAGTGTTACACAAAGAAGTAAAAGAGAAAGAACCAACTAAGGAAATTATTGATAAGGAAGTTGTTAAGGATAAAACTGAGAAAGTGGAAGATGAAATGGTTGAGAAAGTGGAAGAAAAAGAACTTCCTGTGGTTGAAATGACTGCAAAAATTGAGGAATTTGCATTATCACAGGTCGTTGTCACTGATGAGCGTCCTGTAGGAATTGCTGTTGAGGAACCTGAAGTGAAAGAAGAAAAATTAGAAGTAGTTTTACCTAAAGAAGTTGAAAAAGAGGCAATAGAGGTGAAAGAAGTGTCTGTGGAAGAAAGAGAAGTGGAAGAAGCTGTACAATTAAATAAATCACCAGAAAGTGTAGAAGAAAAAGAATATTTAATGAAGAAAATTGTCAGTGATAAGATTGAACATGTTGTACAAGAAGAGTTATCAGTTGTTAAATCGATTGAAGAAGAGGTTGTAGTAGAAAAACCTAAAGTATTGTTGGATGAGAAAGAAGTTGCTGTGGTTGCAGGGTTTGAGGAAATAGCTGAGGAGGTTACAATAAAAGAAGCCAAAATAATGGAATCACCTTCTAAGGAAGCAATTATTGTAGCTGAGAAGACACCTGTGGTTGAAGAGGTGCCATCTAAATTAGTTGAAACTATTGATAAAATTACTCTAGAAAAAGATACGGAGGAGGAGGAGGCATATGTTGATAAAGTTATAGATGTCGAAAAGCAAATGTTAGTAGAAGAGGTTACTGAAATAGCAAGAAAAGTTGTAAAGGAAGTTAGAGAAATTGAAGAATCTGTTGTAGAAGAAGAAATAATTGAAAAAGTCAGTAAAGAAGAGCTGATAATGGAGGAATCTAGAGAGGAGCATGAATTAGAAACAACTGATAAAGAGCCATTACCCAAAGAGATATTTGAACAGGCAGAACCTGAATATTTGAAAATAATGGATGCAATGGTTGGGCCAGTGGTTTTAGAAGAGGAAAAATTAGAGGTTAGATCAGATGAGGTTGCAGATGAAATTGTTAAATTGAAGAAAGCAGAAGCAGAGGTTGAAGAGAAAGAAAAACCAGCAATAGAAGATGTTAGAGAAGAAATATCGGAATCAGTTGTACCTGTTGTAGAGGAAAAGGTTATTGAGGAAATAACTGTTGAGAAAAAAGTTGATGTGAGTAAGGTGAAAGAATTAGATTTGACTAAAGTGGAGGATGATCAATCTATTGTCAAAAAAGTAATTGAGGAATTAATGCCAGTAAGGGAAGTAGAAGATTTGAAGGTTGTTAAAGAGGAGGAAGTTGTTGCATTGACAAAGGAGGATGTAGTGTTACACAAAGAAGTAAAAGAGAAAGAACCAACTAAGGAAATTATTGATAAGGAAGTTGTTAAGGATAAAACTGAGAAAGTGGAAGATGAAATGGTTGAGAAAGTAGAAGAAAAAGAACTTCCTGTGGTTGAAATGACTGCAAAAATTGAGGAATTTGCATTATCACAGGTCGTTGTCACTGATGAGCGTCCTGTAGGAATTGCTGTTGAGGAACCTGAAGTGAAAGAAGAAAAATTAGAAGTAGTTTTACCTAAAGAAGTTGAAAAAGAGGCAATAGAGGTGAAAGAAGTGTCTGTGGAAGAAGCTGTACAATTAGATAAATCACCAGAAAGTGTAGAAGAAAAAGAATATTTAATGAAGAAAATTGTCAGTGATAAGATTGAACATGTTGTACAAGAAGAGTTATCAGTTGTTAAATCGATTGAAGAAGAGGTTGTAGTAAAAAAACCTAAAGTATTGTTGGATGAGAAAGAAGTTGCTGTGGTTGCAGGGTTTGAGGAAATAGCTGAGGAGGTTACAATAAAAGAAGCCAAAATAATGGAATCACCTTCTAAGGAAGCAATTATTGTAGCTGAGAAGACACCTGTGGTTGAAGAGGTGCCATCTAAATTAGTTGAAACTATTGATAAAATTACTCTAGAAAAAGATACGGAGGAGGAGGAGGCATATGTTGATAAAGTTATAGATGTCGAAAAGCAAATGTTAGTAGAAGAGGTTACTGAAATAGCAAGAAAAGTTGTAAAGGAAGTTAGAGAAATTGAAGAATCTGTTGTAGAAGAAGAAATAATTGAAAAAGTCAGTAAAGAAGAGCTGATAATGGAGGAATCTAGAGAGGAGCATGAATTAGAAACAACTGATAAAGAGCCATTACCCAAAGAGATATTTGAACAGGCAGAACCTGAATATTTGAAAATAATGGATGCAATGGTTGGGCCAGTGGTTTTAGAAGAGGAAAAATTAGAGGTTAGATCAGATGAGGTTGCAGATGAAATTGTTAAATTGAAGAAAGCAGAAGCAGAGGTTGAAGAGAAAGAAAAACCAGCAATAGAAGATGTTAGAGAAGAAATATCGGAATCAGTTGTACCTGTTGTAGAGGAAAAGGTTATTGAGGAAATAACTGTTGAGAAAATAGTTGATGTGAGTAAGGTGAAAGAATTAGATTTGACTAAAGTGGAGGATGATCAATCTATTGTCAAAAAAGTAATTGAGGAATTAATGCCAGTGAGGGAAGTAGAAGATTTGAAGGTTGTTAAAGAGGAGGAAGTTGTTGCATTGACAAAGGAGGATGTAGTGTTACACAAAGAAGTAAAAGAGAAAGAACCAACTAAGGAAATTATTGATAAGGAAGTTGTTAAGGATAAAACTGAGAAAGTGGAAGATGAAATGGTTGAGAAAGTAGAAGAAAAAGAACTTCCTGTGGTTGAAATGACTGCAAAAATTGAGGAATTTGCATTATCACAGGTCGTTGTCACTGATGAGCGTCCTGTAGGAATTGCTGTTGAGGAACCTGAAGTGAAAGAAGAAAAATTAGAAGTAGTTTTACCTAAAGAAGTTGAAAAAGAGGCAATAGAGGTGAAAGAAGTGTCTGTGGAAGAAAGAGAAGTGGAAGAAGCTGTACAATTAGATAAATCATCAGAAAGTGTAGAAGAAAAAGAATATTTAATGAAGAAAATTGTCAGTGATAAGATTGAACATGTTGTACAAGAAGAGTTATCAGTTGTTAAATCGATTGAAGAAGAGGTTGTAGTAGAAAAACCTAAAGTATTGTTGGATGAGAAAGAAGTTGCTGTGGTTGCAGGGTTTGAGGAAATAGCTGAGGAGGTTACAATAAAAGAAGCCAAAATAATGGAATCACCTTCTAAGGAAGCAATTATTGTAGCTGAGAAGACACCTGTGGTTGAAGAGGTGCCATCTAAATTAGTTGAAACTATTGATAAAATTACTCTAGAAAAAGATACGGAGGAGGAGGAGGCATATGTTGATAAAGTTATAGATGTCGAAAAGCAAATGTTAGTAGAAGAGGTTACTGAAATAGCAAGAAAAGTTGTAAAGGAAGTTAGAGAAATTGAAGAATCTGTTGTAGAAGAAGAAATAATTGAAAAAGTCAGTAAAGAAGAGCTGATAATGGAGGAATCTAGAGAGGAGCATGAATTAGAAACAACTGATAAAGAGCCATTACCCAAAGAGATATTTGAACAGGCAGAACCTGAATATTTGAAAATAATGGATGCAATGGTTGGGCCAGTGGTTTTAGAAGAGGAAAAATTAGAGGTTAGATCAGATGAGGTTGCAGATGAAATTGTTAAATTGAAGAAAGCAGAAGCAGAGGTTGAAGAGAAAGAAAAACTAGCAATAGAAGATGTTAGAGAAGAAATATCGGAATCAGTTGTACCTGTTGTAGAGGAAAAGGTTATTGAGGAAATAACTGTTGAGAAAATAGTTGATGTGAGTAAGGTGAAAGAATTAGATTTGACTAAAGTGGAGGATGATCAATCTATTGTCAAAAAAGTAATTGAGGAATTAATGCCAGTGAGGGAAGTAGAAGATTTGAAGGTTGTTAAAGAGGAGGAAGTTGTTGCATTGACAAAGGAGGATGTAGTGTTACACAAAGAAGTAAAAGAGAAAGAACCAACTAAGGAAATTATTGATAAGGAAGTTGTTAAGGATAAAACTGAGAAAGTGGAAGATGAAATGGTTGAGAAAGTAGAAGAAAAAGAACTTCCTGTGGTTGAAATGACTGCAAAAATTGAGGAATTTGCATTATCACAGGTCGTTGTCACTGATGAGCGTCCTGTAGGAATTGCTGTTGAGGAACCTGAAGTGAAAGAAGAAATATTAGAAGTAGTTTTACCTAAAGAAGTTGAAAAAGAGGCAATAGAGGTGAAAGAAGTGTCTGTGGAAGAAAGAGAAGTGGAAGAAGCTGTACAATTAGATAAATCACCAGAAAGTGTAGAAGAAAAAGAATATTTAATGAAGAAAATTGTCAGTGATAAGATTGAACATGTTGTACAAGAAGAGTTATCAGTTGTTAAATCGATTGAAGAAGAGGTTGTAGTAGAAAAACCTAAAGTATTGTTGGATGAGAAAGAAGTTGCTGTGGTTGCAGGGTTTGAGGAAATAGCTGAGGAGGTTACAATAAAAGAAGCCAAAATAATGGAATCACCTTCTAAGGAAGCAATTATTGTAGCTGAGAAGACACCTGTGGTTGAAGAGGTGCCATCTAAATTAGTTGAAACTATTGATAAAATTACTCTAGAAAAAGATACGGAGGAGGAGGAGGCATATGTTGATAAAGTTATAGATGTCGAAAAGCAAATGTTAGTAGAAGAGGTTACTGAAATAGCAAGAAAAGTTGTAAAGGAAGTTAGAGAAATTGAAGAATCTGTTGTAGAAGAAGAAATAATTGAAAAAGTCAGTAAAGAAGAGCTGATAATGGAGGAATCGAGAGAGGAGCATGAATTAGAAACAACTGATAAAGAGCCATTACCCAAAGAGATATTTGAACAGGCAGAACCTGAATATTTGAAAATAATGGATGCAATGGTTGGGCCAGTGGTTTTAGAAGAGGAAAAATTAGAGGTTAGATCAGATGAGGTTGCAGATGAAATTGTTAAATTGAAGAAAGCAGAAGCAGAGGTTGAAGAGAAAGAAAAACTAGCAATAGAAGATGTTAGAGAAGAAATATCGGAATCAGTTGTACCTGTTGTAGAGGAAAAGGTTATTGAGGAAATAACTGTTGAGAAAATAGTTGATGTGAGTAAGGTGAAAGAATTAGATTTGACTAAAGTGGAGGATGATCAATCTATTGTCAAAAAAGTAATTGAGGAATTAATGCCAGTGAGGGAAGTAGAAGATTTGAAGGTTGTTAAAGAGGAGGAAGTTGTTGCATTGACAAAGGAGGATGTAGTGTTACACAAAGAAGTAAAAGAGAAAGAACCAACTAAGGAAATTATTGATAAGGAAGTTGTTAAGGATAAAACTGAGAAAGTGGAAGATGAAATGGTTGAGAAAGTAGAAGAAAAAGAACTTCCTGTGTTTGAAATGACTGCAAAAATTGAGGAATTTGCATTATCAGAGGTCGTTGTCACTGATGAGCGTCCCTGTAGGAATTGCTGTTGAGGAACCTGAAGTGAAAGAAGAAAAATTAGAAGTAGTTTTATCTAAAGAAGTTGAAAAAGAGGCAATAGAGGTGAAAGAAGTGTCTGTGGAAGAAAGAGAAGTGGAAGAAGCTGTACAATTAGATAAATCACCAGAAAGTGTAGAAGAAAAAGAATATTTAATGAAGAAAATTGTCAGTGATAAGATTGAACATGTTGTACAAGAAGAGTTATCAGTTGTTAAATCGATTGAAGAAGAGGTTGTAGTAGAAAAACCTAAAGTATTGTTGGATGAGAAAGAAGTTACTGTGGTTGCAGGGTTTGAGGAAATAGCTGAGGAGGTTACAATAAAAGAAGCCAAAATAATGGAATCACCTTCTAAGGAAGCAATTATTGTAGCTGAGAAGACACCTGTGGTTGAAGAGGGTGCCATCTAAATTAGTTGAAACTATTGATAAAATTTACTCTAGAAAAAGATACGGAGGAGGGAGGAGGCATATGTTGATAACAGTTATAGATGTCGAAAAGCAAATGTTAGTAGAAGAGGTTACTGAAATAGCAAGAAAAGTTGTAAAGGAAGTTAGAGAAATTGAAGAATCTGTTGTAGAAGAAGAAATAATTGAAAAAGTCAGTAAAGAGGAGCTGATAATGGAGGAATCTAGAGAGGAGCATGAATTAGAAACAACTGATAAGAGCCATTACCCAAAGAGATATTTGAACAGGCAGAACTGAATATTTGAAAATAATGGATGCAATGGTTGGGCAGTGGTTTTAGAAGAGGAAAAATTAGAGGTTAGATCAGATGAGGTTGCAGATGAAATTGTTAAATTGAAGAAAGCAGAAGCAGAGGTTGAAGAGAAAGAAAAACCAGCAATAGAAGATGTTAGAGAAGAAATATCGGAATCAGTTGTACCTGTTGTAGAGGAACAGGTTATTGAGGAAATAACTGTTGAGAAAATAGTTGATGTGAGTAAGGTGAAAGAATTAGATTTGACTAAAGTGGAGGTTGATCAATCTATTGTCAAAAAAGTAATTGAGGAATTAATGCCAGTGAGGGAAGTAGAAGATTTGAAGGTTGTTAAAGAGGAGGAAGTTGTTGCATTGACAAAGGAGGATGTAGTGTTACACAAAGAAGTAAAAGAGAAAGAACCAACTAAGGAAATTATTGATAAGGAGTTGTTAAGGATAAAAACTGAGAAAGTGGAAGATGAAATGGTTGAGAAAGTAGAAGAAAAAGAACTTCCTGTGGTTGAAATGACTGCAAAAATTGAGGAATTTGCATTATCACAGGTCGTTGTCACTGATGAGCATCCTGTAGGAATTGCTGTTGAGGAACCTGAAGTGAAAGAAGAAAAATTAGAAGTAGTTTTACCTAAAGAAGTTGAAAAAGAGGCAATAGAGGTGAAAGAAGTGTCTGTGGAAGAAGCTGTACAATTAGATAAATCACCAGAAAGTGTAGAAGAAAAGAATATTTAATGAAGAAAATTGTCAGTGATAAGATTGAACATGTTGTACAAGAAGAGTTATCAGTTGTTAAATCGATTGAAGAAGAGGTTGTAGTAGAAAAACCTAAAGTATTGTTGGATGAGAAGGAAGTTGCTGTGGTTGCAGGGTTTGAGGAAATAGCTGAGGAGGTTACAATAAAAGAAGCCAAAATAATGGAATCACCTTCTAAGGAAGCATTATTGTAGCTGAGAAGACACCTGTGGTTGAAGAGGTGCCATCTAAATTAGTTGAAACTATTGATAAAATTACTCTAGAAAAAGATACGGAGGAGGAGGAGGCATATGTTGATAAAGTTATAGATGTCGAAAAGCAAATGTTAGTAGAAGAGGTTACTGAAATAGCAAGAAAAGTTGTAAAGGAAGTTAGAGAAATTGAAGAATCTGTTGTAGAAGAAGAAATAATTGAAAAAGTCAGTAAAGAAGAGCTGATAATGGAGGAATCTAGAGAGGAGCATGAATTAGAAACAACTGATAAAGAGCCATTACCCAAAGAGATATTTGAACAGGCAGAACCTGAATATTTGAAAATAATGGATGCAATGGTTGGGCCAGTGGTTTTAGAAGAGGAAAAATTAGAGGTTAGATCAGATGAGGTTGCAGATGAAATTGTTAAATTGAAGAAAGCAGAAGCAGAGGTTGAAGAGAAAGAAAAACTAGCAATAGAAGATGTTAGAGAAGAAATATCGGAATCAGTTTTACCTGTTGTAGAGGAAAAGGTTATTGAGGAAATAACTGTTGAGAAAATAGTTGATGTGAGTAAGGTGAAAGAATTAGATTTGACTAAAGTGGAGGATGATCAATCTATTGTCAAAAAAGTAATTGAGGAATTAATGCCAGTGAGGGAAGTAGAAGATTTGAAGGTTGTTAAAGAGGAGGAAGTTGTTGCATTGACAAAGGAGGATGTAGTGTTACACAAAGAAGTAAAAGAGAAAGAACCAACTAAGGAAATTATTGATAAGGAAGTTGTTAAGGATAAAACTGAGAAAGTGGAAGATGAAATGGTTGAGAAAGTAGAAGAAAAAGAACTTCCTGTGGTTGAAATGACTGCAAAAATTGAGGAATTTGCATTATCACAGGTCGTTTTCACTGATGAGCGTCCTGTAGGAATTGCTGTTGAGGAACCTGAAGTGAAAGAAGAAAAATTAGAAGTAGTTTTACCTAAAGAAGTTGAAAAAGAGGCAATAGAGGTGAAAGAAGTGTCTGTGGAAGAAAGAGAAGTGGAAGAAGCTGTACAATTAGATAAATCACCAGAAAGTGTAGAAGAAAAAGAATATTTAATGAAGAAAATTGTCAGTGATAAGATTGAACATGTTGTACAAGAAGAGTTATCAGTTGTTAAATCGATTGAAGAAGAGGTGTGTAGTAGAAAAACCTAAAGTATTGTTGGATGAGAAAGAAGTTGCTGTGGTTGCAGGTTTGAGGAAATAGCTGAGGAGGTTACAATAAAAGAAGCCAAAATAATGGAATCACCTTCTAAGGAAGCAATTATTGTAGCTGAGAAGACACCTGTGGTTGAAGAGGTGCCATCTAAATTAGTTGAAAGTATTGATAAAATTACTCTAGAAAAAGATACGGAGGAGGAGGAGGCATATGTTGATAAAGTTATAGATGTCGAAAAGCAAATGTTAGTAGAAGAGGTTACTGAAATAGCAAGAAAAGTTGTAAAGGAAGTTAGAGAAATTGAAGAATCTGTTGTAGAAGAAGAAATAATTGAAAAAGTCAGTAAAGAAGAGCTGATAATGGAGGAATCTAGAGAGGAGCATGAATTAGAAACAACTGATAAAGAGCCATTACCCAAAGAGATATTTGAACAGGCAGAACCTGAATATTTGAAAATAATGGATGCAATGGTTGGGCCAGTGGTTTTAGAAGAGGAAAAATTAGAGGTTAGATCAGATGAGGTTGCAGATGAAATTGTTAAATTGAAGAAAGCAGAAGCAGAGGTTGAAGAGAAAGAAAAACCAGCAATAGAAGATGTTAGAGAAGAAATATCGGAATCAGTTGTACCTGTTGTAGAGGAAAAGGTTATTGAGGAAATAACTGTTGAGAAAATAGTTGATGTGAGTAAGGTGAAAGAATTAGATTTGACTAAAGTGGAGGATGATCAATCTATTGTCAAAAAAGTAATTGAGGAATTAATGCCAGTGAGGGAAGTAGAAGATTTGAAGGTTGTTAAAGAGGAGGAAGTTGTTGCATTGACAAAGGAGGATGTAGTGTTACACAAAGAAGTAAAAGAGAAAGAACCAACTAAGGAAATTATTGATAAGGAAGTTGTTAAGGATAAAACTGAGAAAGTGGAAGATGAAATGGTTGAGAAAGTAGAAGAAAAAGAACTTCCTGTGGTTGAAATGACTGCAAAAATTGAGGAATTTGCATTATCACAGGTCGTTGTCACTGATGAGCGTCCTGTAGGAATTGCTGTTGAGGAACCTGAAGTGAAAGAAGAAAAATTAGAAGTAGTTTTACCTAAAGAAGTTGAAAAAGAGGCAATAGAGGTGAAAGAAGTGTCTGTGGAAGAAAGAGAAGTGGAAGAAGCTGTACAATTAGATAAATCACCAGAAAGTGTAGAAGAAAAAGAATATTTAATGAAGAAAATTGTCAGTGATAAGATTGAACATGTTGTACAAGAAGAGTTATCAGTTGTTAAATCGATTGAAGAAGAGGTTGTAGTAGAAAAACCTAAAGTATTGTTGGATGAGAAAGAAGTTGCTGTGGTTGCAGGGTTTGAGGAAATAGCTGAGGAGGTTACAATAAAAGAAGCCAAAATAATGGAATCACCTTCTAAGGAAGCAATTATTGTAGCTGAGAAGACACCTGTGGTTGAAGAGGTGCCATCTAAATTAGTTGAAACTATTGATAAAATTACTCTAGAAAAAGATACGGAGGAGGAGGAGGCATATGTTGATAAAGTTATAGATGTCGAAAAGCAAATGTTAGTAGAAGAGGTTACTGAAATAGCAAGAAAAGTTGTAAAGGAAATTAGAGAAATTGAAGAATCTGTTGTAGAAGAAGAAATAATTGAAAAAGTCAGTAAAGAAGAGCTGATAATGGAGGAATCTAGAGAGGAGCATGAATTAGAAACAACTGATAAAGAGCCATTACCCAAAGAGATATTTGAACAGGCAGAACCTGAATATTTGAAAATAATGGATGCAATGGTTGGGCCAGTGGTTTTAGAAGAGGAAAAATTAGAGGTTAGATCAGATGAGGTTGCAGATGAAATTGTTAAATTGAAGAAAGCAGAAGCAGAGGTTGAAGAGAAAGAAAAACCAGCAATAGAAGATGTTAGAGAAGAAATATCGGAATCAGTTGTACCTGTTGTAGAGGAAAAGGTTATTGAGGAAATAACTGTTGAGAAAATAGTTGATGTGAGTAAGGTGAAAGAATTAGATTTGACTAAAGTGGAGGATGATCAATCTATTGTCAAAAAAGTAATTGAGGAATTAATGCCAGTGAGGGAAGTAGAAGATTTGAAGGTTGTTAAAGAGGAGGAAGTTGTTGCATTGACAAAGGAGGATGTAGTGTTACACAAAGAAGTAAAAGAGAAAGAACCAACTAAGGAAATTATTGATAAGGAAGTTGTTAAGGATAAAACTGAGAAAGTGGAAGATGAAATGGTTGAGAAAGTAGAAGAAAAAGAACTTCCTGTGGTTGAAATGACTGCAAAAATTGAGGAATTTGCATTATCACAGGTCGTTGTCACTGATGAGCGTCCTGTAGGAATTGCTGTTGAGGAACCTGAAGTGAAAGAAGAAAAATTAGAAGTAGTTTTACCTAAAGAAGTTGAAAAAGAGGCAATAGAGGTGAAAGAAGTGTCTGTGGAAGAAAGAGAAGTGGAAGAAGCTGTACAATTAGATAAATCACCAGAAAGTGTAGAAGAAAAAGAATATTTAATGA
The DNA here is from genome assembly GCF_032445375.1 of Bacillus rossius redtenbacheri. Classification (NCBI taxonomy): domain Eukaryota; kingdom Metazoa; phylum Arthropoda; class Insecta; order Phasmatodea; family Bacillidae; genus Bacillus; species Bacillus rossius. The sequence goes on along the minus strand of NC_086342.1, from coordinate 2,920,940 downwards.
AGAAAATTGTCAGTGATAAGATTGAACATGTTGTACAAGAAGAGTTATCAGTTGTTAAATCGATTGAAGAAGAGGTTGTAGTAGAAAAACCTAAAGTATTGTTGGATGAGAAAGAAGTTGCTGTGGTTGCAGGGTTTGAGGAAATAGCTGAGGAGGTTACAATAAAAGAAGCCAAAATAATGGAATCACCTTCTAAGGAAGCAATTATTGTAGCTGAGAAGACACCTGTGGTTGAAGAGGTGCCATCTAAATTAGTTGAAACTATTGATAAAATTACTCTAGAAAAAGATACGGAGGAGGAGGAGGCATATGTTGATAAAGTTATAGATGTCGAAAAGCAAATGTTAGTAGAAGAGGTTACTGAAATAGCAAGAAAAGTTGTAAAGGAAGTTAGAGAAATTGAAGAATCTGTTGTAGAAGAAGAAATAATTGAAAAAGTCAGTAAAGAAGAGCTGATAATGGAGGAATCTAGAGAGGAGCATGAATTAGAAACAACTGATAAAGAGCCATTACCCAAAGAGATATTTGAACAGGCAGAACCTGAATATTTGAAAATAATGGATGCAATGGTTGGGCCAGTGGTTTTAGAAGAGGAAAAATTAGAGGTTAGATCAGATGAGGTTGCAGATAAAATTGTTAAATTGAAGAAAGCAGAAGCAGAGGTTGAAGAGAAAGAAAAACTAGCAATAGAAGATGTTAGAGAAGAAATATCGGAATCAGTTGTACCTGTTGTAGAGGAAAAGGTTATTGAGGAAATAACTGTTGAGAAAATAGTTGATGTGAGTAAGGTGAAAGAATTAGATTTGACTAAAGTGGAGGATGATCAATCTATTGTCAAAAAAGTAATTGAGGAATTAATGCCAGTGAGGGAAGTAGAAGATTTGAAGGTTGTTAAAGAGGAGGAAGTTGTTGCATTGACAAAGGAGGATGTAGTGTTACACAAAGAAGTAAAAGAGAAAGAACCAACTAAGGAAATTATTGATAAGGAAGTTGTTAAGGATAAAACTGAGAAAGTGGAAGATGAAATGGTTGAGAAAGTAGAAGAAAAAGAACTTCCTGTGGTTGAAATGACTGCAAAAATTGAGGAATTTGCATTATCACAGGTCGTTGTCACTGATGAGCGTCCTGTAGGAATTGCTGTTGAGGAACCTGAAGTGAAAGAAGAAAAATTAGAAGTAGTTTTACCTAAAGAAGTTGAAAAAGAGGCAATAGAGGTGAAAGAAGTGTCTGTGGAAGAAAGAGAAGTGGAAGAAGCTGTACAATTAGATAAATCACCAGAAAGTGTAGAAGAAAAAGAATATTTAATGAAGAAAATTGTCAGTGATAAGATTGAACATGTTGTACAAGAAGAGTTATCAGTTGTTAAATCGATTGAAGAAGAGGTTGTAGTAGAAAAACCTAAAGTATTGTTGGATGAGAAAGAAGTTGCTGTGGTTGCAGGGTTTGAGGAAATAGCTGAGGAGGTTACAATAAAAGAAGCCAAAATAATGGAATCACCTTCTAAGGAAGCAATTATTGTAGCTGAGAAGACACCTGTGGTTGAAGAGGTGCCATCTAAATTAGTTGAAACTATTGATAAAATTACTCTAGAAAAAAATACGGAGGAGGAGGAGGCTTATGTTGATAAAGTTATAGATGTCGAAAAGCAAATGTTAGTAGAAGAGGTTACTGAAATAGCAAGAAAAGTTGTAAAGGAAGTTAGAGAAATTGAAGAATCTGTTGTAGAAGAAGAAATAATTGAAAAAGTCAGTAAAGAAGAGCTGATAATGGAGGAATCTAGAGAGGAGCATGAATTAGAAACAACTGATAAAGAGCCATTACCCAAAGAGATATTTGAACAGGCAGAACCTGAATATTTGAAAATAATGGATGCAATGGTTGGGCCAGTGGTTTTAGAAGAGGAAAAATTAGAGGTTAGATCAGATGAGGTTGCAGATGAAATTGTTAAATTGAAGAAAGCAGAAGCAGAGGTTGAAGAGAAAGAAAAACCAGCAATAGAAGATGTTAGAGAAGAAATATCGGAATCAGTTGTACCTGTTGTAGAGGAAAAGGTTATTGAGGAAATAACTGTTGAGAAAATAGTTGATGTGAGTAAGGTGAAAGAATTAGATTTGACTAAAGTGGAGGATGATCAATCTATTGTCAAAAAAGTAATTGAGGAATTAATGCCAGTGAGGGAAGTAGAAGATTTGAAGGTTGTTAAAGAGGAGGAAGTTGTTGCATTGACAAAGGAGGATGTAGTGTTACACAAAGAAGTAAAAGAGAAAGAACCAACTAAGGAAATTATTGATAAGGAAGTTGTTAAGGATAAAACTGAGAAAGTGGAAGATGAAATGGTTGAGAAAGTAGAAGAAAAAGAACTTCCTGTGGTTGAAATGACTGCAAAATTTGAGGAATTTGCATTATCACAGGTCGTTGTCACTGATGAGCGTCCTGTAGGAATTGCTGTTGAGGAACCTGAAGTGAAAGAAGAAAAATTAGAAGTAGTTTTACCTAAAGAAGTTGAAAAAGAGGCAATAGAGGTGAAAGAAGTGTCTGTGGAAGAAAGAGAAGTGGAAGAAGCTGTACAATTAGATAAATCACCAGAAAGTGTAGAAGAAAAAGAATATTTAATGAAGAAAATTGTCAGTGATAAGATTGAACATGTTGTACAAGAAGAGTTATCAGTTGTTAAATCGATTGAAGAAGAGGTTGTAGTAGAAAAACCTAAAGTATTGTTGGATGAGAAAGAAGTTGCTGTGGTTGCAGGGTTTGAGGAAATAGCTGAGGAGGTTACAATAAAAGAAGCCAAAATAATGGAATCACCTTCTAAGGAAGCAATTATTGTAGCTGAGAAGACACCTGTGGTTGAAGAGGTGCCATCTAAATTAGTTGAAAGTATTGATAAAATTACTCTAGAAAAAGATACGGAGGAGGAGGAGGCATATGTTGATAAAGTTATAGATGTCGAAAAGCAAATGTTAGTAGAAGAGGTTACTGAAATAGCAAGAAAAGTTGTAAAGGAAGTTAGAGAAATTGAAGAATCTGTTGTAGAAGAAGAAATAATTGAAAAAGTCAGTAAAGAAGAGCTGATAATGGAGGAATCTAGAGAGGAGCATGAATTAGAAACAACTGATAAAGAGCCATTACCCAAAGAGATATTTGAACAGGCAGAACCTGAATATTTGAAAATAATGGATGCAATGGTTGGGCCAGTGGTTTTAGAAGAGGAAAAATTAGAGGTTAGATCAGATGAGGTTGCAGATGAAATTGTTAAATTGAAGAAAGCAGAAGCAGAGGTTGAAGAGAAAGAAAAACCAGCAATAGAAGATGTTAGAGAAGAAATATCAGAATCAGTTGTACCTGTTGTAGAGGAAAAGGTTATTGAGGAAATAACTGTTGAGAAAATAGTTGATGTGAGTAAGGTGAAAGAATTAGATTTGACTAAAGTGGAGGATGATCAATCTATTGTCAAAAAAGTAATTGAGGAATTAATGCCAGTGAGGGAAGTAGAAGATTTGAAGGTTGTTAAAGAGGAGGAAGTTGTTGCATTGACAAAGGAGGATGTAGTGTTACACAAAGAAGTAAAAGAGAAAGAACCAACTAAGGAAATTATTGATAAGGAAGTTGTTAAGGATAAAACTGAGAAAGTGGAAGATGAAATGGTTGAGAAAGTAGAAGAAAAAGAACTTCCTGTGGTTGAAATGACTGCAAAAATTGAGGAATTTGCATTATCACAGGTCGTTGTCACTGATGAGCGTCCTGTAGGAATTGCTGTTGAGGAACCTGAAGTGAAAGAAGAAAAATTAGAAGTAGTTTTACCTAAAGAAGTTGAAAAAGAGGCAATAGAGGTGAAAGAAGTGTCTGTGGAAGAAAGAGAAGTGGAAGAAGCTGTACAATTAGATAAATCACCAGAAAGTGTAGAAGAAAAAGAATATTTAATGAAGAAAATTGTCAGTGATAAGATTGAACATGTTGTACAAGAAGAGTTATCAGTTGTTAAATCGATTGAAGAAGAGGTTGTAGTAGAAAAACCTAAAGTATTGTTGGATGAGAAAGAAGTTGCTGTGGTTGCAGGGTTTGAGGAAATAGCTGAGGAGGTTACAATAAAAGAAGCCAAAATAATGGAATCACCTTCTAAGGAAGCAATTATTGTAGCTGAGAAGACACCTGTGGTTAAAGAGGTGCCATCTAAATTAGTTGAAACTATTGATAAAATTACTCTAGAAAAAGATACGGAGGAGGAGGAGGCATATGTTGATAAAGTTTATAGATGTCGAAAAGCAAATGTTAGTAGAAGAGGTTACTGAAATAGCAGAAAAGTTGTAAAGGAAGTTAGAGAAATTGAAGAATCTGTTGTAGAAGAAGAAATAATTGAAAAAGTCAGTAAAGAAGAGCTGATAATGGAGGAATCTAGAGAGGAGCATGAATTAGAAACAACTGATAAAGAGCCATTACCCAAAGAGATATTTGAACAGGCAGAACCTGAATATTTGAAAATAATGGATGCAATGGTTGGGCCAGTGGTTTTAGAAGAGGAAAAATTAGAGGTTAGATCAGATGAGGTTGCAGATGAAATTGTTAAATTGAAGAAAGCAGAAGCAGAGGTTGAAGAGAAAGAAAAACCAGCAATAGAAGATGTTAGAGAAGAAATATCGGAATCAGTTGTACCTGTTGTAGAGGAAAAGGTTATTGAGGAAATAACTGTTGAGAAAATAGTTGATGTGAGTAAGGTGAAAGAATTAGATTTGACTAAAGTGGAGGTTGATCAATCTATTGTCAAAAAAGTAATTGAGGAATTAATGCCAGTGAGGGAAGTAGAAGATTTAAAGGTTGTTAAAGAGGAGGAAGTTGTTGCATTGACAAAGGAGGATGTAGTGTTACACAAAGAAGTAAAAGAGAAAGAACCAACTAAGGAAATTATTGATAAGGAAGTTGTTAAGGATAAAACTGAGAAAGTGGAAGATGAAATGGTTGAGAAAGTAGAAGAAAAAGAACTTCCTGTGGTTGAAATGACTGCAAAAATTGAGGAATTTGCATTATCACAGGTCGTTGTCACTGATGAGCGTCCTGTAGGAATTGCTGTTGAGGAACCTGAAGTGAAAGAAGAAAAATTAGAAGTAGTTTTACCTAAAGAAGTTGAAAAAGAGGCAATAGAGGTGAAAGAAGTGTCTGTGGAAGAAAGAGAAGTGGAAGAAGCTGTACAATTAGATAAATCACCAGAAAGTGTAGAAGAAAAAGAATATTTAATGAAGAAAATTGTCAGTGATAAGATTGAACATGTTGTACAAGAAGAGTTATCAGTTGTTAAATCGATTGAAGAAGAGGTTGTAGTAGAAAAACCTAAAGTATTGTTGGATGAGAAAGAAGTTGCTGTGGTTGCAGGGTTTGAGGAAATAGCTGAGGAGGTTACAATAAAAGAAGCCAAAATAATGGAATCACCTTCTAAGGAAGCAATTATTGTAGCTGAGAAGACACCTGTGGTTGAAGAGGTGCCATCTAAATTAGTTGAAAGTATTGATAAAATTACTCTAGAAAAAGATACGGAGGAGGAGGAGGCATATGTTGATAAAGTTATAGATGTCGAAAAGCAAATGTTAGTAGAAGAGGTTACTGAAATAGCAAGAAAAGTTGTAAAGGAAGTTAGAGAAATTGAAGAATCTGTTGTAGAAGAAGAAATAATTGAAAAAGTCAGTAAAGAAGAGCTGATAATGGAGGAATCTAGAGAGGAGCATGAATTAGAAACAACTGATAAAGAGCCATTACCCAAAGAGATATTTGAACAGGCAGAACCTGAATATTTGAAAATAATGGATGCAATGGTTGGGCCAGTGGTTTTAGAAGAGGAAAAATTAGAGGTTAGATCAGATGAGGTTGCAGATGAAATTGTTAAATTGAAGAAAGCAGAAGCAGAGGTTGAAGAGAAAGAAAAACCAGCAATAGAAGATGTTAGAGAAGAAATATCGGAATCAGTTGTACCTGTTGTAGAGGAAAAGGTTATTGAGGAAATAACTGTTGAGAAAATAGTTGATGTGAGTAAGGTGAAAGAATTAGATTTGACTAAAGTGGAGGATGATCAATCTATTGTCAAAAAAGTAATTGAGGAATTAATGCCAGTGAGGGAAGTAGAAGATTTGAAGGTTGTTAAAGAGGAGGAAGTTGTTGCATTGACAAAGGAGGATGTAGTGTTACACAAAGAAGTAAAAGAGAAAGAACCAACTAAGGAAATTATTGATAAGGAAGTTGTTAAGGATAAAACTGAGAAAGTGGAAGATGAAATGGTTGAGAAAGTAGAAGAAAAAGAACTTCCTGTGGTTGAAATGACTGCAAAAATTGAGGAATTTGCATTATCACAGGTCGTTGTCACTGATGAGCGTCCTGTAGGAATTGCTGTTGAGGAACCTGAAGTGAAAGAAGAAAAATTAGAAGTAGTTTTACCTAAAGAAGTTGAAAAAGAGGCAATAGAGGTGAAAGAAGTGTCTGTGGAAGAAAGAGAAGTGGAAGAAGCTGTACAATTAGATGAATCACCAGAAAGTGTAGAAGAAAAAGAATATTTAATGAAGAAAATTGTCAGTGATAAGATTGAACATGTTGTACAAGAAGAGTTATCAGTTGTTAAATCGATTGAAGAAGAGGTTGTAGTAGAAAAACCTAAAGTATTGTTGGATGAGAAAGAAGTTGCTGTGGTTGCAGGGTTTGAGGAAATAGCTGAGGAGGTTACAATAAAAGAAGCCAAAATAATGGAATCACCTTCTAAGGAAGCAATTATTGTAGCTGAGAAGACACCTGTGGTTGAAGAGGTGCCATCTAAATTAGTTGAAACTATTGATAAAATTACTCTAGAAAAAGATACGGAGGAGGAGGAGGCATATGTTGATAAAGTTATAGATGTCGAAAAGCAAATGTTAGTAGAAGAGGTTACTGAAATAGCAAGAAAAGTTGTAAAGGAAGTTAGAGAAATTGAAGAATCTGTTGTAGAAGAAGAAATAATTGAAAAAGTCAGTAAAGAAGAGCTGATAATGGAGGAATCTAGAGAGGAGCATGAATTAGAAACAACTGATAAAGAGCCATTACCCAAAGAGATATTTGAACAGGCAGAACCTGAATATTTGAAAATAATGGATGCAATGGTTGGGCCAGTGGTTTTAGAAGAGGAAAAATTAGAGGTTAGATCAGATGAGGTTGCAGATGAAATTGTTAAATTGAAGAAAGGAGAAGCAGAGGTTGAAGAGAAAGAAAAACCAGCAATAGAAGATGTTAGAGAAGAAATATCGGAATCAGTTGTACCTGTTGTAGAGGAAAAGGTTATTGAGGAAATAACTGTTGAGAAAATAGTTGATGTGAGTAAGGTGAAAGAATTAGATTTGACTAAAGTGGAGGATGATCAATCTATTGTCAAAAAAGTAATTGAGGAATTAATGCCAGTGAGGGAAGTAGAAGATTTGAAGGTTGTTAAAGAGGAGGAAGTTGTTGCATTGACAAAGGAGGATGTAGTGTTACACAAAGAAGTAAAAGAGAAAGAACCAACTAAGGAAATTATTGATAAGGAAGTTGTTAAGGATAAAACTGAGAAAGTGGAAGATGAAATGGTTGAGAAAGTAGAAGAAAAAGAACTTCCTGTGGTTGAAATGACTGCAAAAATTGAGGAATTTGCATTATCACAGGTCGTTGTCACTGATGAGCGTCCTGTAGGAATTGCTGTTGAGGAACCTGAAGTGAAAGAAGAAAAATTAGAAGTAGTTTTACCTAAAGAAGTTGAAAAAGAGGCAATAGAGGTGAAAGAAGTGTCTGTGGAAGAAGCTGTACAATTAGATAAATCACCAGAAAGTGTAGAAGAAAAAGAATATTTAATGAAGAAAATTGTCAGTGATAAGATTGAACATGTTGTACAAGAAGAGTTATCAGTTGTTAAATCGATTGAAGAAGAGGTTGTAGTAGAAAAACCTAAAGTATTGTTGGATGAGAAGGAAGTTGCTGTGGTTGCAGGGTTTGAGGAAATAGCTGAGGAGGTTACAATAAAAGAAGCCAAAATAATGGAATCACCTTCTAAGGAAGCAATTATTGTAGCTGAGAAGACACCTGTGGTTGAAGAGGTGCCATCTAAATTAGTTGAAACTATTGATAAAATTACTCTAGAAAAAGATACGGAGGAGGAGGAGGCATATGTTGATAAAGTTATAGATGTCGAAAAGCAAATGTTAGTAGAAGAGGTTACTGAAATAGCAAGAAAAGTTGTAAAGGAAGTTAGAGAAATTGAAGAATCTGTTGTAGAAGAAGAAATAATTGAAAAAGTCAGTAAAGAAGAGCTGATAATGGAGGAATCTAGAGAGGAGCATGAATTAGAAACAACTGATAAAGAGCCATTACCCAAAGAGATATTTGAACAGGCAGAACCTGAATATTTGAAAATAATGGATGCAATGGTTGGGCCAGTGGTTTTAGAAGAGGAAAAATTAGAGGTTAGATCAGATGAGGTTGCAGATGAAATTGTTAAATTGAAGAAAGCAGAAGCAGAGGTTGAAGAGAAAGAAAAACCAGCAATAGAAGATGTTAGAGAAGAAATATCGGAATCAGTTGTACCTGTTGTAGAGGAAAAGGTTATTGAGGAAATAACTGTTGAGAAAATAGTTGATGTGAGTAAGGTGAAAGAATTAGATTTGACTAAAGTGGAGGATGATCAATCTATTGTCAAAAAAGTAATTGAGGAATTAATGCCAGTGAGGGAAGTAGAAGATTTAAAGGTTGTTAAAGAGGAGGAAGTTGTTGCATTGACAAAGGAGGATGTAGTGTTACACAAAGAAGTAAAAGAGAAAGAACCAACTAAGGAAATTATTGATAAGGAAGTTGTTAAGGATAAAACTGAGAAAGTGGAAGATGAAATGGTTGAGAAAGTAGAAGAAAAAGAACTTCCTGTGGTTGAAATGACTGCAAAAATTGAGGAATTTGCATTATCACAGGTCGTTGTCACTGATGAGCGTCCTGTAGGAATTGCTGTTGAGGAACCTGAAGTGAAAGAAGAAAAATTAGAAGTAGTTTTACCTAAAGAAGTTGAAAAAGAGGCAATAGAGGTGAAAGAAGTGTCTGTGGAAGAAAGAGAAGTGGAAGAAGCTGTACAATTAGATAAATCACCAGAAAGTGTAGAAGAAAAAGAATATTTAATGAAGAAAATTGTCAGTGATAAGATTGAACATGTTGTACAAGAAGAGTTATCAGTTGTTAAATCGATTGAAGAAGAGGTTGTAGTAGAAAAACCTAAAGTATTGTTGGATGAGAAAGAAGTTGCTGTGGTTGCAGGGTTTGAGGAAATAGCTGAGGAGGTTACAATAAAAGAAGCCAAAATAATGGAATCACCTTCTAAGGAAGCAATTATTGTAGCTGAGAAGACACCTGTGGTTGAAGAGGTGCCATCTAAATTAGTTGAAAGTATTGATAAAATTACTCTAGAAAAAGATACGGAGGAGGAGGAGGCATATGTTGATAAAGTTATAGATGTCGAAAAGCAAATGTTAGTAGAAGAGGTTACTGAAATAGCAAGAAAAGTTGTAAAGGAAGTTAGAGAAATTGAAGAATCTGTTGTAGAAGAAGAAATAATTGAAAAAGTCAGTAAAGAAGAGCTGATAATGGAGGAATCTAGAGAGGAGCATGAATTAGAAACAACTGATAAAGAGCCATTACCCAAAGAGATATTTGAACAGGCAGAACCTGAATATTTGAAAATAATGGATGCAATGGTTGGGCCAGTGGTTTTAGAAGAGGAAAAATTAGAGGTTAGATCAGATGAGGTTGCAGATGAAATTGTTAAATTGAAGAAAGCAGAAGCAGAGGTTGAAGAGAAAGAAAAACCAGCAATAGAAGATGTTAGAGAAGAAATATCGGAATCAGTTGTACCTGTTGTAGAGGAAAAGGTTATTGAGGAAATAACTGTTGAGAAAATAGTTGATGTGAGTAAGGTGAAAGAATTAGATTTGACTAAAGTGGAGGATGATCAATCTATTGTCAAAAAAGTAATTGAGGAATTAATGCCAGTGAGGGAAGTAGAAGATTTGAAGGTTGTTAAAGAGGAGGAAGTTGTTGCATTGACAAAGGAGGATGTAGTGTTACACAAAGAAGTAAAAGAGAAAGAACCAACTAAGGAAATTATTGATAAGGAAGTTGTTAAGGATAAAACTGAGAAAGTGGAAGATGAAATGGTTGAGAAAGTAGAAGAAAAAGAGCTTCCTGTGGTTGAAATGACTGCAAAAATTGAGGAATTTGCTTTATCACAGGTCGTTGTCACTGATGAGCGTCCTGTAGGAATTGCTGTTGAGGAACCTGAAGTGAAAGAAGAAAAATTAGAAGTAGTTTTACCTAAAGAAGTTGAAAAAGAGGCAATAGAGGTGAAAGAAGTGTCTGTGGAAGAAAGAGAAGTGGAAGAAGCTGTACAATTAGATAAATCACCAGAAAGTGTAGAAGAAAAAGAATATTTAATGAAGAAAATTGTCAGTGATAAGATTGAACATGTTGTACAAGAAGAGTTATCAGTTGTTAAATCGATTGAAGAAGAGGTTGTAGTAGAAAAACCTAAAGTATTGTTGGATGAGAAAGAAGTTGCTGTGGTTGCAGGGTTTGAGGAAATAGCTGAGGAGGTTACAATAAAAGAAGCCAAAATAATGGAATCACCTTCTAAGGAAGCAATTATTGTAGCTGAGAAGACACCTGTGGTTGAAGAGGTGCCATCTAAATTAGTTGAAAGTATTGATAAAATTACTCTAGAAAAAGATACGGAGGAGGAGGAGGCATATGTTGATAAAGTTATAGATGTCGAAAAGCAAATGTTAGTAGAAGAGGTTACTGAAATAGCAAGAAAAGTTGTAAAGGAAGTTAGAGAAATTGAAGAATCTGTTGTAGAAGAAGAAATAATTGAAAAAGTCAGTAAAGAAGAGCTGATAATGGAGGAATCTAGAGAGGAGCATGAATTAGAAACAACTGATAAAGAGCCATTACCCAAAGAGATATTTGAACAGGCAGAACCTGAATATTTGAAAATAATGGATGCAATGGTTGGGCCAGTGGTTTTAGAAGAGGAAAAATTAGAGGTTAGATCAGATGAGGTTGCAGATGAAATTGTTAAATTGAAGAAAGCAGAAGCAGAGGTTGAAGAGAAAGAAAAACCAGCAATAGAAGATGTTAGAGAAGAAATATCAGAATCAGTTGTACCTGTTGTAGAGGAAAAGGTTATTGAGGAAATAACTGTTGAGAAAATAGTTGATGTGAGTAAGGTGAAAGAATTAGATTTGACTAAAGTGGAGGATGATCAATCTATTGTCAAAAAAGTAATTGAGGAATTAATGCCAGTGAGGGAAGTAGAAGATTTGAAGGTTGTTAAAGAGGAGGAAGTTGTTGCATTGACAAAGGAGGATGTAGTGTTACACAAAGAAGTAAAAGAGAAAGAACCAACTAAGGAAATTATTGATAAGGAAGTTGTTAAGGATAAAACTGAGAAAGTGGAAGATGAAATGGTTGAGAAAGTAGAAGAAAAAGAACTTCCTGTGGTTGAAATGACTGCAAAAATTGAGGAATTTGCATTATCACAGGTCGTTGTCACTGATGAGCGTCCTGTAGGAATTGCTGTTGAGGAACCTGAAGTGAAAGAAGAAAAATTAGAAGTAGTTTTACCTAAAGAAGTTGAAAAAGAGGCAATAGAGGTGAAAGAAGTGTCTGTGGAAGAAAGAGAAGTGGAAGAAGCTGTACAATTAGATAAATCACCAGAAAGTGTAAAAGAAAAAGAATATTTAATGAAGAAAATTGTCAGTGATAAGATTGAACATGTTGTACAAGAAGAGTTATCAGTTGTTAAATCGATTGAAGAAGAGGTTGTAGTAGAAAAACCTAAAGTATTGTTGGATGAGAAAGAAGTTGCTGTGGTTGCAGGGTTTGAGGAAATAGCTGAGGAGGTTACAATAAAAGAAGCCAAAATAATGGAATCACCTTCTAAGGAAGCAATTATTGTAGCTGAGAAGACACCTGTGGTTGAAGAGGTGCCATCTAAATTAGTTGAAACTATTGATAAAATTACTCTAGAAAAAGATACGGAGGAGGAGGAGGCATATGTTGATAAAGTTATAGATGGCGAAAAGCAAATGTTAGTAGAAGAGGTTACTGAAATAGCAAGAAAAGTTGTAAAGGAAGTTAGAGAAATTGAAGAATCTGTTGTAGAAGAAGAAATAATTGAAAAAGTCAGTAAAGAAGAGCTGATAATGGAGGAATCTAGAGAGGAGCATGAATTAGAAACAACTGATAAAGAGCCATTACCCAAAGAGATATTTGAACAGGCAGAACCTGAATATTTGAAAATAATGGATGCAATGGTTGGGCCAGTGGTTTTAGAAGAGGAAAAATTAGAGGTTAGATCAGATGAGGTTGCAGATGAAATTGTTAAATTGAAGAAAGCAGAAGCAGAGGTTGAAGAGAAAGAAAAACCAGCAATAGAAGATGTTAGAGAAGAAATATCGGAATCAGTTGTACCTGTTGTAGAGGAAAAGGTTATTGAGGAAATAACTGTTGAGAAAATAGTTGATGTGAGTAAGGTGAAAGAATTAGATTTGACTAAAGTGGAGGATGATCAATCTATTGTCAAAAAAGTAATTGAGGAATTAATGCCAGTGAGGGAAGTAGAAGATTTGAAGGTTGTTAAAGAGGAGGAAGTTGTTGCATTGACAAAGGAGGATGTAGTGTTACACAAAGAAGTAAAAGAGAAAGAACCAACTAAGGAAATTATTGATAAGGAAGTTGTTAAGGATAAAACTGAGAAAGTGGAAGATGAAATGGTTGAGAAAGTAGAAGAAAAAGAACTTCCTGTGGTTGAAATGACTGCAAAAATTGAGGAATTTGCATTATCACAGGTCGTTGTCACTGATGAGCGTCCTGTAGGAATTGCTGTTGAGGAACCTGAAGTGAAAGAAGAAAAATTAGAAGTAGTTTTACCTAAAGAAGTTGAAAAAGAGGCAATAGAGGTGAAAGAAGTGTCTGTGGAAGAAGCTGTACAATTAGATAAATCACCAGAAAGTGTAGAAGAAAAAGAATATTTAATGAAGAAAATTGTCAGTGATAAGATTGAACATGTTGTACAAGAAGAGTTATCAGTTGTTAAATCGATTGAAGAAGAGGTTGTAGTAGAAAAACCTAAAGTATTGTTGGATGAGAAAGAAGTTGCTGTGGTTGCAGGGTTTGAGGAAATAGCTGAGGAGGTTACAATAAAAGAAGCCAAAATAATGGAATCACCTTCTAAGGAAGCAATTATTGTAGCTGAGAAGACACCTGTGGTTGAAGAGGTGCCATCTAAATTAGTTGAAACTATTGATAAAATTACTCTAGAAAAAGATACGGAGGAGGAGAAGGCATATGTTGATAAAGTTATAGATGTCGAAAAGCAAATGTTAGTAGAAGAGGTTACTGAAATAGCAAGAAAAGTTGTAAAGGAAGTTAGAGAAATTGAAGAATCTGTTGTAGAAGAAGAAATAATTGAAAAAGTCAGTAAAGAAGAGCTGATAATGGAGGAATCTAGAGAGGAGCATGAATTAGAAACAACTGATAAAGAGCCATTACCCAAAGAGATATTTGAACAGGCAGAACCTGAATATTTGAAAATAATGGATGCAATGGTTGGGCCAGTGGTTTTAGAAGAGGAAAAATTAGAGGTTAGATCAGATGAGGTTGCAGATGAAATTGTTAAATTGAAGAAAGCAGAAGCAGAGGTTGAAGAGAAAGAAAAACTAGCAATAGAAGATGTTAGAGAAGAAATATCGGAATCAGTTGTACCTGTTGTAGAGGAAAAGGTTATTGAGGAAATAACTGTTGAGAAAATAGTTGATGTGAGTAAGGTGAAAGAATTAGATTTGACTAAAGTGGAGGATGATCAATCTATTGTCAAAAAAGTAATTGAGGAATTAATGCCAGTGAGGGAAGTAGAAGATTTGAAGGTTGTTAAAGAGGAGGAAGTTGTTGCATTGACAAAGGAGGATGTAGTGTTACACAAAGAAGTAAAAGAGAAAGAACCAACTAAGGAAATTATTGATAAGGAAGTTGTTAAGGATAAAACTGAGAAAGTGGAAGATGAAATGGTTGAGAAAGTAGAAGAAAAAGAACTTCCTGTGGTTGAAATGACTGCAAAAATTGAGGAATTTGCATTATCACAGGTCGTTGTCACTGATGAGCGTCCTGTAGGAATTGCTGTTGAGGAACCTGAAGTGAAAGAAGAAAAATTAGAAGTAGTTTTACCTAAAGAAGTTGAAAAAGAGGCAATAGAGGTGAAAGAAGTGTCTGTGGAAGAAAGAGAAGTGGAAGAAGCTGTACAATTAGATAAATCACCAGAAAGTGTAGAAGAAAAAGAATATTTAATGAAGAAAATTGTCAGTGATAAGATTGAACATGTTGTACAAGAAGAGTTATCAGTTGTTAAATCGATTGAAGAAGAGGTTGTAGTAGAAAAACCTAAAGTATTGTTGGATGAGAAAGAAGTTGCTGTGGTTGCAGGGTTTGAAGAAATAGCTGAGGAGGTTACAATAAAAGAAGCCAAAATAATGGAATCACCTTCTAAGGAAGCAATTATTGTAGCTGAGAAGACACCTGTTGTTGAAGAGGTGCCATCTAAATTAGTTGAAACTATTGATAAAATTACTCTAGAAAAAGATACGGAGGAGGAGGAGGCATATGTTGATAAAGTTATAGATGTCGAAAAGCAAATGTTAGTAGTAGAGGTTACTGAAATAGCAAGACAAGTTGTAAAGGAAGTTAGAGAAATTGAAGAATCTGTTGTAGAAGAAGAAATAATTGAAAAAGTCAGTAAAGAAGAGCTGATAATGGAGGAATCTAGAGAGGAGCATGAATTAGAAACAACTGATAAAGAGCCATTACCCAAAGAGATATTTGAACAGGCAGAACCTGAATATTTGAAAATAATGGATGCAATGGTTGGGCCAGTGGTTTTAGAAGAGGAAAAATTAGAGGTTAGATCAGATGAGGTTGCAGATGAAATTGTTAAATTGAAGAAAGCAGAAGCAGAGGTTGAAGAGAAAGAAAAACTAGCAATAGAAGATGTTAGAGAAGAAATATCGGAATCAGTTGTACCTGTTGTAGAGGAAAAGGTTATTGAGGAAATAACTGTTGAGAAAATAGTTGATGTGAGTAAGGTGAAAGAATTAGATTTGACTAAAGTGGAGGATGATCAATCTATTGTCAAAAAAGTAATTGAGGAATTAATGCCAGTGAGGGAAGTAGAAGATTTGAAGGTTGTTAAAGAGGAGGAAGTTGTTGCATTGACAAAGGAGGATGTAGTGTTACACAAAGAAGTAAAAGAGAAAGAACCAACTAAGGAAATTATTGATAAAGAAGTTGTTAAGGATAAAACTGAGAAAGTGGAAGATGAAATGGTTGAGAAAGTAGAAGAAAAAGAACTTCCTGTGGTTGAAATGACTGCAAAAATTGAGGAATTTGCATTATCACAGGTCGTTGTCACTGATGAGCGTCCTGTAGGAATTGCTGTTGAGAAACCTGAAGTGAAAGAAGAAAAATTAGAAGTAGTTTTACCTAAAGAAGTTGAAAAAGAGGCAATAGAGGTGAAAGAAGTGTCTGTGGAAGAAAGAGAAGTGGAAGAAGCTGTACAATTAGATAAATCACCAGAAAGTGTAGAAGAAAAAGAATATTTAATGAAGAAAATTGTCAGTGATAAGATTGAACATGTTGTACAAGAAGAGTTATCAGTTGTTAAATCGATTGAAGAAGAGGTTGTAGTAGAAAAACCTAAAGTATTGAAGGATGAGAAAGAAGTTGCTGTGGTTGCAGGGTTTGAGGAAATAGCTGAGGAGGTTACAATAAAAGAAGCCAAAATAATGGAATCACCTTCTAAGGAAGCAATTATTGTAGCTGAGAAGACACCTGTGGTTGAAGAGGTGCCATCTAAATTAGTTGAAACTATTGATAAAATTACTCTAGAAAAAGATACGGAGGAGGAGGAGGCTTATGTTGATAAAGTTATAGATGTCGAAAAGCAAATGTTAGTAGAAGAGGTCACTGAAATAGCAAGAAAAGTTGTAAAGGAAGTTAGAGAAATTGAAGAATCTGTTGTAGAAGAAGAAATAATTGAAAAAGTCAGTAAAGAAGAGCTGATAATGGAGGAATCTAGAGAGGAGCATGAATTAGAAACAACTGATAAAGAGCCATTACCCAAAGAGATATTTGAACAGGCAGAACCTGAATATTTGAAAATAATGGATGCAATGGTTGGGCCAGTGGTTTTAGAAGAGGAAAAATTAGAGGTTAGATCAGATGAGGTTGCAGATGAAATTGTTAAATTGAAGAAAGCAGAAGCAGAGGTTGAAGAGAAAGAAAAACCAGCAATAGAAGATGTTAGAGAAGAAATATCGGAATCAGTTGTACCTGTTGTAGAGGAAAAGGTTATTGAGGAAATAACTGTTGAGAAAATAGTTGATGTGAGTAAGGTGAAAGAATTAGATTTGACTAAAGTGGAGGATGATCAATCTATTGTCAAAAAAGTAATTGAGGAATTAATGCCAGTGAGGGAAGTAGAAGATTTGAAGGTTGTTAAAGAGGAGGAAGTTGTTGCATTGACAAAGGAGGATGTAGTGTTACACAAAGAAGTAAAAGAGAAAGAACCAACTAAGGAAATTATTGATAAGGAAGTTGTTAAGGATAAAACTGAGAAAGTGGAAGATGAAATGGTTGAGAAAGTAGAAGAAAAAGAACTTCCTGTGGTTGAAATGACTGCAAAAATTGAGGAATTTGCATTATCACAGGTCGTTGTCACTGATGAGCGTCCTGTAGGAATTGCTGTTGAGGAACCTGAAGTGAAAGAAGAAAAATTAGAAGTAGTTTTACCTAAAGAAGTTGAAAAAGAGGCAATAGAGGTGAAAGAAGTGTCTGTGGAAGAAAGAGAAGTGGAAGAAGCTGTACAATTAGATAAATCACCAGAAAGTGTAGAAGAAAAAGAATATTTAATGAAGAAAATTGTCAGTGATAAGATTGAACATGTTGTACAAGAAGAGTTATCAGTTGTTAAATCGATTGAAGAAGAGGTTGTAGTAGAAAAACCTAAAGTATTGTTGGATGAGAAAGAAGTTGCTGTGGTTGCAGGGTTTGAGGAAATAGCTGAGGAGGTTACAATAAAAGAAGCCAAAATAATGGAATCACCTTCTAAGGAAGCAATTATTGTAGCTGAGAAGACACCTGTGGTTGAAGAGGTGCCATCTAAATTAGTTGAAACTATTGATAAAATTACTCTAGAAAAAGATACGGATGAGGAGGAGGCATATGTTGATAAAGTTATAGATGTCGAAAAGCAAATGTTAGTAGAAGAGGTTACTGAAATAGCAAGAAAAGTTGTAAAGGAAGTTAGAGAAATTGAAGAATCTGTTGTAGAAGAAGAAATAATTGAAAAAGTCAGTAAAGAAGAGCTGATAATGGAGGAATCTAGAGAGGAGCATGAATTAGAAACAACTGATAAAGAGCCATTACCCAAAGAGATATTTGAACAGGCAGAACCTGAATATTTGAAAATAATGGATGCAATGGTTGGGCCAGTGGTTTTAGAAGAGGAAAAATTAGAGGTTAGATCAGATGAGGTTGCAGATGAAATTGTTAAATTGAAGAAAGCAGAAGCAGAGGTTGAAGAGAAAGAAAAACCAGCAATAGAAGATGTTAGAGAAGAAATATCGGAATCAGTTGTACCTGTTGTAGAGGAAAAGGTTATTGAGGAAATAACTGTTGAGAAAATAGTTGATGTGAGTAAGGTGAAAGAATTAGATTTGACTAAAGTGGAGGATGATCAATCTATTGTCAAAAAAGTAATTGAGGAATTAATGCCAGTGAGGGAAGTAGAAGATTTGAAGGTTGTTAAAGAGGAGGAAGTTGTTGCATTGACAAAGGAGGATGTAGTGTTACACAAAGAAGTAAAAGAGAAAGAACCAACTAAGGAAATTATTGATAAGGAAGTTGTTAAGGATAAAACTGAGAAAGTGGAAGATGAAATGGTTGAGAAAGTAGAAGAAAAAGAACTTCCTGTGGTTGAAATGACTGCAAAAATTGAGGAATTTGCATTATCACAGGTCGTTGTCACTGATGAGCGTCCTGTAGGAATTGCTGTTGAGAAACCTGAAGTGAAAGAAGAAAAATTAGAAGTAGTTTTACCTAAAGAAGTTGAAAAAGAGGCAATAGAGGTGAAAGAAGTGTCTGTGGAAGAAAGAGAAGTGGAAGAAGCTGTACAATTAGATAAATCACCAGAAAGTGTAGAAGAAAAAGAATATTTAATGAAGAAAATTGTCAGTGATAAGATTGAACATGTTGTACAAGAAGAGTTATCAGTTGTTAAATCGATTGAAGAAGAGGTTGTAGTAGAAAAACCTAAAGTATTGTTGGATGAGAAAGAAGTTGCTGTGGTTGCAGGGTTTGAGGAAATAGCTGAGGAGGTTACAATAAAAGAAGCCAAAATAATGGAATCACCTTCTAAGGAAGCAATTATTGTAGCTGAGAAGACACCTGTGGTTGAAGAGGTGCCATCTAAATTAGTTGAAACTATTGATAAAATTACTCTAGAAAAAGATACGGAGGAGGAGGAGGCATATGTTGATAAAGTTATAGATGTCGAAAAGCAAATGTTAGTAGAAGAGGTTACTGAAATAGCAAGAAAAGTTGTAAAGGAAGTTAGAGAAATTGAAGAATCTGTTGTAGAAGAAGAAATAATTGAAAAAGTCAGTAAAGAAGAGCTGATAATGGAGGAATCTAGAGAGGAGCATGAATTAGAAACAACTGATAAAGAGCCATTACCCAAAGAGATATTTGAACAGGCAGAACCTGAATATTTGAAAATAATGGATGCAATGGTTGGGCCAGTGGTTTTAGAAGAGGAAAAATTAGAGGTTAGATCAGATGAGGTTGCAGATGAAATTGTTAAATTGAAGAAAGCAGAAGCAGAGGTTGAAGAGAAAGAAAAACCAGCAATAGAAGATGTTAGAGAAGAAATATCGGAATCAGTTGTACCTGTTGTAGAGGAAAAGGTTATTGAGGAAATAACTGTTGAGAAAATAGTTGATGTGAGTAAGGTGAAAGAATTAGATTTGACTAAAGTGGAGGATGATCAATCTATTGTCAAAAAAGTAATTGAGGAATTAATGCCAGTGAGGGAAGTAGAAGATTTGAAGGTTGTTAAAGAGGAGGAAGTTGTTGCATTGACAAAGGAGGATGTAGTGTTACACAAAGAAGTAAAAGAGAAAGAACCAACTAAGGAAATTATTGATAAGGAAGTTGTTAAGGATAAAACTGAGAAAGTGGAAGATGAAATGGTTGAGAAAGTAGAAGAAAAAGAACTTCCTGTGGTTGAAATGACTGCAAAAATTGAGGAATTTGCATTATCACAGGTCGTTGTCACTGATGAGCGTCCTGTAGGAATTGCTGTTGAGGAACCTGAAGTGAAAGAAGAAAAATTAGAAGTAGTTTTACCTAAAGAAGTTGAAAAAGAGGCAATAGATGTGAAAGAAGTGTCTGTGGAAGAAGCTGTACAATTAGATAAATCACCAGAAAGTGTAGAAGAAAAAGAATATTTAATGAAGAAAATTGTCAGTGATAAGATTGAACATGTTGTACAAGAAGAGTTATCAGTTGTTAAATCGATTGAAGAAGAGGTTGTAGTAGAAAAACCTAAAGTATTGTTGGATGAGAAAGAAGTTGCTGTGGTTGCAGGGTTTGAGGAAATAGCTGAGGAGGTTACAATAAAAGAAGCCAAAATAATGGAATCACCTTCTAAGGAAGCAATTATTGTAGCTGAGAAGACACCTGTGGTTGAAGAGGTGCCATCTAAATTAGTTGAAAGTATTGATAAAATTACTCTAGAAAAAGATACGGAGGAGGAGGAGGCATATGTTGATAAAGTTATAGATGTCGAAAAGCAAATGTTAGTAGAAGAGGTTACTGAAATAGCAAGAAAAGTTGTAAAGGAAGTTAGAGAAATTGAAGAATCTGTTGTAGAAGAAGAAATAATTGAAAAAGTCAGTAAAGAAGAGCTGATAATGGAGGAATCTAGAGAGGAGCATGAATTAGAAACAACTGATAAAGAGCCATTACCCAAAGAGATATTTGAACAGGCAGAACCTGAATATTTGAAAATAATGGATGCAATGGTTGGGCCAGTGGTTTTAGAAGAGGAAAAATTAGATGTTAGATCAGATGAGGTTGCAGATGAAATTGTTAAATTGAAGAAAGCAGAAGCAGAGGTTGAAGAGAAAGAAAAACCAGCAATAGAAGATGTTAGAGAAGAAATATCGGAATCAGTTGTACCTGTTGTAGAGGAAAAGGTTATTGAGGAAATAACTGTTGAGAAAATAGTTGATGTGAGTAAGGTGAAAGAATTAGATTTGACTAAAGTGGAGGATGATCAATCTATTGTCAAAAAAGTAATTGAGGAATTAATGCCAATGAGGGAAGTAGAAGATTTGAAGGTTGTTAAAGAGGAGGAAGTTGTTGCATTGACAAAGGAGGATGTAGTGTTACACAAAGAAGTAAAAGAGAAAGAACCAACTAAGGAAATTATTGATAAGGAAGTTGTTAAGGATAAAACTGAGAAAGTGGAAGATGAAATGGTTGAGAAAGTAGAAGAAAAAGAACTTCCTGTGGTTGAAATGACTGCAAAAATTGAGGAATTTGCATTATCACAGGTCGTTGTCACTGATGAGCGTCCTGTAGGAATTGCTGTTGAGGAACCTGAAGTGAAAGAAGAAAAATTAGAAGTAGTTTTACCTAAAGAAGTTGAAAAAGAGGCAATAGAGGTGAAAGAAGTGTCTGTGGAAGAAAGAGAAGTGGAAGAAGCTGTACAATTAGATAAATCACCAGAAAGTGTAGAAGAAAAAGAATATTTAATGAAGAAAATTGTCAGTGATAAGATTGAACATGTTGTACAAGAAGAGTTATCAGTTGTTAAATCGATTGAAGAAGAGGTTGTAGTAGAAAAACCTAAAGTATTGTTGGATGAGAAAGAAGTTGCTGTGGTTGCAGGGTTTGAGGAAATAGCTGAGGAGGTTACAATAAAAGAAGCCAAAATAATGGAATCACCTTCTAAGGAAGCAATTATTGTAGCTGAGAAGACACCTGTGGTTGAAGAGGTGCCATCTAAATTAGTTGAAAGTATTGATAAAATTACTCTAGAAAAAGATACGGAGGAGGAGGAGGCATATGTTGATAAAGTTATAGATGTCGAAAAGCAAATGTTAGTAGAAGAGGTTACTGAAATAGCAAGAAAAGTTGTAAAGGAAGTAAGAGAAATTGAAGAATCTGTTGTAGAAGAAGAAATAATTGAAAAAGTCAGTAAAGAAGAGCTGATAATGGAGGAATCTAGAGAGGAGCATGAATTAGAAACAACTGATAAAGAGCCATTACCCAAAGAGATATTTGAACAGGCAGAACCTGAATATTTGAAAATAATGGATGCAATGGTTGGGCCAGTGGTTTTAGAAGAGGAAAAATTAGAGGTTAGATCAGATGAGGTTGCAGATGAAATTGTTAAATTGAAGAAAGCAGAAGCAGAGGTTGAAGAGAAAGAAAAACCAGCAATAGAAGATGTTAGAGAAGAAATATCGGAATCAGTTGTACCTGTTGTAGAGGAAAAGGTTATTGAGGAAATAACTGTTGAGAAAATAGTTGATGTGAGTAAGGTGAAAGAATTAGATTTGACTAAAGTGGAGGATGATCAATCTATTGTCAAAAAAGTAATTGAGGAATTAATGCCAGTGAGGGAAGTAGAAGATTTGAAGGTTGTTAAAGAGGAGGAAGTTGTTGCATTGACAAAGGAGGATGTAGTGTTACACAAAGAAGTAAAAGAGAAAGAACCAACTAAGGAAATTATTGATAAGGAAGTTGTTAAGGATAAAACTGAGAAAGTGGAAGATGAAATGGTTGAGAAAGTAGAAGAAAAAGAACTTCCTGTGGTTGAAATGACTGCAAAAATTGAGGAATTTGCATTATCACAGGTCGTTGTCACTGATGAGCGTCCTGTAGGAATTGCTGTTGTGGAACCTGAAGTGAAAGAAGAAAAATTAGAAGTAGTTTTACCCAAAGAAGTTGAAAAAGAGGCAATAGAGGTGAAAGAAGTGTCTGTGGAAGAAGCTGTACAATTAGATAAATCACCAGAAAGTGTAGAAGAAAAAGAATATTTAATGAAGAAAATTGTCAGTGATAAGATTGAACATGTTGTACAAGAAGAGTTATCAGTTGTTAAATCGATTGAAGAAGAGGTTGTAGTAGAAAAACCTAAAGTATTGTTGGATGAGAAAGAAGTTGCTGTGGTTGCAGGGTTTGAGGAAATAGCTGAGGAGGTTACAATAAAAGAAGCCAAAATAATGGAATCACCTTCTAAGGAAGCAATTATTGTAGCTGAGAAGACACCTGTGGTTGAAGAGGTGCCATCTAAATTAGTTGAAACTATTGATAAAATTACTCTAGAAAAAGATACGGAGGAGGAGGAGGCATATGTTGATAAAGTTATAGATGTCGAAAAGCAAATGTTAGTAGAAGAGGTTACTGAAATAGCAAGAAAAGTTGTAAAGGAAGTTAGAGAAATTGAAGAATCTGTTGTAGAAGAAGAAATAATTGAAAAAGTCAGTAAAGAAGAGCTGATAATGGAGGAATCTAGAGAGGAGCATGAATTAGAAACAACTGATAAAGAGCCATTACCCAAAGAGATATTTGAACAGGCAGAACCTGAATATTTGAAAATAATGGATGCAATGGTTGGGCCAGTGGTTTTAGAAGAGGAAAAATTAGAGGTTAGATCAGATGAGGTTGCAGATGAAATTGTTAAATTGAAGAAAGCAGAAGCAGAGGTTGAAGAGAAAGAAAAACCAGCAATAGAAGATGTTAGAGAAGAAATATCGGAATCAGTTGTACCTGTTGTAGAGGAAAAGGTTATTGAGGAAATAACTGTTGAGAAAATAGTTGATGTGAGTAAGGTGAAAGAATTAGATTTGACTAAAGTGGAGGATGATCAATCTATTGTCAAAAAAGTAATTGAGGAATTAATGCCAGTGAGGGAAGTAGAAGATTTGAAGGTTGTTAAAGAGGAGGAAGTTGTTGCATTGACAAAGGAGGATGTAGTGTTACACAAAGAAGTAAAAGAGAAAGAACCAACTAAGGAAATTATTGATAAGGAAGTTGTTAAGGATAAAACTGAGAAAGTGGAAGATGAAATGGTTGAGAAAGTAGAAGAAAAAGAACTTCCTGTGGTTGAAATGACTGCAAAAATTGAGGAATTTGCATTATCACAGGTCGTTGTCACTGATGAGCGTCCTGTAGGAATTGCTGTTGAGGAACCTGAAGTGAAAGAAGAAAAATTAGAAGTAGTTTTACCTAAAGAAGTTGAAAAAGAGGCAATAGAGGTGAAAGAAGTGTCTGTGGAAGAAGCTGTACAATTAGATAAATCACCAGAAAGTGTAGAAGAAAAAGAATATTTAATGAAGAAAATTGTCAGTGATAAGATTGAACATGTTGTACAAGAAGAGTTATCAGTTGTTAAATCGATTGAAGAAGAGGTTGTAGTAGAAAAACCTAAAGTATTGTTGGATGAGAAAGAAGTTGCTGTGGTTGCAGGGTTTGAGGAAATAGCTGAGGAGGTTACAATAAAAGAAGCCAAAATAATGGAATCACCTTCTAAGGAAGCAATTATTGTAGCTGAGAAGACACCTGTGGTTGAAGAGGTGCCATCTAAATTAGTTGAAAGTATTGATAAAATTACTCTAGAAAAAGATACGGAGGAGGAGGAGGCATATGTTGATAAAGTTATAGATGTCGAAAAGCAAATGTTAGTAGAAGAGGTTACTGAAATAGCAAGAAAAGTTGTAAAGGAAGTTAGAGAAATTGAAGAATCTGTTGTAGAAGAAGAAATAATTGAAAAAGTCAGTAAAGAAGAGCTGATAATGGAGGAATCTAGAGAGGAGCATGAATTAGAAACAACTGATAAAGAGCCATTACCCAAAGAGATATTTGAACAGGCAGAACCTGAATATTTGAAAATAATGGATGCAATGGTTGGGCCAGTGGTTTTAGAAGAGGAAAAATTAGAGGTTAGATCAGATGAGGTTGCAGATGAAATTGTTAAATTGAAGAAAGCAGAAGCAGAGGTTGAAGAGAAAGAAAAACCAGCAATAGAAGATGTTAGAGAAGAAATATCGGAATCAGTTGTACCTGTTGTAGAGGAAAAGGTTATTGAGGAAATAACTGTTGAGAAAATAGTTGATGTGAGTAAGGTGAAAGAATTAGATTTGACTAAAGTGGAGGATGATCAATCTATTGTCAAAAAAGTAATTGAGGAATTAATGCCAGTGAGGGAAGTAGAAGATTTGAAGGTTGTTAAAGAGGAGGAAGTTGTTGCATTGACAAAGGAGGATGTAGTGTTACACAAAGAAGTAAAAGAGAAAGAACCAACTAAGGAAATTATTGATAAGGAAGTTGTTAAGGATAAAACTGAGAAAGTGGAAGATGAAATGGTTGAGAAAGTAGAAGAAAAAGAACTTCCTGTGGTTGAAATGACTGCAAAAATTGAGGAATTTGCATTATCACAGGTCGTTGTCACTGATGAGCGTCCTGTAGGAATTGCTGTTGAGGAACCTGAAGTGAAAGAAGAAAAATTAGAAGTAGTTTTACCTAAAGAAGTTGAAAAAGAGGCAATAGAGGTGAAAGAAGTGTCTGTGGAAGAAAGAGAAGTGGAAGAAGCTGTACAATTAGATAAATCACCAGAAAGTGTAGAAGAAAAAGAATATTTAATGAAGAAAATTGTCAGTGATAAGATTGAACATGTTGTACAAGAAGAGTTATCAGTTGTTAAATCGATTGAAGAAGAGGTTGTAGTAGAAAAACCTAAAGTATTGTTGGATGAGAAAGAAGTTGCTGTGGTTGCAGGGTTTGAGGAAATAGCTGAGGAGGTTACAATAAAAGAAGCCAAAATAATGGAATCACCTTCTAAGGAAGCAATTATTGTAGCTGAGAAGACACCTGTGGTTGAAGAGGTGCCATCTAAATTAGTTGAAACTATTGATAAAATTACTCTAGAAAAAGATACGGAGGAGGAGGAGGCATATGTTGATAAAGTTATAGATGTCGAAAAGCAAATGTTAGTAGAAGAGGTTACTGAAATAGCAAGAAAAGTTGTAAAGGAAGTTAGAGAAATTGAAGAATCTGTTGTAGAAGAAGAAATAATTGAAAAAGTCAGTAAAGAAGAGCTGATAATGGAGGAATCTAGAGAGGAGCATGAATTAGAAACAACTGATAAAGAGCCATTACCCAAAGAGATATTTGAACAGGCAGAACCTGAATATTTGAAAATAATGGATGCAATGGTTGGGCCAGTGGTTTTAGAAGAGGAAAAATTAGAGGTTAGATCAGATGAGGTTGCAGATGAAATTGTTAAATTGAAGAAAGCAGAAGCAGAGGTTGAAGAGAAAGAAAAACCAGCAATAGAAGATGTTAGAGAAGAAATATCGGAATCAGTTGTACCTGTTGTAGAGGAAAAGGTTATTGAGGAAATAACTGTTGAGAAAATAGTTGATGTGAGTAAGGTGAAAGAATTAGATTTGACTAAAGTGGAGGATGATCAATCTATTGTCAAAAAAGTAATTGAGGAATTAATGCCAGTGAGGGAAGTAGAAGATTTGAAGGTTGTTAAAGAGGAGGAAGTTGTTGCATTGACAAAGGAGGATGTAGTGTTACACAAAGAAGTAAAAGAGAAAGAACCAACTAAGGAAATTATTGATAAGGAAGTTGTTAAGGATAAAACTGAGAAAGTGGAAGATGAAATGGTTGAGAAAGTAGAAGAAAAAGAACTTCCTGTGGTTGAAATGACTGCAAAAATTGAGGAATTTGCATTATCACAGGTCGTTGTCACTGATGAGCGTCCTGTAGGAATTGCTGTTGAGGAACCTGAAGTGAAAGAAGAAAAATTAGAAGTAGTTTTACCTAAAGAAGTTGAAAAAGAGGCAATAGAGGTGAAAGAAGTGTCTGTGGAAGAAAGAGAAGTGGAAGAAGCTGTACAATTAGATAAATCACCAGAAAGTGTAGAAGAAAAAGAATATTTAATGAAGAAAATTGTCAGTGATAAGATTGAACATGTTGTACAAGAAGAGTTATCAGTTGTTAAATCGTTTGAAGAAGTGGTTGTAGTAGAAAAACCTAAAGTATTGTTGGATGAGAAAGAAGTTGCTGTGGTTGCAGGGTTTGAGGAAATAGCTGAGGAGGTTACAATAAAAGAAGCCAAAATAATGGAATCACCTTCTAAGGAAGCAATTATTGTAGCTGAGAAGACACCTGTGGTTGAAGAGGTGCCATCTAAATTAGTTGAAACTATTGATAAAATTACTCTAGAAAAAGATACGGAGGAGGAGGAGGCATATGTTGATAAAGTTATAGATGTCGAAAAGCAAATGTTAGTAGAAGAGGTTACTGAAATAGCAAGAAAAGTTGTAAAGGAAGTTAGAGAAATTGAAGAATCTGTTGTAGAAGAAGAAATAATTGAAAAAGTCCTTAAAGAAGAGCTGATAATGGAGGAATCTAGAGAGGAGCATGAATTAGAAACAACTGATAAAGAGCCATTACCCAAAGAGATATTTGAACAGGCAGAACCTGAATATTTGAAAATAATGGATGCAATGGTTGGGCCAGTGGTTTTAGAAGAGGAAAAATTAGAGGTTAGATCAGATGAGGTTGCAGATGAATTTGTTAAATTGAAGAAAGCAGAAGCAGAGGTTGAAGAGAAAGAAAAACCAGCAATAGAAGATGTTAGAGAAGAAATATCGGAATCAGTTGTACCTGTTGTAGAGGAAAAGGTTATTGAGGAAATAACTGTTGAGAAAATAGTTGATGTGAGTAAGGTGAAAGAATTAGATTTGACTAAAGTGGAGGATGATCAATCTATTGTCAAAAAAGTAATTGAGGAATTAATGCCAGTGAGGGAAGTAGAAGATTTGAAGGTTGTTAAAGAGGAGGAAGTTGTTGCATTGACAAAGGAGGATGTAGTGTTACACAAAGAAGTAAAAGAGAAAGAACCAACTAAGGAAATTATTGATAAGGAAGTTGTTAAGGATAAAACTGAGAAAGTGGAAGATGAAATGGTTGAGAAAGTAGAAGAAAAAGAACTTCCTGTGGTTGAAATGACTGCAAAAATTGAGGAATTTGCATTATCACAGGTCGTTGTCACTGATGAGCGTCCTGTAGGAATTGCTGTTGAGGAACCTGAAGTGAAAGAAGAAAAATTAGAAGTAGTTTTACCTAAAGAAGTTGAAAAAGAGGCAATAGAGGTGAAAGAAGTGTCTGTGGAAGAAAGAGAAGTGGAAGAAGCTGTACAATTATATAAATCACCAGAAAGTGTAGAAGAAAAAGAATATTTAATGAAGAAAATTGTCAGTGATAAGATTGAACATGTTGTACAAGAAGAGTTATCAGTTGTTAAATCGATTGAAGAAGAGGTTGTAGTAGAAAAACCTAAAGTATTGTTGGATGAGAAAGAAGTTGCTGTGGTTGCAGGGTTTGAGGAAATAGCTGAGGAGGTTACAATAAAAGAAGCCAAAATAATGGAATCACCTTCTAAGGAAGCAATTATTGTAGCTGAGAAGACACCTGTGGTTGAAGAGGTGCCATCTAAATTAGTTGAAACTATTGATAAAATTACTCTAGAAAAAGATACGGAGGAGGAGGAGGCATATGTTGATAAAGTTATAGATGTCGAAAAGCAAATGTTAGTAGAAGAGGTTACTGAAATAGCAAGAAAAGTTGTAAAGGAAGTTAGAGAAATTGAAGAATCTGTTGTAGAAGAAGAAATAATTGAAAAAGTCAGTAAAGAAGAGCTGATAATGGAGGAATCTAGAGAGGAGCATGAATTAGAAACAACTGATAAAGAGCCATTACCCAAAGAGATATTTGAACAGGCAGAACCTGAATATTTGAAAATAATGGATGCAATGGTTGGGCCAGTGGTTTTAGAAGAGGAAAAATTAGAGGTTAGATCAGATGAGGTTGCAGATGAAATTGTTAAATTGAAGAAAGCAGAAGCAGAGGTTGAAGAGAAAGAAAAACCAGCAATAGAAGATGTTAGAGAAGAAATATCGGAATCAGTTGTACCTGTTGTAGAGGAAAAGGTTATTGAGGAAATAACTGTTGAGAAAATAGTTGATGTGAGTAAGGTGAAAGAATTAGATTTGACTAAAGTGGAGGATGATCAATCTATTGTCAAAAAAGTAATTGAGGAATTAATGCCAGTGAGGGAAGTAGAAGATTTGAAGGTTGTTAAAGAGGAGGAAGTTGTTGCATTGACAAAGGAGGATGTAGTGTTACACAAAGAAGTAAAAGAGAAAGAACCAACTAAGGAAATTATTGATAAGGAAGTTGTTAAGGATAAAACTGAGAAAGTGGAAGATGAAATGGTTGAGAAAGTAGAAGAAAAAGAACTTCCTGTGGTTGAAATGACTGCAAAAATTGAGGAATTTGCATTATCACAGGTCGTTGTCACTGATGAGCGTCCTGTAGGAATTGCTGTTGAGGAACCTGAAGTGAAAGAAGAAAAATTAGAAGTAGTTTTACCTAAAGAAGTTGAAAAAGAGGCAATAGAGGTGAAAGAAGTGTCTGTGGAAGAAAGAGAAGTGGAAGAAGCTGTACAATTAGATAAATCACCAGAAAGTGTAGAAGAAAAAGAATATTTAATGAAGAAAATTGTCAGTGATAAGATTGAACATGTTGTACAAGAAGAGTTATCAGTTGTTAAATCGATTGAAGAAGAGGTTGTAGTAGAAAAACCTAAAGTATTGTTGGATGAGAAAGAAGTTGCTGTGGTTGCAGGGTTTGAGGAAATAGCTGAGGAGGTTACAATAAAAGAAGCCAAAATAATGGAATCACCTTCTAAGGAAGCAATTATTGTAGCTGAGAAGACACCTGTGGTTGAAGAGGTGCCATCTAAATTAGTTGAAACTATTGATAAAATTACTCTAGAAAAAGATACGGAGGAGGAGGAGGCATATGTTGATAAAGTTATAGATGTCGAAAAGCAAATGTTAGTAGAAGAGGTTACTGAAATAGCAAGAAAAGTTGTAAAGGAAGTTAGAGAAATTGAAGAATCTGTTGTAGAAGAAGAAATAATTGAAAAAGTCCTTAAAGAAGAGCTGATAATGGAGGAATCTAGAGAGGAGCATGAATTAGAAACAACTGATAAAGAGCCATTACCCAAAGAGATATTTGAACAGGCAGAACCTGAATATTTGAAAATAATGGATGCAATGGTTGGGCCAGTGGTTTTAGAAGAGGAAAAATTAGAGGTTAGATCAGATGAGGTTGCAGATGAATTTGTTAAATTGAAGAAAGCAGAAGCAGAGGTTGAAGAGAAAGAAAAACCAGCAATAGAAGATGTTAGAGAAGAAATATCGGAATCAGTTGTACCTGTTGTAGAGGAAAAGGTTATTGAGGAAATAACTGTTGAGAAAATAGTTGATGTGAGTAAGGTGAAAGAATTAGATTTGACTAAAGTGGAGGATGATCAATCTATTGTCAAAAAAGTAATTGAGGAATTAATGCCAGTGAGGGAAGTAGAAGATTTGAAGGTTGTTAAAGAGGAGGAAGTTGTTGCATTGACAAAGGAGGATGTAGTGTTACACAAAGAAGTAAAAGAGAAAGAACCAACTAAGGAAATTATTGATAAGGAAGTTGTTAAGGATAAAACTGAGAAAGTGGAAGATGAAATGGTTGAGAAAGTAGAAGAAAAAGAACTTCCTGTGGTTGAAATGACTGCAAAAATTGAGGAATTTGCATTATCACAGGTCGTTGTCACTGATGAGCGTCCTGTAGGAATTGCTGTTGAGGAACCTGAAGTGAAAGAAGAAAAATTAGAAGTAGTTTTACCTAAAGAAGTTGAAAAAGAGGCAATAGAGGTGAAAGAAGTGTCTGTGGAAGAAAGAGAAGTGGAAGAAGCTGTACAATTATATAAATCACCAGAAAGTGTAGAAGAAAAAGAATATTTAATGAAGAAAATTGTCAGTGATAAGATTGAACATGTTGTACAAGAAGAGTTATCAGTTGTTAAATCGATTGAAGAAGAGGTTGTAGTAGAAAAACCTAAAGTATTGTTGGATGAGAAAGAAGTTGCTGTGGTTGCAGGGTTTGAGGAAATAGCTGAGGAGGTTACAATAAAAGAAGCCAAAATAATGGAATCACCTTCTAAGGAAGCAATTATTGTAGCTGAGAAGACACCTGTGGTTGAAGAGGTGCCATCTAAATTAGTTGAAACTATTGATAAAATTACTCTAGAAAAAGATACGGAGGAGGAGGAGGCATATGTTGATAAAGTTATAGATGTCGAAAAGCAAATGTTAGTAGAAGAGGTTACTGAAATAGCAAGAAAAGTTGTAAAGGAAGTAAGAGAAATTGAAGAATCTGTTGTAGAAGAAGAAATAATTGAAAAAGTCAGTAAAGAAGAGCTGATAATGGAGGAATCTAGAGAGGAGCATGAATTAGAAACAACTGATAAAGAGCCATTACCCAAAGAGATATTTGAACAGGCAGAACCTGAATATTTGAAAATAATGGATGCAATGGTTGGGCCAGTGGTTTTAGAAGAGGAAAAATTAGAGGTTAGATCAGATGAGGTTGCAGATGAAATTGTTAAATTGAAGAAAGCAGAAGCAGAGGTTGAAGAGAAAGAAAAACCAGCAATAGAAGATGTTAGAGAAGAAATATCGGAATCAGTTGTACCTGTTGTAGAGGAAAAGGTTATTGAGGAAATAACTGTTGAGAAAATAGTTGATGTGAGTAAGGTGAAAGAATTAGATTTGACTAAAGTGGAGGATGATCAATCTATTGTAAAAAAAGTAATTGAGGAATTAATGCCAGTGAGGGAAGTAGAAGATTTGAAGGTTGTTAAAGAGGAGGAAGTTGTTGCATTGACAAAGGAGGATATAGTGTTACACAAAGAAGTAAAAGAGAAAGAACCAACTAAGGAAATTATTGATAAGGAAGTTGTTAAGGATAAAACTGAGAAAGTGGAAAATGAAATGGTTGAGAAAGTAGAAGAAAAAGAACTTCCTGTGGTTGAAATGACTGCAAAAATTGAGGAATTTGCATTATCACAGGTCGTTGTCACTGATGAGCGTCCTGTAGGAATTGCTGTTGAGGAACCTGAAGTGAAAGAAGAAAAATTAGAAGTAGTTTTACCTAAAGAAGTTGAAAAAGAGGCAATAGAGGTGAAAGAAGTGTCTGTGGAAGAAAGAGAAGTGGAAGAAGCTGTACAATTAGATAAATCACCAGAAAGTGTAGAAGAAAAAGAATATTTAATGAAGAAAATTGTCAGTGATAAGATTGAACATGTTGTACAAGAAGAGTTATCAGTTGTTAAATCGATTGAAGAAGAGGTTGTAGTAGAAAAACCTAAAGTATTGTTGGATGAGAAAGAAGTTGCTGTGGTTGCAGGGTTTGAGGAAATAGCTGAGGAGGTTACAATAAAAGAAGCCAAAATAATGGAATCACCTTCTAAGGAAGCAATTATTGTAGCTGAGAAGACACCTGTGGTTGAAGAGGTGCCATCTAAATTAGTTGAAACTATTGATAAAATTACTCTAGAAAAAGATACGGAGGAGGAGGAGGCATATGTTGATAAAGTTATAGATGTCGAAAAGCAAATGTTAGTAGAAGAGGTTACTGAAATAGCAAGAAAAGTTGTAAAGGAAGTTAGAGAAATTGAAGAATCTGTTGTAGAAGAAGAAATAATTGAAAAAGTCAGTAAAGAAGAGCTGATAATGGAGGAATCTAGAGAGGAGCATGAATTAGAAACAACTGATAAAGAGCCATTACCCAAAGAGATATTTGAACAGGCAGAACCTGAATATTTGAAAATAATGGATGCAATGGTTGGGCCAGTGGTTTTAGAAGAGGAAAAATTAGAGGTTAGATCAGATGAGGTTGCAGATGAAATTGTTAAATTGAAGAAAGCAGAAGCAGAGGTTGAAGAGAAAGAAAAACCAGCAATAGAAGATGTTAGAGAAGAAATATCGGAATCAGTTGTACCTGTTGTAGAGGAAAAGGTTATTGAGGAAATAACTGTTGAGAAAATAGTTGATGTGAGTAAGGTGAAAGAATTAGATTTGACTAAAGTGGAGGATGATCAATCTATTGTCAAAAAAGTAATTGAGGAATTAATGCCAGTGAGGGAAGTAGAAGATTTGAAGGTTGTTAAAGAGGAGGAAGTTGTTGCATTGACAAAGGAGGATGTAGTGTTACACAAAGAAGTAAAAGAGAAAGAACCAACTAAGGAAATTATTGATAAGGAAGTTGTTAAGGATAAAACTGAGAAAGTGGAAGATGAAATGGTTGAGAAAGTAGAAGAAAAAGAACTTCCTGTGGTTGAAATGACTGCAAAAATTGAGGAATTTGCATTATCACAGGTCGTTGTCACTGATGAGCGTCCTGTAGGAATTGCTGTTGAGGAACCTGAAGTGAAAGAAGAAAAATTAGAAGTAGTTTTACCTAAAGAAGTTGAAAAAGAGGCAATAGAGGTGAAAGAAGTGTCTGTGGAAGAAAGAGAAGTGGAAGAAGCTGTACAATTAGATAAATCACCAGAAAGTGTAGAAGAAAAAGAATATTTAATGAAGAAAATTGTCAGTGATAAGATTGAACATGTTGTACAAGAAGAGTTATCAGTTGTTAAATCGATTGAAGAAGAGGTTGTAGTAGAAAAACCTAAAGTATTGTTGGATGAGAAAGAAGTTGCTGTGGTTGCAGGGTTTGAGGAAATAGCTGAGGAGGTTACAATAAAAGAAGCCAAAATAATGGAATCACCTTCTAAGGAAGCAATTATTGTAGCTGAGAAGACACCTGTGGTTGAAGAGGTGCCATCTAAATTAGTTGAAACTATTGATAAAATTACTCTAGAAAAAGATACGGAGGAGGAGGAGGCATATGTTGATAAAGTTATAGATGTCGAAAAGCAAATGTTAGATGTTGCTTCTCAACTACCAATAATAGAAGATGTGGAAGTTAGTGTATTGGAAGATTCTTGTGAAGTTGTTACTTCAAAGGGTGATTCGTTTTTAAGTGATTATGACACGCAGGATCAAAGTCATGGTTCTGTTTTTGAAGTTTCTAGTGATGATATTGTAATGACTGATGATATATTGAAAGTTACAGTCACTGAAGGTCAGCATGAGGAATCTTTCGCTAATGTTGATGCCAAATTTATTAAAACATCTACAGGAATTTCTTTTGTGGAATTAGATTCAAGTGGGAAAAAATCATTGTGTGTTTGTGATGATATTGTTTCTAGTGTACCTCTGGTTTCAGTCCCTTCACATTTTTCAACTGTTACGTCTCCCGATGAAACAGTTCATGTTTTACATGATTCTAAAATTAAGACAGAGATAAAGGGACATCATTCTATTTATGGTTCACCAATTAAAAGTAAGAAACCAAAGCCGAGGGATGGTACTGATTCTTCTGGAGTTAAGAAGAGTTATGATTATGTTGGAAAGAAAGTTGATGATCGTATAGACATTCCTTATCGTGTCAAAGCTACTGATAAAATGCATCCAAGCTTTTCTGTTCCAAAGTATGAACACAAATACCGTGGATATATGGCATCAACTTTGTCTAGAGATTTGAAGGTGGAACACAGTGTTGCAGAAAAAAGTACATATTTTAGTAGAGAGACTGCAATTAAAAGAAAAAGTATTGACAAAGTTGATTCTAGAAGCACTTCTTTATCACCAAAAAAATCATCCACTAAATCTGGCATCCCTGACAGCACAGGGGCAATTCCGAAACACCATTATAAGCATTTCGACCATCAAAGTAAATCACATGAATTGGAGACCAGTTCTCACACCAAAGAATCATTTCATTCCACAGACCGTACCAGACAGAAAATAAGAGTTTCACAGCAAAAAACTTTAAGTGACTCTGCATTTACTAGTACTGAGTCAAGTATTAGTACTGTTAAATCCAGTGAAGTTAGTAAAATGGTATCTTCTAAGAAATCAGATCTAAGCCAACAAAAAGATAAACTCTCTTTGTTGAGAAAAAGAATTGCACCTGTATCTACAGGAGTTCTTGCAAGTGAACACATTCAATTGAAGAAGGAACCAAGTTCTACTATTGATACCAGTAAATCACCAGGCATGTCGCAATCAACTTTTCTAACAAAAAAATCAACTGATCAAACACACATAGTTGCTACAAAACATTCCTTGTCAAAGAAGAAAACAGGCATTTCTTCTATTGTCCGAAAAACATCAACATCAGCAAAAGTGAAGACAGTTGATTCTGAAACTGTTTCATCTTATAAGTCTGTAGCTCAACATTCTAAAATAGATGCTACTAGTGATACCTCATTTGAGAAGGGGGAAATTGCTAAATTATCTGTATCAACAAAAAAATCTCGTTCTCAGGTCAGTTCTTTTACAAAGGTAAAAGCAAGCAGAATGCAATCTGTTCAGCTACACAAATCTTCACTACAGTCTTCATTTTCAGTGAATGAAGAAGAAATGGGCATTGATTTAGAGGTTACTCTACAACCTGATAGTTTCAGAAAGCAGGATACATCACTGAAGCCTTCACAGTACTGTAAGCCATCTATTGATAGAACAGGCAGTGAGCAACAAATTGAACTTATTTCAGATATTGTAGATCATAGTATAGATCCAGTAAGCGAAATCTCTTATTTTACTTCTGACATAGCTTCTCCAGAAATAAAACATTCTGATTTATCGAAGCCAGCAATTTCTGTGGCTGTTACTCCACTATCTGAAAAGGACACAGAACAGTTTACCTGTTCTTTTTCTGCCGCTCCAAGTCCTGAATCATCACCATCAGTAATGTCAGTGTTGGATAGCATTGCTATTGATAAAAAGGAAAAAACTGGAAGCAAATCAAGCTCAGTATTTACATCTCCTGTTAAGATTACATCTCGATCTGATTTAAGCCAATCAACACCATCTGTGCCATCCAGTCCTAGTCGACTTCGGAGTCAGCAAGTTGGTGTTACACAAATGTTAACATCAGAGGTTTTTACTCGCACCATGGATGCTTCAGGTTCTATTGAAGTCATATACCGGCAACCAACATCATCTGAGGCACTGCGCCGGGTTGCCACATCTTCAGGATCACGGGGAATCATTGAATCATCTATTGGTATTGCAGAGGCTGAACTCTCTTTAATCGACACCACAGACTCCTCTCTATCAGATTCTGTCGCACTTCCATCATCCTCTTCAGACCATGATATAAGCGTAGATATCAGCACACGAATTCGTGGTTCACCGGCATCACCTAAACCCACGAAACGTTCACTTGAACTACACCGTACATCTGATTTAGTATTAGATTACTCAAGCATTTCAGAGGACAGACATGATCTTCCTAAAATTCCATCTTCTCCCTGTCAAACAAGTTCCCCATCATCATCAATGAAACATCCATCCCCGCAAAAGAAATCACGAATTTCTGAAGATCGTCTTTCTCCCATCCTAGATGTTCGTGCTGTGACCCCTCCACGTGTGAAGCACAAGTTCCATTATTTGGATGAAGATGGTACCATCTTTTCTCAAGGTAAAGCAGGGTCAGATAATCTTTCTTCATGGCGTGATAGCTTTGATTCACCATCTCTTGCCGCATCTGTTCAGAGCATGGCTTCAGAACTAGAGCAACTCTTAGCTGAAGTGCAGCTCAACATTGGCACAGATAGTGACTGGGATTCAAGGTCAGTTTTGGACAGAGTAGAGATTTTACGTTCCAGAACAAGGTGTCTTAAACTGCTGATGGCAGGGGATTCTATCCGCTACAATGAAGGTAAGTGCCTTTCTGATGGTGTAATGGGCTACATTTTGGATGAGAAACATTTGAACAAGAAAACACTGGAGGGAGATATTTCCATGGGTGTGGATTCAGGTAGCTCTGCAGATTCAGTGTTGTATGATTTTATTGATTCACAGGAACTACCATCACGAAACCATTTGCCCAAGTATTTGGAGGAAGAGACCGGTCCTCCTTTCAGCAAGGATGAACAACTTCCTGTTCACACTGTGAGATTTAGTTTAGCTAAGAACACAGGTGAGCATATCGTAAGTGAAGAAGAAGATTTATTGGACGTTGGTGATGATGACATACTTACTCTGTCCACGTCAGGGTCTGAAATTGATTACGCTGTAGTGGAATCATCTAATCAACTAGCAGTGATTGAGGAGGAAGCTGCAACGGATGAAGATCAAGATATTATTCCAATAGATGAAATTCCAATCAAAAACCTCTTTGGTGAGACTGATGAAAACAATTTACTTGTGAGTAGTAATTTAGCACATATTGGTACAATGGCTTTGTCCGACAGAAAACTTCCAGTAATATCAATTACATTGGATGGTACACAAAGTCTAGAGACTCACTCTCCAATTCCACAGTATGTGGTTACTGACACAGAAGACTTAGATAGTGATAAAGATGTTGAACAGTTGAACAGTTTGTTACTGAGTGCTGAAGATGAATGTACCGGATGTACTGACACAGAATTTATTCATACATCAGATGAAGAAGATGACTTATCAGTGCGCCCTAAGACACCAACACCACCTGATTATTTTTGTGAATCACCACACAATACATTAAATGAGGTTATAAAATTTTCTAGTTCGAAATTTGGTTCCGAACTGAGTAAAATCAGTTCAAGTAGTAGTTATTACAGTGTAAATCAGCCTGAAGATGGAAATAAAATCCTTACTGATGTTGAAGATATTAGCCAATCTGAGGAAGAAAAAGAAATCCAAGACCACGAAAACATTATAGACAACTTAGAAGAAACAGATTGTGAGATGATCACAGAGTTTATGAGTATTAGAGAAACTACTGAGATTAAAGATGAAATTAAAGCTAATACAGAACCTGTACCTGCAACCACCTTACATGTTTCGAGTAAAAGTGTTGGTAGACCCAAGCGGAGGAGAAAGTTATCACAGAAAGTATCTTCTTCAACAGGAAAATCTACATCTTTGTTACCATCATATCCAGCTTATGTTTTTGATGATTGTACCGATGTTGAATATTTACCTTCAGGTTCAGATGAAGAAGAAACCGATAGCAAACAAATGACAGTGTGTAGATGGCCTAAAACCACTAAGAAGCATTCATATCAAGCTGTGACGGATATTGAAGATATGAACATCTCTGATGCTGATGAGATTTCACCACATGAAATTCCTGATATTGAAATTCCAGAACCAGATACAAACTTCACTCAAATTTCAGAAAAAACTGATCCCAATAAACATATAGACATTGATACAGATACTGAAGAAATGGAACTATCTAGTAAAATTGAAAAAGATGCATTGCAATCAAGGCAAGTATTTTACTATCCAACAAGCACTGAGAAAAAAGTTTCAGCCTCAGATTCTGCATTACCTGTGACAGATACAGAGGAAATGGATGATTTACCTAACATTTTGGATTCTGAGGAATATTTCACTGATACCGATATTGCTACACCACTGAAAAATTTGGAAAGCCATTATGGTTTAATATCACAATCTGTGTTTATTCCGAAGCCATCTAAAGTGGCAGATAGAATTCATAAGTCTTCAGATATTTCTACGGACACAGAAGATGTCCAAACTGATGAAAGTGTTAATGGTGACATGTCTGAAATTTCAAAGGATAATAAACGTGTGTTTCCTAAGAAATTGTTGCCTAAACTAGGGACTACTGATGTGGAGGATTATGAACAAAGTGATGCTGATTCATCAAGTGAAAATGATGAGAAACCAAATGATTTGGATTTTAAGTTTGTAGTGGTTGATGGAGAACCAAGATTGGTGGTGAAATCTGATGACAATGCCCAAAGATCCTGTCAAAAGCTTGACAGTGTTGTATTACTGAAATCAGCTACTGCAGGAGACGTTACAGATATTGAAAATGTCGATACTTCTGTATCCAGTGAAGATGAAGAAAGTGTTTTTCCTTATTCACACAAGGTTGCAGATGACACCACAGATGTTGAATTTTTCACAAAAATGCATGATGAATTTTCATCTGACTCTTCTTTGAATGATGGCAGTGATGGTTTTGTAACCCCTAATCATAATCTACAACTTCATGTCATTCGAAGTAAACAGGGCCAACAAATTACTGTTGTTAGGCCCGTGACTAGTGATAGGGAAATGCTTTCAGCAACAGATCAGATCAGAGCAACTGACGAAGAGGATTTGTCTTTTGTATCTGATACTGAAGAGCTTTTAGGAAAACATGAAATGCCAGAAATACCAGAAATAGAAAGGGAATTTGTTAAGGATGTAGAATTAGTAAAGAAGGACAGGAAAAAACTAAGGGTTCCAGTGAATGGAAATGGATATGCAGAGTCTGTGACGGATACAGAAGATATTTTTCTTGATGTTAAAGAAGTAGGGAGGCGAAAGAAATTAAGGCACAGACATAAACTATCAGCAATTAGTAGGCAAGACAAGGACATACTTGGCCATACTGATGTTGAAGAATTGGAGGTTAGTGATTCAGAAGCATTTAAAAATAGATATCATCTTAATGTTTTGCCTTCAACGAGTTTTTTTCCAACAGGAGGGGAAAAAACTGACACGGAAGAGCTTGATGTATCAGACTTGGATGACAAACCAGTCTCTGTTGGTGGGGAAACCACAAGAGCTCTTTCCGCAACTCCAGAGTTTGTACAAAATTTTGATTATGAAATAATCACTGAAAAGGAAGGTGATGGGCCTTTTCTAGAACACACCTCACAAATTAATCACCAAAACTTACAGAAATTACATTTAAATCCTATCTTCAGACAGTCCTCCCCTTTTCCCGAAATTGTTTTCAGTGCTCACACTGACACGGAAGAAATTGCAGCTTCTGCGGACGAAGATGCAGATAACACTTATTCCAGAGCGGAAACTGCAACACCGAAGGAAGTCAGTCGTCAAATGGATGAGCAGGTTTTATCCACCGTTCATGTTGTTCACTCTCGAAAGTTTGACTTTGAGTCACCAGAAGAAGTGGTTCACTTGAAGGGAGGCAGAGAAATTCGTGAGACCCTCACTGACGTAGAAGATGTTGTCTGGTCAGAGGAAGAAAGTACCCAGCATTGTGATGACATGTTAGTGATGGATGAACGTCATCGCGTGTGTGTGTGCCTTCCTAAGACACGTAGCTCGGGTGCAGCTAAGTGTGTATGCATACAGAAGAATAATGGTGAACTGTCGATGGTTTGGACTGGCAAGAATACAACAGCATTCGCCAACATTCAGCCA
Source organism: Bacillus rossius redtenbacheri (assembly GCF_032445375.1). Lineage (NCBI taxonomy): Eukaryota > Metazoa > Arthropoda > Insecta > Phasmatodea > Bacillidae > Bacillus > Bacillus rossius. Next base: position 2,881,665 of record NC_086342.1, on the reverse strand, counting down.
GAACAAAATTCCAGCAGAGAAGAAGAAGGTATGAGCCTCTTGTTAGCATTGCCTCAACCTTTTTGCAGTAGTAGTGTATGCCCTGCTAATCTACAAAATTTGGTCATCCCTTGTCAAAGCTCTTGCTTTCCTCGGAGAGTTGTTAGTATTGTTAAAGGTATAAGCAAGGATAGACCAGTTCAAAGCTATGTTTTTTCCACATGCAGGCCATTTTTTCCTAATAACTATGTAAGTGCACAGCTGATAAATGTTGGCAATAGTATTGTAACTATATTTCAGAGTTTGATACTTAATAATCACGTAGCAGATAAAGCAGTGGGTTGTTTAGAACATTTGAACCTTTCCTTTCCTGTTACCAGCACATGTTGGACAATGTTTTACATCAACTACCCTCAGGTTTTGGAAGTTAAATTTTTGGAAACTTCTGCAAGGGCTAGAGACTTTACAGAAGTTTCAACATGGGACTTTGGTATGATTCCACATCATTTGACCAGTAACAACTTATCAACAAAACCGTTAAAAAAACTGGTCACAACAAGAGCCTGGTCTGGCAATCTGCTTCTGGATACCAGATTTACAATGCGCTGTGAAGAATTTACACCCATCAAGTGGTATGCTCGACACAGGTCGGGAAGCATTAGCAAATTGATATCAAGGTTTGAGGGCTTATCTTCAACTTCTATGCAGCCCAATTACCAGTCCCTCCCTTTCTGCAGTGAAACTTGGTCTTCGTCTGAAATGTACGAGAAAATGCATAATCCTGTTTTAAAGGCACGCGATACAAAGTCCAGACTTTGTACCACTGCAGAAAAGAATTTTGAAAATGTAGCTCCTGACTTGTTAGTGAGTTTTTTCTCAGAGAGGAATATGGGCGATGGTTCAAAACCCATAGAGCTACAATCAACGGTATTGGCCTCGGAGGACCTAGGAGAGGGAGGGCCTTTCTCACTTAAAGATGATGTAAGACAGTCTAGTACATCAGATGAAAGCAGAATGAATGTGTGTCACGCATCAGGCAAAAGAAACTCACTCCACATTGGCAGTGCGGACAGAAAGTTACTGCGTGAGGTTTTGTCCAAAGATGCGACCTCAGGGGAGCCGGACGAGTTCGAAAAGAACTTGCCCGACGAGCTGAAGCGAGGTACAGATAGATCACCAAGCATACCAACTGGAACTGAAGGGAAACTGTCTCGCAAGCCAGTCATATGCTCAGTCATGTTCAAAAACAGAAATCTCAGTGACCTTCCTTTAAACTGTTTGACTAAAAAATTGCCATTTCGCAGAGTGTATTCAAGTGACGAGATGGGTAGCAAGTCAGGATTCACGTCCTTGCCTGTGATACCGTGCGAGAAGTGGATTTTACAGACGGAAACTGTCAAAAGAATAGTAGAATCGCTGGAGAGTGAGAGAAAAGGTGTGATACAAGCCGGGGTGTCGAGAACAGGAGTCGAGGACGTGAGGCGTGCCAGGGTTGCCGGCCCGTCGCCAATCGATGGCAGCGACCCGTCGCTACGCCCTGATACGCTGGTCCAGGCGACGCACGGTCCCAGGTGCCGAACGAACCCAGATGACATGGATTGCTCAGACCAGACCAGACGAGGTACCAGCAGTCATTCATAATCAGTTATGGTGGTGGCTGGATTACACAAGACGGTGTTTTTGAGAATGATGCATATAAGTAGTAATTGAGGTTATGGACTTGATTTCACCTCAGAACTTTTTTATGTGATAGTGTGAAAAACACAGAGGTTTTTTTTGCATGTGCTTGAGTTTCTGACTACAGATCTCAAAATAAATTAATGCTAAGAAATGGATGTTTGTGGACATATATATAAATATATATTTGAAGTAAATAGGCTTTTTATTATGTATATTTACCTGTCTGTATTGTTTCTATGGTGACTGCATACACATGAGTTTTGTGGTTCTCTTTCATTGGCTTCCATCTGATCTCGAAAAATTGACTCTGGTTTAGGTATACATAGTAATTCCTGATAAACTACGCTTGGGTGAATTTGGTTTTCGCACCATTTTGTATGGTGTTGAAATGTGATGTATTTAAGCTAGTAGCTATTACCTGGTATAAATGGATTAACATAGATATGTACAGCTTAGTTTCACTAATAACTTAAGCTAATGATGTGTAAATATTATTAACACCTACTTGATTTGGAATTTTGTACAAAAAATATGAATACTGATGTGCTTTAAATGCTATATCATTGGACATAAAATACATACATCCTTCTCAGGTTTTTTAATGTTGGCCGTTTTATGAAATTTGTTTTTCGCAAACGGTTGTTTTACTTTGTCACAAAAATTTTTACATGTGTTTTACTTGAATGGCACATTTCCATTTTGGTTAAAATTATGTCTCATTGGTGTTTTCAGATAATCAGTTAAGTTTGGTGTCTTTTTTATCATTGTCTTACAGTTTTACTAACTTATTAGCTTGTTAAAAAAAAATATTCTGGTTGCTTAAAATAAGATAGTACATTAAAAATTGACATTTTGCTGATTATCTGAATGCACCAGTGCTTCTCTGAGATTCAAAGTCCGAGAACGTCGGTGAGTAGCATGCGAGCTTGTACCTACTGTACGCTTTGGTTTTGTGCGTTGTGCATGCCGTTAGTGGTGTGGTGTTGCGTTCTTATGCACTGTGCATGACCTGTCTTTAATTGCTCAAGAAGGTACCTGTTTTTCTCTTCAGAATGTAAAATTAATGTTCTTATGAACAAATGTTACAAATAAGAAACAGTATTACTATTGCCTTTTATAACACATTTTTTTTACATACTGTAATGATTCACAGTAATATTACAGTACATGGTTTTCTTATGTGTTTTTTTACATTTAGTGATTTCTTAAGAGTAAATTTCTGTGTGATTAATGCTGTGTGTTCCGTTTCCAGACTGGACAGAAAAATCTCAGGATCAAGCTGCAGATGTCTCACAAGGTAAGGAAACGTAACCTACAATCACGTAAATCATTTATTGTTTGCTCCAGTTTCATTGTTATTTCTGCCAAGTGCTGAACTTTGTTTAAAAAAAAAAAAAATGTGTTAAGTGATTTGAGCCATTGGTATTGTTAGGATTGCATGCTCACTTTATTCTTTTGCATTCTTGTGGTGACCAGATTTACTGTTTGAAAGTTTTGCATTTACTGCCAGCAAAATTGCCACATGTCCCTATGACAGATATACGTAAATGAAGATAAACCTTCTTCCGAACATAAGTAAGATCCAGTTGAATGCTGAAATAAGTCTCTTGAGTTTAGTTTTCTTCGTCTGAGTCAGATAATGGTGATAATATTAAGAATTCAGCAGAAATGTGAAATAGTAGTTGCCATGTTTACTCAGTTTGAAGACACATTTTTGAGGACTTTTTGTGTTGTGATAACAGGATGCATCAGACAACCAATAGAATAGCTGTTTTGTGGGCAACTCAGGTTGTAGGAAAGGTGAAGGTTGATTTCAAGGACGGGTCGAAACTTGCGTGAAGCATTGCAGGGAGACAACCAATTAATACTGATAGTCACCCCTGATAGAGAAGGCTGTTACCTTAATGAAGTATGTTTTATATTAATAAGTAAACACCCCCCCCTTTTTTTTTAGAAAAACTAAAGACTTAGGGGGAAAAGGTAAATATTTTTGGAACCAGTGCTGTGTTAGACGTGCGTAAATACTACCTATCAATAGTGCTTGAAATTATTAATTATAGTGCATTAATCTTTAAGGCATAAAAGATGGCAGGAATACCTATATAAACAACTATCTCTTTAGCATAATTATATTTATTTCTTGTTTCTTTATCATATGTGTAATTTATTTTATTTTATTCACAACTCATTATGTCTGTCACATGCAGGATTCAGATTGCCGAGATATTACAGACCTAGTCGTCAGTTTTCACTTGTTTAGTTTTATTTGTATGTTCAACAGTAGCGGTGTATTTAAATTTATCTTATGTTTAATCTAAGATTATAAAAATATTCTACTAAAAATTAAAAATAAGTATAAAAAAATTAGGTGCAGTTATAGATAAAAACATTTAAAAGTTGATCTTGTGACTTATCAAATATTTTTAGAATTATTTTCACATTTTTTTTTTAGTCTTGTAGTTAGTATTTTGTAATGAAACACCCAAGTAAAGAAAAATGCATGAGAATAAATTCCTGTTTTATGTTAAATTTCACATTTTTGGAGGTATGAGTATGGGCTTCACCATTCCTGCACCATAGTGCATTTTGTTTGGGATGTCGCCATAGCCAGAACCTGGAGACGTGATGGCACTATCAGTCTGTCGGAGCCCTTCCAGTTTGGGTTGCAAACTCTTGATGACTTCAGCCTTTGGAACTATCCATGTATCGGGTTACCAGCTCATGTCTCTTTTTTGTGGGTATATTTAAACATTGTTTGAAAATAGTATAAAAATCACCTGTTTATTCATATTTTGTATTCAATACATTTTTGTGGAAGGAAAGATACCAATACTTCCTTGGGCTGATTGATGAATTTCGATTAGCCCAAGTATCATTGGACACAAAATTATATCAAATGGATTACGTGGACAGAGTTTTTTTTTATATTATGTACAAACTAATAAAATAGTGTTTTATTATTTACAAAGTTATTGGTGATAGCAAATATAGTGTACAATGAAGCATGTATCATTCTCCAATCCCTTTATTACTCGTCATGAATATTTATAGATGACATATTACATTGAATTGTCTTAACAATTTTGTTCCTGCCATATTTGTTTGTGATTCAAAGGGGTTTGATTATATTGTCTGTACGCATATTTAAAGAGAGACATAAACAACTGAAAAGTAGTGCAATAAAACTGAAACCGAGGTAAAAAGAAATGGAATTCCATTGACAAAAAAAAAATCTAGCAGATATAATCTTAATTACAAGACTGGCACTATATTTGCAGTATACCTGCATGTTTAATTCAGAGCAGTATTTATAACTAAATGCGGGTAAGAAATTGTTGTGCCATCAACACTGATGACAAATGCTAGTCCAGCGGAGGACAGGGCCGGTGTCTGCACGGTGTTGGAGTTACGCCCAAGCGTGCTCTCGGATGTCTGCTCGAGCGCCTTGCCTCAAACTGCTCGTCCCGACGGAGTCCCCAGAGTGCTACGCGCATCCGCTCGAAGAGGGGTTGCACGGTGTCTCGCTGGGGGACTCCGTCCTCCCGACCGAGACGTGAGGTACTCGTATCCGGGTGTCCCACGTGCTCGGCCGTGACGAGGTGGTTTTCCCTGGAGTACATTCTGGCGTCGGCAGCTGTAGACGCGTCCTGTGGGCGACGACCAGGCCCACCTTTCCAACTCCTCGGGATCGTGCATGCCTTCGAGCAACTCTGACCTCCCTGTTTGTCAGTTGAACACCCTGCAATTCCTGTCTCCCTCCCCTGTGCTCCTTCCAGCTTCTAGCGTGATCATAACGACCTTGAAAGCACTGCGTCACTGGGACGGTGAAGCCGATATCCGAGCGTGCGCTGGCAGAACTGCAACGCTATGCGTGCACCTGCCGTGTCACCGTCAGGGTGAAACGGGAGGTCATAATGTGTAGGTGGAACTTGAAGAGAAGTATAAGGATCTCGGGGGAATACGCTGGGCTACTGTAGCAGCTGCTTCTTCCGGATCATCGCTGGCACTATTTTTATCACCCTACATTCAGTTTCATTGCTGCTCAAATGTGTATGTGGAATAACTTCACTAAAATTGATGCAAAGAGACTCAAAAGAATTTAGGAAAAATTTTAAAACGTCGAATTTGTAAGTTTTACATTAAGAATCTAATGAACGTTCGTAGAAGACAGCTCAATAAATATTTGGATGTGCCTTATTAGAACGAAAAAGAAAGAAAAAGTATGATATGTACTTGATACGCAAAGTATACAGCCCAATGTTTGACTACTCAGACATTGTGTATGCTACAAATTTCAGAACACAATAGTACAAGTTTTAGATCAAACTGTTGTGTTGTTATTTCTCAATATTTATCCATATTACTTATAACTTAGACGGCATCAATTGCAGAGTTTGTTCCGAGACCTTTTCGCTTAAGAAAAGTGCTACAGAAATATTTAAGAATGGAGTAGGTAATTTTAATGTTGTGTGAGGTATTGGTAGCAGTTAGTGTGTATCTTTTTTGTGTGTGTATTTCGAGAGAATATCGTGAGGCTGTGAGTATTTTTATGGATGCCTGTGGTCTACAGATTTATCACTTGAAGTTGTTTAGTTATGGCAGTTCATCTCTACTATCGAGTCAGCATATGTTTATCAATATATAAGTAATGAAATGTTTCAGGGAAGGGGAATTAATTCTGATATTAATTCTGTATTTATTTTATATCAGTTATTCTGTCACCATAATGGCAATATTATGGTTGCATCCTGCATGGTTGCATCTATATAACTTTCTCCCACAGTGAATTCTTATCTTTTTTCTACATAAGTAAGCAAAAAAAAATTTGAAACATTATAGTTTTATTGTAATGTTCGTACGTAATATGGGTTTACAACCTTTTTGATCACGTGTGCATTTTCAGTTTATGGTTTTAACTTTAGTGTGATTATTGAGTATTTTGCTTTGTTGGAGCATGTGGTTATAAGTAATGTTTTCCAACCGCATGTTTTACAAGAAACTAGTCTTACTTTGGTTGTCTTAGTCAGCAGATCCAGTGATAGCATATCGAATTGTGTGCCATCCCCCCCCCCCCCCCCAACCCACTTTTTTTTACATATTTTCTGTTCTCACTAACACCAATTTTTAATAATTTCTTCATACAGAATGTATAATGATCAAACCATATGTTTAGCTCATTCAATGCTTTATTTTTTTTCCAGATGATTTACTTCCAATTAAAAGTTGTTGTTTGTGTCCATTTATGTCTATTTACCTAAGAGATATTTTGTATGTTTAAATAGATTTTGCCAAGTGCTATGTATGATAGTTTTATTACCTAGCATAAGATTCTTATTGCAACATATTTGCCTTGTACTTTGCTAGTTTATTGTCTGTGTAGCATAGTAGTACCTACCTACATTTATACTCATTAGCTAATTTTAGTGGTCCTACATTCCTTGTTGCAGTATTTTTTTCTTTATCTCTGCTCTGTTTCTGTAGTTATATTTTTTATTTAATGCTAAAAAAAATATCAAAAGAGTATTTTTCCCTCCTGAATTTTGTGACATATGAAAGAATAATACTACTTTGTCCTTGCATGTCCAAGTTCCTGCTAGTATAAATTATGCTATACTTATAATTTTGTATTTACTTTAACCGAAAACACTTCAAAATTTAAAATTATTGCTGTTTTAATTTTATTTTTGTAAGTAATTAGAAGATAATTTTTTCAATTAGTAATTTTTTTTTGAGCGGTTGTTTCCACAATAAATTTGAATTCTTATATTTCATATCATATTTTTTTAATTAACGCTTTAAAACTTATCAGCTACAAATATTTTATTTGCTTAAGGCCTCTTTGGCCGTGATGATTGATACGTCAAGCTTATGTGGCCAGGCTCATTGGTTCAATCCGAAAACCTTGATATAACTCAACTTTATGGATCCTTCTATAACCTTGAGGGTTCCGTCGCTTTGAAGAGGTAGCATCCTAAGTCATGTTGCTTCCATAATTATGTTTTTTTGCCCATTTATTTAAATAAATTAATTGCTTATGTATCATTAATTGTTTATAAGATGTTTTATATATTTAATAAGTATTTATTTATTAGTTTTTAGAAACTTAAAATTCAATATTTCTGTCAAATCTAGCATGAATTAAGAGCATGTAATCATATTGTATAAATAGTTGTATTAATTATTTGTGTAGCCTTTGTCATGAATTACTTAATTTTATAAATAAAAAATTCATAAATTTAAAAAAAATTGGTTTACCCACAATCCTACACATATAAATTTTTCTGGGTTTTGAGAAATCCATATTTTTACTTATTTATGAAAGATATAAAAAAAATAAGTAATTCATGTCAAAGGCTACACACTAACGATTAATTTAAACTGTATTCAGCACTATTACATGGTCTTGGTTTATGCTATGGTTAACATAAAAATTGGTCCTTAAGTTTCTAAAACTATTAAATATATATGTATTAAATATATTAAACTTTATAAACAATTAACAATAGATACATTATTAATTATTTTAAAACGAAGCAAAATATTTTAGGATACTACTTCCTTAAGCCTCTGCAACGGAGAACCAAATCAATCAATTTATTTTACCCCAGCTTTTAATTCTGATATGAATTGTAAGAGATAACTTTAGTTTTTTTTTATTACTAATTTGATTGTAGAATCTAAAATTATTGTATAGTTAAACCATTCTCGTCTCATGATAGTGTGATGTCATTAGATTTCCATCAGTAACGCGGAAGGCAGTCCCAATGACATCAGACTAATTTTACGGCAACCATTTTTTTTTACATTTTTATTACCCAGTGCATTAACACATTCACTAACTTAGTAGTTTGCATGTTTTATATCACTGCTTGCTTTTAATCAATACTGCTAGGCATTTAGATGTGCAGTCATGATTAGCGCTAAGCAAACATTTTGATTATTCGTTATGGTATCACTGCTGCTGTAACTTACCAGCCACGCTGATTAAAGAGTACCAAAGCTTATTTTTCATTATTTAATACACCGCTGTTATGTATCTTGTTGTTCCACTTGATTGTGGCAGTTTTAAACAAGTTGGCAAACCTCATTTCACCAGCATAAATTTTGGCAGCTAAAACTGTAAATCCCTGTTCATAAGTAACTAAGCACATTAAAATAATAATTAACTGTTTCTTTGTATCATTTGATGAACAAATCTTCTTATGAAATATTCCATGTTTTTTTTTTCCATTCACGATTGTAACTACACTTCTTTCTTCATGCTTATTATGGCCTTTTATTAAAAAGGTATAGAAAAATTTTTTATGCTGTGCATATGTTGCTGGAATTAGGTGCCAGTGCTTAGTTGATGTGGACATCACCGATTGCTTGCTACAAAATAAATATGCATTATAATAGTTTATTGAATATTTTTTTTTAGTACATGCTTACCTTAGAATATAATTTAAATAACATTTTTAACAAGCCTAAATTGCATAGACCTCGTAGAAATAATTTCATGTCGGGCATAATGCATATTTTATTTGCTCATCAGTGGTGGCCACGGGAACATATTTCCATGCATAAGTAGTTAAATGTGTGATCTCACGATCACATTCGCTCCCAGACACGTCGGAGTTTTTGGTGACCGGCCGTGCGGCAATGCGCGAGGGCGCGCCAGTGGGTGCAGGAGCCTTCCCTTGCCCCCCTCCCACGCCCAGGAACTGGGCGGACCCCGTCTCCCCCCTCCGCGACGCCGGGAGCCAGGGCAGAAACCATTCAGTTGAGATTCTCCCTCCCTCCACCGCACCCAGCTCCGCGGGCGCTCAGAGTCTCCCGAGGGCTAGCGGGCCAGCAGCCGCAGACGGACTGGCAGCCCTTGCGTCGGCCGGGAGTGGAGAAGCAGATGTCGCTTCGTGCGAAAGGAGTCTGACAGAACGCGAACAAGAGGCATGCCAACAAAGCTTGGTAAAGGGCCAGCCCACACACATTAAGGTGGTTGAAGTGAAGGAGAACTACAGCACTGAGCTCGTTCAAGGAATGTTAGACTCGGAAGAGCTACCGAATGAAAATGGTCCAGGCAAATCTCTAATCTTGCCTGTTCTTCCACTGAATGATCGTGATGAAGAGACCACACCTATCACAGTAGAAACATTGAATATCGAAAAGGAGAAAGAAATTTCCCTGTTAACTCATGGAATTTCGGGAGTTGTGCCTGTTGCTAGTAAAACGATGCATAGAAGCAGCATCACTCTTGATGCTGTCGATGAATACATGCCTGATCACCATTCTGACTCCACCTGCAAAGGTCTAGAGTCTTTACTTGATGAAACAAAAAATATTGTTGAAACCAAGGACAGTAACAAAATACTGAAGAAATCAATCCTTGATATTGGTAACATTGGACTACATAAAGAAATCGCTAATAAAACAGTGCAACCAACTGCCACAAGCCAAGAATCATCAAATGAAATATCACTCAAGAATAATAAAAAACCTACAAATGGTAGAAGTAGATCACCATTTCACGAAATTCATGTGCAAGAAGAAATCCTGAAATCATGTCATGACTCAAATTCAAAAAATAAAAATCCAAAATTTTTATTTCATGAGAAAGAAACAGAATGTGAAATTTCTGGAGCCAGAGGGGTGCTGATGTCAGACTTGGATCAATGGTCCACCACACAAGCATACAGTCATGAGTTTCCTTTTTATTCAAAAACCTGTGCCCACGAATCAAGTCCGGACAGTCAGCGTGATGAAACTACTGCTCATGAGGAACATGATGTTTCTTTCTCTGACTTTACCCCACCTGATAACGAACAAAATCCTTTTCTAGCAGAGACAGAGCAATGTAAACAAAAGATAGAGCACGAAGATGTGCTGTTGTTTGTAGACGATCATATGCAGGAAGATCACACAAACGACAATCCGTCATTAAAGCATGGCTTTCCAACAATCCATACTCGGCAAGAAAATTGGCCTATCGAGTTCCAAGCACCAACACACGTTGAGCAGAATATATTAGTAACCACAAACGATAAGCAAAGTCAGAGATCAATAGCAAATATTCAGTCACCAAACACAAACATTTATCATCCGTCAAATCCATTTGCTGCTGAAAAGCAAAATAATTCACAAGTGGATTTGTCAAAACATCATTCAGCATCATCTGAATATTCTCAGTCAACACATACACTCTTGCCTCGTGATGGAGTCCAACTACAGCAACTGGAGGAAACGGTGGAACGCATTCTCTCAGAAGTTGCCCACGAGGAGGAAATTCTGGCTTCAGACATGCCTTACAGGTACTATACTGAAGTAGAGGCCGAAGTGGGCATCCCCGAGGTCCCAGGTAACGAGAGGTTGCACACAGCTGCCATTGATATCTTCCCGGAGGAGGACACATTCATAGAGTTCCTGATGCCGAGACAGAAGAAGAAAAGGCTTGGTGAAAGTTGCTTTTTAAGTGAATGTGTTGTTTCTCCCGCAGTTAGTGAACAGAAAGTTTCAGCTGCCTGCACTAAACCTTGTGAACAAAGTTTTTCACAAACAGGAGTCAGTGATACCTCACCAGGATGTGAGTCCTTTGCTCTGGGAAGTCATAATTTTGATGAACTAGAGAGGACGGTCGACAGGTTAGTAAGTGATGTCGAAAGAGAAGAGAATAACCTGGTGGAAAATTTACTACATAACCGTGATTTTCAACATTTACATGGCAGAGACATGGACGTTGGTTCAGATGTAGGTATGGATGTTTCTGACGGCAGCAGCATTTGGTGGGAAGGGGTGTATAGAAATACTGATGACATTCCTATCGAAACGAGCAAGATGACACTTGACGAACTAGGAGAGACAGAAAAAATTCTATCCTCTGTGCTTGACGATGATAATTGGCACAGCGAAAGGCAAGGCTCGAACAGTGAACGAGATTTGAGTTCCGACAGCACGGGTGACGAGGCAGATATGTCAAGTCTGGGTGGAGATCGCTCGGTCAGGGAGGAAATGAAGCTGCTTGTGAAGACGACAGATGTTGGCAAAGAGGCGGTGGAGCTGTGCAGTATTCGCAGGTTCATTGACTCCTCCGATAACGAGTTAAAAAATGCAGTATTCCCACGTGGCTTTAGAGACCTCCCGAGATATAGAAATAGACAACCTGAATGTGCTGGCATTGAAGATAAGAATGGAAACTGTAAATATGATTCTGAAGTAATACCATCAAGTTCAGAAAGAACTAAAATTAACCTGAGTCAATCTCCTAACATACAAAGGTTATGCATCAGAGCTTCTGGCTTTGATAAGTGCAGGACTTATGACTCGCTAGCGTCGCGTGCCCTACCATCTGCAACTCTGCGTGAATTAGAAACAAACACAGGTGATAATAGATTTTCAAAAGCATGTTGTGTTTCTGCAGATTCCGAGCCTCCCTATGCTTCCCTAGAAGATCTCGATGACACCGAGTCGTTTCTGTACTTGTTGTCACCGCCTTCCGAAATTCCCATCAAGCATGGGAAGTCACTTCCGTGCCTGAATCAAGAACACATTACCGCATGTTCTACACAGAAGGTGCCACCAGGTCCCATACACTCGTATGGGTTGCCTGAAGATACTAACAGAGGCATGTCTCTCCAGAACATATTCATTTCCTTGAACATGTCCACATCGCCCCAGGTGCCCTCGCCGCAAGGCAGCGACAGTCCTACGGTCTTGCTGAGAACTTCCACTCTCGATCTGATCACCTCTCCTTTAACCAGCTGGCTCTCGCTCCCATCGCTGAAGAACATTCTAGGATCAGTTGCCAAAAAACCCATGAAGGAGTCAAAGTCCTGTGCTTTGCTCGTGCCGGTTCCACTTCAGCCCTCGGACATGAAGAAAGGAATCTCCATGCCTTCTCTTCAGCATCTCATTCACACTCCTATAGCGCCAGTACGGGATGTGCCAAATGCTCCTTCCCCCATAAGCCACTTCTTTGTTCCTTCTTCACCCCTCAGCATGTCGCCGCCACCTGGCACCCACCACGATGGCGCTCCGCCGAACCGAGAACCCGCGCCAGTCGACAAACGTCTCGGAGGAACCCCCTTAGGGAATCCCAGAGTGCCGGAGACGACCACCCTCGCGAAAGAGATCGAGCCGAGTCCTCCAGCACACTCGTCCGACCCCCAGAGCAGGTCCCTGGCGTCCACGCCCACATACCACTTCACCGCCCCGTGGTACCTCCAGACAGAGTTCCTCCTCTCCCCTCAGACCATCTCCTCTGGCTACTGCACGTGGGGCCCCCTCCCTGACTCTGCCCGGCTCTCGCGCAGCGAAGGTAAGGTTCTTGGCATGACGGCCGTGTGTTCGCAATGACTCTGCACTGACTGTTGGGGAGGGAGGCCAGCCGTCTCACTCCCTCCGAAGATAATTATCAGCGGACCTTTCCAAGTATTACATTCACACTTTAGAAAAATTATATTTACATTTTTCTGTAGTGCAGAACATAATACAAATTGATTTTAATGTGACAGTGAAATTTCTATTTAATTAGTTAAATTACACACACTGGTATATTTATGAATTTTTCAGGGCTTTATTTCGTCTGTTAACTTTTAGGCACTATTGTTATTTTGGCGTGACGTACTTTTAATAGTTATATTTGTATGCCAATGTTCTGTAACTTCGAAATCTTCAAAAAACTATACTTAAATTTTATTTTATTATAAATCAGTCGTGTAAGTTATTGATTCACATTGGCTACATGTGTGTTGGAGTTTTTATGTGCCAGCATGTGTCATAGGTAAAGCTTATTATGATTTATTGCATGTTTCATTTTACCATGAACTAACATTAATAGGTACTTAATACTGAACAAGCATGTTTTATTTTGCGTAGTCTGTTATATAATATTGCTTATCTGTAAACTCATTGTTTTTAAAACATGCAAATGTAACCATTACTTTTAAGAATTTTTTTCTGCACAAAAATATGAATCGTGGAAAGTAAAAACTTATTTTTTTTTTTTTTTTAAAGTATATCATACCTTACTTCAACCAATTTTCTCTTGACAACTGAATGCACATTAAACGTTACACGAGCTGGTGAAATGTATACTGCAACAAGGAATTCCCTTGCAGGCACTAAGAGGTGATAGGTTTTCGGCATTGCTTATGTGTTTTTTCACCTGCAACAAGAGACACTAAACTGTGGCATTGCAGGCATTTCAGGAACTCTAGAACGTGGTGATAGCAAATCGATGCGTCACGACCTTCCCACACCAGCTTCTACAAAACAAGCTTCACCTGTGGAAACTAAACAAGACGTTAATCAGGCTGCATTACGAAGTGTGCAGTTGACAACAGCTGGTGATAAGCTCTCTGATCATGTAGTTCTGCCATTCCCCCAGTTATCTGTCTCTGCTTCCGTAGTTGATCCGCCACTAGAAGTAATTACAAATAAGCTCGACATTACATCAGAAAATATAACAATAGATGATAAAGATACCATTAAGAAAATTCCCACCATTGATTTAGATGATATTATCACCGAGGAAAAACTGAGTGCTAATTTTCCAGATGTCCTGAGTAGCACAGAAAAGGATATTGCAGATGAGGTTATGCTAAAGTTAGGTACAGCAGATGTCATGCCGTCAAAGCAGTTTGACATAAAGAAGGCTACAGAAGATTTTGTGCACGATCAAAGAGCTTATGCTTCCCAAGTGATCGTAGGCACAGGAAGAGATATCAAAACTACTGCAGATACGAAAGGAGCAGATGTGTGCCATGTACTTGAAGATTCTGCTAAAGACCATAAGGAATATTTTTACTCCAAAGAGGCAGATAAGGCTCAGCAGTTTGAAACCCTGAAGGAAGAGGGTAAGGAAAGCGTGAAAGAAAAAATAACAGCTGGACAAGCTGTTCTTGAAAAGGGCGATGATCTTATTTGCAAATTTAAAGCATTAGAGGAAGGTATGAAGAAAGCTACTGAAGATGTTGCTGGGGATATACGTGGTTTCAAAAAAGATTCCGTACATGTAAAGAAACCTGATCTCTCACAGACTGTAAAAATTACAGAAATAGATGCAAAAGAATGCGTAGATAAGCAACTTGAGGACATCAAGTTTGCTGTTTCTTCTGATGCTTTTAAATTAACAGAGAAAGGTATAAGAGAAGCTATGGATGAGAAAGATAAAATATCTAGAGAAACCACTGAGAAGTTGAAAGAATCGGTGGACAAGAAAGACAGTAATCTATCACAAGTGGTTACAGATGCAGAAGAAAATTTTATGAAAGGTATTAGTACAGGAGTAACAGATTCTTCTAAAATGTTCACAACTGCTGTAAAAGATATTAAAGAAGATGTAGATAAAAGAGCAACTGACCTAGATGAAATGGGAGGTGGTGCAGTAAAATATGAAAAAGGAATTTTAGATAAAACTATCACACCAAAGGATTCCGAGAAAGGTTTGAAGGCAATAACCAAAGCCTCAAAAATATTACTGCCTGTAGAGAAAAAAGCTAAAGAAGGTATGGATAAGCTACTCCGTGATAGTAAAGAAGAGGTGAAAACAGTTGTGGGTACAAAAAGAACTGATATCTCTCATGAGACTGAAGACTCAGTGAAAGATATTAAAGATTCTCTTGACAAAAAAAGTGCTTCTCTATCTAAGACATTGGGCACTGTTGAAAAAGATGTAACAAAAGTTGTAAGCACAAAAGTAGCTGATGTTTCTAATATATTTGGAGAAACAGAAAAAGATTTAGAAGCAACTCTAGATAAGAAACAAACTGATATCTCACATGAGATTGAAGACTCAGTGAAAGATATTAAAGATTCTCTTGACAAAAAGAGTGCTTCTCTATCTAAGACGTTGGACTCTGTTGAAAAAGATGTGACAAAAGTTGTAAGCACAAAAGTAGCTGATGTTTCTAATATATTTGGAGAAGCAGAAAAAGATTTAGAAGCAACTCTAGATGGGAAACAAACTGATATCTCACATGGGATTGAAGACTCAGTGAAAGATATTAAAGATTCTCTCGACAAAAAAAGTGGTGTTCTACCACAAATGGTGGGATCTGTTGAAAAAGATGTGACAAAAGCTGTAGGCACAAAAGTAGCTGATGTTTCTAATATATTTGGAGAAGCAAAAAAAGATTTAGAAGCAACTCTAGATAAGAAACAAACCAATATCTCACATGGGATTGAAGACTCAGTGAAAGATATTAAAGATTCTCTCGACAAAAAAAGTGGTCTTCTACCACAAATGGTGGGATCTGTTGAAAAAGATGTGACAAAATCTGTAGGCACAAAAGTAGCTAATATATTTGGAGAAGCAGAAAAAGATTTAGGAGCAACTCTAGATAAGAAACAAACCGATATCTCACATGGGATTGAAGACTCAGTGAAAGATATTAAAGATTCTCTCGACAAAAAAAGTGGTGTTCTACCACAAATGGTGGGATCTGTTGAAAAAGATGTGACAAAAGCTGTAGGCACAAAAGTAGCTGATGTTTCTAATATATTTGGAGAAGCAAAAAAAGATTTAGAAGCAACTCTAGATAATAAACAAACTGATATCTCACATGGAATTGAAGACTCAGTGAAAGATATTAAAGATTCTCTTGACAAAAAGAGTGCTTCTCTATCTAAGACATTGGACTCTGTTGAAAAAGATGTGACAAAAGTTGTAAGCACAAAAGTAGCT
Source organism: Bacillus rossius redtenbacheri (assembly GCF_032445375.1). Classification (NCBI taxonomy): domain Eukaryota; kingdom Metazoa; phylum Arthropoda; class Insecta; order Phasmatodea; family Bacillidae; genus Bacillus; species Bacillus rossius. Next base: position 2,865,347 of record NC_086342.1, on the reverse strand, counting down.
GATGTTTCTAATATATTTGGAGAAGCAGAAAAAGATTTAGAAGCAACTCTAGATGAGAAACAAACTGATATCTCACATGGGATTGAAGACTCAGTGAAAGATATTAAAGATTCTCTCGACAAAAAAAGTGGTGTTCTACCACAAATGGTGGGATCTGTTGAAAAAGATGTGACAAAAGCTGTAGGCACAAAAGTAGCTGACATTTCTAATATATTTGGAGAAGCAAAAAAAGATTTAGAAGCACCTCTAGATAAGAAACAAACCGATATCTCACATGGGATTGAAGACTCAGTGAAAGATATTAAAGATTCTCTCGACAAAAAAAGTGGTGTTCTACCACAAATGGTGGGATCTGTTGAAAAAGATGTGACAAAAGCTGTAGGCACAAAAGTAGCTGATGTTTCTAATATATTTGGAGAAGCAAAAAAAGATTTAGAAGCAACTCTAGATAAGAAACAAACTGATATCTCACATGGAATTGAAGACTCAGTGAAAGATATTAAAGATTCTCTTGACAAAAAGAGTGCTTCTCTATCTAAGACATTGGACTCTGTTGAAAAAGATGTGACAAAAGTTGTAAGCACAAAAGTAGCTGATGTTTCTAATATATTTGGAGAAGCAGAAAAAGATTTAGAAGCAACTCTAGATGAGAAACAAACTGATATCTCACATGGGATTGAAGACTCAGTGAAAGATATTAAAGATTCTCTCGACAAAAAAAGTGGTGTTCTACCACAAATGGTGGGATCTGTTGAAAAAGATGTGACAAAAGCTGTAGGCACAAAAGTAGCTGACATTTCTAATATATTTGGAGAAGCAAAAAAAGATTTAGAAGCACCTCTAGATAAGAAACAAACCAATATCTCACATGGGATTGAAGACTCAGTGAAAGATATTAAAGATTCTCTCGACAAAAAAAGTGGTGTTCTACCACAAATGGTGGGATCTGTTGAAAAAGATGTGACAAAAGCTGTAGGCACAAAAGTAGCTGATGTTTCTAATATATTTGGAGAAGCAAAAAAAGATTTAGAAGCAACTCTAGATAAGAAACAAACCGATATCTCACATGGGATTGAAGACTCAGTGAAAGATATTAAAGATTCTCTTGACAAAAAAAGTGCTGCTCTACCTAAGACATTGGGCTCTGTTGAAAAAGATGTAAAAAAATCTGTTGGCACAAAAGTAACTGATGTTACTAATATATACAAAGATGCAGAAAAAGATGTCCAAGAATTTGCAGATAAAAAATCTATTGACTTAGCAAATATCTATGTTGCGGCAGAAAAAGAGTCAAAGAAATTAGTAGATGAAACAGAAAGTAGTTCATCGCAAGTTCTTGGGGACATAGAGGAAGATTTAGAAGTTTTACATAAAGGTGTGAAGCAAAGAGATGCATCACAGATATTCACATCGGCAAATGTAGATGTAATGAGTGATAAAAAAGAAGCTTTGTCCACAAATGTGTTTGAAGTGTTAGAGAAAGATGCTACAGAAATGGCAAAAAAGAGAGAAATTTTCGATTCACCATCTTTCGGAACTGTTCATAAAACAAGTGAATTAGACTGTCAAGATTCTGTAACAGTTGCAAAAGAAGTCAAAGGAAAGATTTCTGGAAAAGAGTTTGAAGGAAGTTCTCTTGACTCTTTTTCCTTGAGTAAAGAATTCAGAGGGGCTGAACACTCAAAACCTGAAGATGTAACACTGAAGAAGTCCAAAATCAAGTTGCAAGACATGAAGGACGATATAGCAGACATCTTGAAGGAGATAGCAGATGAGGAACCTTCAGCAGAAAGAGCACACGAGTGTTTGCCTGTGGTCACGACCCCAACGACCCAGCGACGCGGCACGCAGAGCATGAGGCTGTCGAGGGAGAAGCGCCCGCCCCCTCTCGATGTGACGCATTTGGTGTCCGATGTCGGAGACGACGATGACGACGACGACGACGAAGACTCTTACGGGTACATAGTTACGGAACCAAGTGACGGGGCGTCCAAAAAGTCGGGAGCTAACGTCACTCACGTCAGCTCGTCACCGGACATTCTGGGAGGGTCCAGACCACTGTCGCAGGCGGTCCTGATCGATCGAGCCACCAAAGCGACACAAGACTCTGCAAATCTTCTGTCCGGGAAGCGCAAGCCCATGTTCCACATAGAGTCCGAGGAAGACGACGTTTCAGAGCAGAGCCTTGGCATGGCGACTTCGGATGATGGTGTTGGAAAAAAACAAAAGCCCCAACAGCCGGGCAGCCTGTTCGAGCACGTGGCAGAGGTGTCCGAGCTCGCAGAGAAAGTAGCGGACCAGGTGGAGAGCGAGATGAAAGAGAAAGAGAGGGCCGGCGAGGAGAGCGAGCCAGCCACCGGCTCGCTGGACCTGGAGGACCTGCTGTCGAGCGTGGTGATGCCAGCCGAGTGTGTGGACCAGGCGAGGGAGGCGAAGAAGGCACGCAGGGTGGAGCGACGCTTCGAGCGGGTGGCCTCGCAGACGCTGGAGAGCGACGCCGAGGAGGGGAGCACCCCGGAGGTGGAGCGACGGCGCGAGGACGAGTTCCAGCGGATGGTGTCGCAGCTCTCCAGCGAGGAGGTGGATGACTTCCAGCGAGAGTACTCCCAGCTGTGGGAGGAAGGAGGGTTGACCCCGTCCGAGGACTGGGACTCTCGCGACCCAGACACCCCTAGTGGGGAGCTGGATGACGACACGGCGCCTGCAGAAGGTACCTCCTAGTCTGTCGCCTGTGTGCATTGGTCGAGCGAAACCCACATGACACGTGATAACCAGTCATACTCATTAATATTTTTTTTTCTTGCTAAAATGTTGGAGCATTGTCACATTTGAATCGCTCAAAGCAAGTGTGTTCCGTTAGTGTTCATCCAAGTTAACTTCATTCAGACATTTAATTGTTGTAGACAGTTTGCATAAATTTATTTTGTATGTTAATTTTTACCATATGCTCTGGCATTTTATCATTGCAATTTACTTGTATTTGGATAAATTTAACGTACACTTCAGTAATTTGGGTGTTTACGTGGCATTGTAATAAGTGATGCACCACACAACTCTGGACACTGTAGAAAATTAACAAATGCTTTCGTTGCACTTGCAGTCAGTGTAACTTCTTACAAACTGTCCTGTATTTTTTTGCTTAACTTTCTACTAAATTTTGGAAATCACATTATATTTACTATTTCTACTAATAACATGTGGTTGCCACTTCCCAACTTTTGGTTAGCAATATCATTCCATTAATGTGAAACTTTATGATTCACTCCTGAGCATGTGTAATGTCTGTTTACATTATTTCATGTTTTGGAAACCTTCCATCACACGTTAAAGGTTAAACATTTAATTACAAATTTGTGGTGTTTTCTGTCACATTAATGTATTCTAACTGTAGGGTTTTTCAACTTGTTAAAATGACCAGAACAGACTTGGACTGTTAAAAAAAAATTTTCATCTAAATTTGCCCCAGTTTAGGATTTAGTACAAACATAACAGTTATGAAGTAAACATTGATTCAACGACAATTTCCCAAGTAGTATAAGTATTTGATTAAAAAAATATATATTTTTGTGTTTATTATAATTTATTAATAAAATTAAAATAAAGTAAGTCTGTACTGATGCAAGCAAAACATTTTGCCCTGAGGTTAGATTTTAAGACATAACTATATTAATATGAAAAAGATAATTTTTATTATATGGACATACACATACATGAATACAGACATATATACATACATACATGCATTGACAAAGTTTTTTATTAGTTGTACCTTAAAAAATTGTGAATACCAGATTTAGAGGCAAACAGTAGTGTGAAAAGTAATGGCAACAGTTAAGATAATCGTTGTTACGCAATGTAGTTAGTGTTCCACATTGAGGTGGGACCGGTGTTTTTGGGCTGAAGCACAAAATCAGCTACAATCAAATAACTCCTATGCATGTGTGCATATGAAATGTGGGCATCAGAACAAGAACGTTATTTTTTTTATATAGGTACTTTCAGCATGTACGTAAATGAAGATTTCTTAATAGTGCAGCCCATTCCATAATTTTCATACCAATTGATGTTGATTCTTGGGTAAAAGCTCTAGATTAGTTTTGGATAAAGAAAGGACTGTAACCTTGGCACGAGTCCCAACGATGAGGGCGTGCAGAGAACACCGCGCTCGACCGATGGGGAAGAGGAAAGCGCTCGACGCCAGCGCCGTATACTGACAGCAGATCTGTACATGCCGTCTGCAGCGTGCAGAGCCGCGCCCGCGCGCAGGATCGCCGACGTCCCGAAGATCGTCATCGAGAGCTGCGAGACGGCGTCCGCGCAGTCGCGGGAAGACGACGAGGAGCTGGATCCCTTCGAGCTGTACTTTGCGTCTCGACGCGGCGAGCCCGAGGGGCCGGGGCAGGCGGACCTTGACGAGCCGTTTGAGAGCGCGGCGACCGGCGGGGAAGCGAGCGACGACGCGCTGCCCGGGACTGCCGGCGAGGACGTCGCCGCGAAGAGCGACGCCGAGCACATGGCGCTGGACATCCTGGAAGAGGCGCTCGCCGAGTCCATCATCCGGGAGAGTCCGGCCGGCGACGCTGAGGCGGACGTGATAGGGTGGATGTGGAAGGGCGTCGGCTCCCCGCGCGCCAGGAGCCCCGAGCCGTGCGTCACGAGACGCCCGTGTAGCGTCGAGCAGAGCCCGCTCGGTGAGTCGCGCGAGAGCATCGTGCACGGCACTGGTTGGCTTCGCGGCGGTTTGTGCGGGAGAAGATTACTTCTCTGCTTCCCTCGCCCGGCCCCCGTGTCCCCCCCCCCCCCCCCCCCCCCCGTGCGACACCACCCGCGCAGCCGACGGAAAGACCGGAAATTTACCACGTTCGTTGTTAAATGTTGATTTATTTTCCGGATTCTTCAGAAGTAATCTTCCTTGGACAGATGCCTCATGTCATATTTGTTTTGTGGGAGTAACCCTAGATTAGAATTAACTCGTGCCTGATTGCTAGCTATACACTTCTCCAGCACCTTACTTCTCGAGAAAAGTGGCTTGAAGTATGGAAGACGTGTTGGCTTCATCATCACTGTGAAAAAAATCTGTAAATTAAAACCTCTACAGAGCTTTTTGAAATTTGTAATAATTGAATCCAAGCTTGATTAGAAAGGCTTTTACAACATTTCTGTAAATAAAAAAAATTAGATTTTCAATATTAAAAAGTAGCCATTCTTTATAATTACTACATCTTAATTGAGTGTTCATTATAAATTATGAATACCTTTCATTTTTTACTTAGATGGGGAAAACAGACAAAAAATATTTTGTACCGTTCTCAGTTAAGTAATAAAACTGATACCGGTAAAACATTTTTGCATCAAATAAGGAAACTGTTCTGTTAAGTGCTTAGAGTGATGCTTCACTTAGAAAGTCAGTAGAGCAGCAGATGGCAATAAAAATTATCTTTCCAAATAATTTCAATTTTAGGTGACAAGACTATGGTTTAAGCACTTTACGTGCTAATGATCTGTATTCACACATTCGGTAATGGGCTACTCAGAACTATAACTTCAAATAATTTGCATTAACTTATTAACACACATGTTACAGTTACCTGTTTGTTAACATTGGTTTTCGGTATGGCTTCAAGTTGAATGCGTACAGAGTGTGAGACTGGAGGTTTGTACAAGACAGGGTTGTGGACGCAACAACCCAGTATCTTTAGTTGGTGCTGATATGCATGGTGTGACTAATGGTGTAACAGCGTGAAAATGTTACTGGAAGTAACAGACTGTTCCAGTCTGATTCCTCACGACACTGATACACTAAAATCAATTTTTAATATTCATACTGGTCTCAGAACTTTCGAAATGTTTGTTCAAAATTTCTAAGACCATGATGGAACTAACGACAAGTGTGCTGTATAACAAAATAATTTTTTTTTATGAAATACGTTCCAACGAAAACTGATAGCTTGTCTGACTGACAGTCTCCAGTAGCGCTATTATACTACATACGTTCTCTTCCTCGATTGAAAAAATCAACTAATGTGTAAAGGGTTCTATCTGAAACAAAACACAACCATTTAAACCGTTTAATTTGGGTTATAAATAAAAAAAATTAACATTTTAATAATATGTTTAACTATTATTGTCAATAAAGTTTTTTTTGAAACATTAGATGTTCTTCTTTGGGTTTTAAAATGTAATCTTAATGTACACAAAATGGTAAGACTTGTATTTTTAATATTGCATAGTAATTATTTTTATTTTAATATAATTTTTAATTCTATGTCTTAGTAACTTGAAAATAATTTAAAAGTGACTGCCAGCGAAACAAATTATTCTCTTATAACCGGAACTAGGGAAGAATGTTTATTTTATATGATTTTATGTCAGCTAGAAATATTTTACTGCAGAAATTGTGCTTTTGCCGGATGCACGGAAATGATAGCGAACCTTAAAATAAAATACGACATTTAATGGTGAACATCATGAAAAATCAAGAGGACAAACCAATACTCGAGAGTAAACAACTTTTCTACTCGTTTAATACTCGGCAAAATAGACAGGGAGACCTTGTAAGTCAAGGTCACTAGCATTCTGGTGCTGAGTGTGAGGACCAAACAGATGTGATGGAAACTGTTACCAGAGGAGATGTGGTGGAGATTGCTACCAGAGGAGATGTGGAGATTGTAACCAGGAGAGATGTGGTGGAGATTGTTACCCGGAGATATGTGGTGGACATTGTTACCAGAGGAGATGTGGTGGAGATTGTAACCAGAGGAGATGTGGTGGAGATTGTAACCAGAGGAGATGTGGTGGAGATTGTAACCAGGGGAGATGTGGAGATTGTTACCTGAGGAGATGTGGTGGAGATTGTTACCAGGGGAGATGTGGAGATTGTAACCAGAGGAGATGTGGAGATTGTAACCAGAGGAGATGTGGAGATTGTTACCCGGGGATATGTGGTGGTGATTGTTACCAGGGGAGATGTGGAGATTACCAGAGGAGATGTGGAGATTGTTACCAGAGAACCAAGGATACAAGTGTATTTTGCAATGGCACATCTTGTGGTTGCTCCACTCAATAATAATTTCACTGTCAGCAAGCCTTGAATTGATGTGTGTACTTTATGCTTAAAATTAATACATATTTGAAAAACAGCATACTTACCTGGCTGAGAGTGTAGTTAGAATGTTGTGGCTTCAATGATGGCTGGTTGGCAAAAAATTGTTATGGGTATCTACAGGATTTGAAGACCAAACAGACACCTTGCTAAATGTATAACGAATGGCAAAAGACTCATTATAGGTACTATCGTGGCGATGTCTTCAACACATAAAACTACAGAAAATATCTGCCTGCTTAACACCAGTAACAACGTATTTTTTAGTTGTTTCTATTATGTAATATGCACTGAACTATTTGGTAGGCTCTCTCTCAGTGCCTTGTTTATAACAGGGAATGCCTATCTTTTCACTGTAGGTAGTTCAGTTAAATCATCTATGGAAGTGGAATGGTATCCAGCCAATATTCAACCAAGAGTATTTTATTTTTTATATTTTCACACAGTTTTATCTTATGGATAAATACTTCCCTGCCACTGAATTATAAAAAATTAGTTTTAGTACAGTAATAAGTGCACTGTTACAATTTGATATTCTGATTTAAACTATTGGTAGCAATATGCCTGCTGTTACGCTTAAATAATGGTGTGCAGGAGATGTATCCATCTGCCACTCAAATTCATGAAGTCCTCCCAGTTACGCCAGGCAGGATTCATGATGAAACATGGCCACATTGGGGTGCTTAATTACTCAGGCCGTATCACCACTTAATTCCCACTTCCCCGATAGTTGCTTATGCTTCAGTTGTACACATTTTATTAAAAATGACAGTCGAATAAACTACTCTGTATCAAATGTTTTGGCAGGGAAAAATTTGAGATGTAGGAAACTCAAGAGGTGATCTTAAGTCAATATTTTGGTTCCAAGGACCAATGGATGAGCAGCTAGTGGGCCTAGTTGCCATGACATTTGGCTCGGACAGTACGTACGCTAACATTTACGGTCATGACTCAGGTGGACGTGGAATGCTACGTCAAGTTTGTTTAGAAAATATTATCTTGGTACATGCCAAGATTCTGGATTCAGCATATAAACGTTTACTACCAAGGAATTACTTACTTTCAAGAGTACCAGGGTTAATCTTAATAATACTGAAGACATGAAACATTTAGTTTTATTGCAGTTAATTATAAGATACGTTTCAGCTTAAACGTATTCTGGTAGAAGTTGTGGGTGTAAAGTAGTTGCATGTTGTGCTATTTCATAATCTCTTAATTACACGTACTGAAATTGGGATGTTTTTAAGTGGCAGCTGTGATAATTAAGGCGCCAAAGTCCAAAACATAAAGAGAAGAAAATAATGGGGAGGGTAGAAGTTTTAAGTTTCAAGCTGCGCTTGTTGCTACTACGTAATGTGCCGCATATGTTTTAAGTTTTGACCAGAAGGTACAGTTACATCAAAAACCTTAGCCACTATGATATTCTTATCTGCACATCCTCTTGTTTGTTTGCTGTAATGCCAAGTAATAAGGAGGAGTGCAAACTGTCACAACACGCTGTTGCTTATTGAGTTGACCAAAGTTTTAAATAATGTTATATGATTTCAGTAAGATATGATCAATATTAACACTCAGGTTATTGTATTTGTGGTCAAATTTAATTGTAAATTAAGTTTATATGGTGTTGAATTTATTTTTTCAAACGAGCAATATTTTTGGTTCAAGGATTTTTCTAACATGTCATAATGTATAATTATAATGTTTTATGTCACCAACAACTGTTACAAACACAATGTATGGTTCAAAGTTGAATTGATTAGCTGTAGCTGAAACCAATAAATGTAACTTATAGATGTTTAGTTGATCTATAAGACTTCATAGGGTACAAAACCAAGTTAAAGAATCAAATTATTGAACTTGTTTTAAAAATAACTACCCAAGTGGCAACATGTTGAATTATGATTCTTTTACAGTTACGAAGCTTATTTTCACCAAACGTAACATCTGCCACATAGTTTTTATCATAAAATAACACTTATTTCTAAAATCAATTAATGGATAAGGTAGGTATTGTAAAGGAAGTGTATGTTTCAACCAATGCTACATCACTTTGATGACCTCAACTCTAATAACAGCTTCAAAATCTATATATTTCTTTTTCCCCGCAAAATTATTAGTACCCCCAAAATTGTTAGTACCTACTTAACAAAACACAATCTTAATGCACATTTGTGGTAGGTGCAAAATCATTTTCTTGGCTTTACGAGCTAGTCTGTTATATTGGTAACAATGTACAGATATATATGTGTGTGTGTTTTTGTTCTAACCAGTGTAAGGGAGTGTATAAGTGTAAAATTGATACCTAAGCAGTTGTAATTGATAATTTGTGTAATGTGAAAAAGAGATCACGCCGTATAAAAACAGTTCAGGTTACTGACAGTTAATAAGAGTTTGTTATTTGTGTGTAACTGTTTGAGAGTGTAACTCAAGTGCTATCACAAATCACATGTTGCTCCGTAAATGTACTATTTGCAGTGAAGTAAACAGGTTGAATGGGTATATTTTTATATGCTTTAATGGTACACATGTATCCTCTTATAATGTTATAAATCAATACATCTGAAAGCTAAATATTTTGCTTTTCTTGCCTTGTTACACTTTTTATTAGACTATCTATCACATGGGCTTGTAGAATATAATGTAGATTTGTGTTTATTTGTTATGTTATGAAATATAATTATGTATCATTACAGCTGCACACCAACATCTGCGAACCCATTGTTCCAACCCTCTGCTGCTTGTCGCTACAAAATACCAACACACACATGTTTACTGTCTACGTTATGCGTGTCAATAATTTATGTTTAGTTTAATGCAAGGAGTATATTTCATAATGATTGTCATGCAGCACACCTGTACACATCAGTACACTGCGAGTAGTCGAGGAGCGTGTTGGGAGCACAATAATTCAGAACAAATAGAAATGTACGACTGTACAGATGCATCACTTGTTACAGTTAAATAGAGTCTAGAAAATACTACTCATCATCCAAAAAAAATTTTTCAGTATTGTCATTTCAATTTTTACCTATTTCATTCAAATTAATTGAAGCATCAATTAAACCAATTTTATTTAAGATATTGTGAACTAATACAAGTTGTATATGCTTTTCTTGATGAGTGGTAATATTTCTTTTTATTGCAATTTAAGAGCTGATGGTTAGATACTGCTTGATCAAATAAGATAATGCAAAAAAAAAGAATTATTATTTGAAACTTTAAAGTTTGCATTTATTGTAACGTATAATAATTGTATGTGTTGTTTTCCTCTCCTACTAACAAGTTAACCTCTCTTCTAGAGCGGAGCAGACTAACTCGTGAGCCGGAGCAGCACAAACCCCCAGTGGAGGTCCCCTTTGTTAAACCAGTCTCCAGGGCCAGTCCTCGGCTCAGACCAGAACCCCAGGAAGTCCCTGCCACACAACCCGGGACCCTCACTCTGACTCCCTCCCCATCCGTACAAGTCAGTGGCGAGAAGACTGACACGGAGCCGACTAGCACCAAACCCGCAGACGATGACGTCCAAAGTTACTCGGACAGGAAGAAATTCTGGGAGCAGATGACGACTGGGAAAACACAGGTGGCCCCTGTGCTGCTTCAGGAGCAGTCTGAAACCCAGAAGCTGCGCGAGGGCGCCGAGCCCACAGGGCCCCCGGTACCGAAACCCAGGTCCACGTTGTCTCACAGCCAGGAGCGGGAGAGCGACATCGACAGAACCACGCCCGCTCGTCTCACGCCAGCACCCGAGGGCCAACAGCCACCCGTCCCTGGATCTCTGGTTGCTTCTGCTACAGAAGCCGCGAGTGTGCCGACTACAGACCTGCCTGTAGCCGAGGCTCTCACTCGACAAGGTTTGACAGGGCTAGAGAGCAAGGACTCCGAAGCTATTCAGCTCGTCGATTCTGCCATGTCCGACGAAGCTGCTGCAGAGGAAATGTTCAAGAAAATGAAACCACAAAGCTCTCTCATCACAGAGCAGACAGTTGTTCCTGAGGAAGAGAAAAAAGCTTCTCCCATTGGGGTTCTTGAGGAAAGTACAGTTCAAAAAATCACCAGAGTCAAAGGTATTCAGCCCGCCAGAGAAACGTTCGAAATACAGATGTCGCAGGAAGAGCTATTGAGCAAGACAGGAATGGAGCAAAGCATCGATGACTCACAAGCGGAAGGCATTTCTCGGAAAACTGTACACGAAAGATCGGTCTCCTTGCCGACTGCAGAGCTGACTGCCTTCGATCCCAGTGGCAGTGTACGAGCTAAGAAGCGCTACTTCGAAGCACAGATCAAGAAAGAGATGGTAGTCGAGCAGCTAATGACACAACTAGAAGAAGAGGGCTCCCCTGAACGCAAATCCCTGCACCACGTCCTGGAAGCTGACGTTGAAACTGAACCTGATTCAGAAGAACCAAAGGAGATGCAGGCTCCTGCGATCTCTAGTCTAGAAGAACAAGAGAAAGCCATCATCACCAAGGAAAAGGAACATTTAGACACAGATGCAGTACCTGACAGTAAGCCATCTAAACCTGTTGCTGTAAAAGACATGGCTAAGGAATTTGAAAAAGCCACTTCTGTTGAGTTGAAAGACAAAATAGAGTCTGAAAAATATGACACCACTAAAGCTTTACCCACAAAGGTTGTCGCACCAGAAACCACTGTTAAAACGAGTGCAATACTTAAACAATCTGTAAGTGAAGAAAAGAAAACTGTCAAGAAAGTAAAAGAAATTGCAAAATCTTTTGAGAAGGACGATGATTTGGCGATGTCTGTAAAAGACATGATAAAAGGAGAAGACATTTCTAAAGAAACAGCTGTTGATGCCACTTCAAAGACAAAGGCAATATTTGATCAAAAACAATTACAAGATGAAATAACACCAGAAACAGAAGAAAGAAAGGCTGTGAAAGACATTCGCAGTGTGTTCGAAACTAAAATTGTAGGTCATGATGAAACATTGTCTGAAAAGAAAATATTTCATAAAGAAGTTAAAAGTGGTGTGGTTAGGCATGACATGAAGGAAGCAGATACAGCTGACACACAGTCTGAAGAAGGCGCAGAAATAAAAGATGTGGTTCTCTTAGCGGGGTTAGCGGATGTTATAAGCAGTGAAGTGGCAGAGGCACTCCAGTACAAAACAGAATCCACTAAGACCTCTGATTCTCTTGAGGTCCACTTAGACAAGAGTGAAGTTGAGGAGTCTGAGAAAGAGCAGGATGCAGATGAGCTTAAACTGTCGCCTCTCAAAGAGCAGATCCCATCAATCACAGTGACTCGATCTGGCAAGCAAAGGACGGAGAGCTACAGCCAAGGAGAAAGCGAAGACACAGCATCCCAATCAGATGTAACACCGGAAGATGTGGGTGGTGGAGAACATCCATTGTACCAGCCTGAGGAACATATGCCAGACACTATATGGGAAGTACCTGTGCAACAACAGGCAGAGACTGTAATGGAAGAAGAAGTACAAGACATACCAACTGAAAAAAAAATGATAATTGAAAAGGATTATGAACAAGAAGAGTACCATGATGATAATAAATTGAAAGATAGAACCAAGACTGTGAGTATTTCAGAGGAAGAGGCAAGAGTTATTGCACAAGAAGTAATAGACAGTATTGAAGCAGAGGTAGTACTACGAACTGAACTGATTGGCTCTTCTGCTCCTGTGCCACATGCTGATGCAGCAGAAACGCAAGTGGCAGAGTGCCTGAGAATGCTTGCTGGTCGGGAGGAGTTAAGTCCCCAAGATGTTCGTCTCGTTGAATCTGTAATTGCGAGGAAACAACGAGAGGAAATTAAGCGTATTTCCCGTGCAGATACAACAACTTCCAGCATGGAAATAACTGATGAAGATCTTCGCAGTAGTGGTGTAGAGACTGACCTTTCTCCTATAGAGAGAGCAGAAGGAGTTGAAGATGTTATCATTTCTGAAGAGGAAGCAGTAACTAGTGAAGATGTTTTAGAAAAGACTCTTGCAGAAGTTCGTGAGTCCTTAGAAGCTGCTCAAGAGGAATTGATAGAAGAACACAAGAAGAAGGAAGAAGTTATTCAGAAAAAAGAATCACCATCAGAGTTTGAATTCAAGGTTTTATCTTTTGAAAGAAAGTTAGGTGACAAGATAGAAGAGTCACGGCTTGAAGAGTCAAGTGCCTCTGCAGATTACCGAGAATCACCAGTATTCGACAAGGGCGTGGCAGTGAGTCACACAACTGACATAGTCACCAAAGATGAGGACAAAGTTAGAGAAGAAACTACACAAATAGAAAAGGAAGAAATATGTCTTTCAAAAGGGATTGCAGTGCAACAGGTAGGTACTAAAATAAAAGCAACAGAAAAAACTGACCTGAAGTCCAAAGAAACTAAAGTTGAAGATACAAGAAAAGAACTAGATGATGATGGTACCACTTCTGAAACACAAACAAGTGTCACATTTTCTGATGAAGAAGATATATCATTTAAAAGTAAAGTCACAGAGACAAAGACACTTACACAAGAATATGAAGAATCTTCAAAACTTACGGAAGAGACTCACAAGAAAGAAACAACATTTGATGCAAAAATAGTGGTTATAACAAAAACAGAAAAGATGATGGATAGTAAATTATTTGAAGAAGAAAGCACAGCACAGTCAAAATCTTTGAGACATGAAGTTAAAGAAAAAGAAACAAAAATTGAAGAATTAGAAAGTGGTGTGATAAAAGAAACAGTATCCATTGAACAAGCACAAGCATCAGAAACTGTGCACGAAACAAAAGTAGAAAAAGTTAAACCAGCTACTAAGTTATCCGATGATGACACTTCTACCGTGAAACTACTTGAAGAGGAAGTTGATGAGCAAACTGAAAAAGATGTATTGAGATCCACCTCAATGAAAATCAAACAAAAAATAGAGCAAGATATTAAAACTGAAAGAACGGTAGAAAGTGCAAAAACTTATGAAGTAGACTCAGAAATGCTAGCAACAATATTAACCGAGCATGGCATGTCAATGCCCAGTGATAAATTAGAGTGGAAAGAAATAACTGATAAAGAAGGCTTGAAGAGAACATCTAGTGAAGAGTCACATGATTCTATACGGTCACCAGTGGAACTTGCATCATCGTCATCATCTACGACTTCTGGCAAGCGACCAGACTCTGAGACAATTAAAGTTATAGAACGTCCTGATGGCAGTGAAACTGTGGTTGTTATGCGGCACCCAAAAACTGAGACCAGTCTGAAGGTAGACAGGCGGTCTGGGGCAGATTTTGATAGTTCTGGTGAAAGCCACTACTACTCCTTTGAGCAAACTTCAGAAAGCGGTAGAACGTACAGCAGGCCATGTTCATCCGATGTCGAAGGTATGTTTGCAGGGACAGGCTCATCAGAGTATGAGTCTGCTCTTACGTCACAAGAACTGTCTTCACGTTCTGGCACCTCGTCTCAAGACTACCACACTGCAGCTGGTACCCTGAGTTCAAGAGAATCCATGCGATCTCTCGACTCGGAAAGTTCTGGCCATTTGGCCAGTGTTGAGGTTTCTAGTGAAGCATCAGAAACACTTGTGCCATCTGCACTAGAACTAGAAAAAGATATGGAAGGTGCTGTTGGATTGCATATCTTGGATGAAGAGGAAACCTCCCACAGGGAAGGTGCATCATACGCACCTTCAGTTGGAACAATTGTTGAAGACAAACATATTGTTGAGCCATATGATACGGTCATACCACATCATGTCATTAGGGGCGAATCACCGCCATTGTCTCAGAAATTTCATCCACAAGAGTATGATGATGATGGCAGATTAAGTTCATTTGAGATGGTTAGTGAATCAGATGTTTTGGACTATCCAGGAGAAGAGATGATATCTGAAGATGAAATGGATATTTCTATTCAGAAACAGAGGGAGAGGACTACATCAACAGATGAATCCACTGATGAAGATAGACCACACTGTATGAAGAGGTCTCACGAAATGATATTTCAGCCAGAGCCAAGAGCTATTCTCCCAGAAAGTCCTTTGTTAGACTCTCCTGGGGATATGCATGAGGAGAAACTGGGTTCTAGTGTTGAAGATGGAAGTATTTTAAGTGTGAGTTATTCAAGTGCCTCTGATGCTGCTGGGTTGCGTACTGTAATAGAACTGTCACGTGCAGACTCTGACAGACAAGATGGATCAGTTGCATCTGAGCAGCTTAGTATGACTGTGTCAGGAGCATCAGAGCAACTGAGTTTTGAAGAAGCAGATGTGATTACAGCAGCCACAGCCCAAGCTCAGACTACAGAAACCAGCACAACCACTCACCCCACTCTTCCATCAATGCATGAATTACAGCTTTCATCCGTAACCATTACTACATCATCTGTTGATGAAAGTGGAGTTCAGAGTGTGTGCACACAAGTGACCTCACAGTCGTATGCATCCAATCAAGCTGAGGGAGAACGTGTAACAATTCCTGATGATGACACTGATGAAGCTTTTGCTACAAATGGCCCAACACAAGTCGAGTATATTCCAGAATATGATGATTATGAGGAGGTACCCAGCAGACGCTTGATGGGTCATCGTCGCAAAGAAAGCACTAGCTCATTTGTACCAACAAAGTTATCTAGTGTTTCATCTGACATTTCAGCAGATTCTGATACTGTTCCTGTTGTAGATACAGTTAAACCTGGTCCAGAGATCACTGAAGACATGGCAGAAAGTGACAAATATCGTGAGGCAGTTCCACTGACACTGAAAGAAGTACACAGTGATGAAAAGAAAGATGTGGATGAAGCAGAGAGGCTAGAAGAATCATACCAAACAGAGGCTGATCAAGGTTTTCATCGTGACGTTAGAGAAGGAAGAGTGGTTCTTGACGAAGGTAATGAAGAGTATGATGCTGAAATCAGAGATTTAGTTGATTCGAGTAGGCCTCAATCACAAGTAAGCAAATCTGACTCTGAGAGTTTCAGACCAGTGTCAAGTGGCCTTTCTGATGATCGGCCTGATTCAGAGCTAGCAGAACTGTTGAAACAGTGCTCTTCAGACAGTGGCAGAGAAAATGTAGAGGATTCTATTGAGCGTCCACTATCTCCAGAACCAGTAGATGAGTGTGAAATCAAAGATGATACTCCGGAGTTTTCATCAGAAGCACAAGCTAGTGTGACAGAGTTAGAGATGGAGTACACTGGCGCTTTTAGTCGTGCTGGAGAATATGCAGCACATGTAAGCCCAATTCGTGAAGAGAAGGATGGAATCAAGTGTGATGATGAGATGGCAGAAGCAGAAGCAGACTTTCAACTAACTTCTCATATTCTTCCAGCAACTATTTCTGAAGACTTAGTTGCTGAGAAACATGAACTTGAGACCGGAGAACAAGTACTTAAGGAACACAAGGACCAGTCCCATGAGCCTCCTCCTTCACCTTCGGCGATCCCCGACATTACAGTCACTGAGCACATGACACCATTACTGGATAAAGGTTTTCGTTATCCAGATCTGGAGCTGGAGGAAGAAGAACTTAGCAGGTCTAACGTACAAACACCGGCATCAATGTCAAGCGTAGCTTCTTCTGAAACAGAAACGGACCAGGGAAGAGAATATATTGTGGATGAAGGGGACAGTTGTATTACAGAAGAAAATGAACTAGAATCTTTGGATGAAAAAGTTGTAGAGCTGTCACATTCAGTCGATGAGACTTCTGCTGCTGAGGATAAAACAGTTTATGAGATAGAGACAAAAGAAGATTCTGAAGAACCATTGAAGTTTCAGACTACCTCACCATCTGAGTCCCCTACAAGTGATTCATTTGAGTTGCTGGAAAAACCTGACTTGACAGATGATTATGTTGTAATAGAAGAAGTTGGGAAGGAAGCTGAAGAGCACGACACAGAGGGAAAAAGTGTTCACATCGACCTCCAGAAACGTGTCGTAAAGAAGAAGAAGCAACGCAGTGCCGAGGAGGATGAACCTGCACTTATACCTTCGCCACCAGCTCCTGCCACTCGAATGACTGATCTCAAGTACTATCCTGAAGCTGGAGATGACATGGCTCCATTCCCATTTGAGGATAGTCCACCTACTGCCGCCAAAAAGTCGTCTGAGGCAAAAGCACGGGAAGAGTCTGAAGGTGACCATGAATACGAGAAGGATGTGGAAGCAGGTAAGAAATGGATTGAGATGCAATTCCAGGGAGATGCAAGTGCTTCTGCTCTTGCTGCTGCTGGAATGGCAGGGTACGGATATGAGATGGACTTTGAACGTGTCCCATTAGAAGATATAAAGGAGGAGGAAGTGAATGACTTTGATCAAAGTAGTAAGGTTGGTAGCATTGGCAGTTATCGTGAATCAATAGGCAGCTTTGGTAGTGTTAAAGACTCATTTAGTAGCACACCGGAGTATGATGTACTTGCTGGAAGAAGATACTTTACACGTTCTGGTGATCATGATGATGTTTCCATGAGTTCACTTCAAGAATTTGAACAGCTTGAAAAACAGATTGCACATGAAATAGCTCGAAGAAAGAATCATGGCTCACAGGATTCTTTGAATGGCAGCTTGAAACGCCTAAGTTCATCAAGCCGTAGTGGCCAAGGGGATGATATTTCTTTGTCATCTCTGAAGGAATTTGAAGGTTTAGAAACAGCGTGCATTGAAGCAACCATAATAGAGACACGAGCGAAAGAAGAAGAAAAGGCACTTCTGTCAGAAATTGAAGAGGGCCATGAAAGCCAAGTTTCAGAATCAGAGAGCTGTGAGACAATGTCAGCTGCTGGAGTTAGAGAGAGAGGAGGAGAGAGTGTTGATTCAGATGACTACGAGAGGCGCATGTTTGAAATTGATGAAATTATAAGGCAGGCTCAGTCAAATGTTGAACGATTTGCTGATGGCAGTGATAATAGTGCTTTGGAAAAAACTGAATCTGTCGGTCGTGGAGATTCGATGGAAGAGGTCGCTCGTATTCCTGAACTGGACCTCGACCAACCATTTTACTCTCAGCACGGAGTCGTCTCGGCTGCCGTGACTCGTGTGTGGAGTGATCCAAAGGCGACGAGTCCCGAAGGCAGCGCAGATTCTCTTGATCTCAAGACTGTTGCAGACAAATCTCAAGATCTCATGACGACCAGCGCGGATTCGATCGAACTCCAGGCTCCGCTGACGCCCAGTGGTAAAGACATAATGACGGACTCGGTAGAGTTGCCCGTCGACTCCGGCGTCATGGCAACCTCGACGGATTCGCTAGATCTGGTCACCACCGGTGGAGCGAGTGCCATGGCGATGACAGACTCCATCGAGGATGAGTTGGGACACGTTGAGATAGAAGGTCAAGGGTCGGGTTCCGGCGGTCAAGACCAAAGCAGTTCCAGTGGACGCGATGGGGACTTCAGCTCATCAGGAAGAGACGAGAACAGCGGCGAACAAGAAAATTTACTTCCTCCTAGAGCTGAACTAATGTTGGGCAGCACTGACTCTCTAGACCCATCCAGTTCAACCGCCACACACGCCACGTATCAGAACGAAACAGACTCCATGATGTCGTCTAGCTTTACAAGCGGTGGGTCCAACACCATGGTTTCCAGCACAGACACCTTGGATCCCGCGTTGGCCTCCGCCGGAGCATTCAGCGCCGTCGACCTCGCAGCTGCTGCAGCCAGGTCAGGGATGTGGTTCGAGGACGTGGACTACTCGGCAAGCAAACCGATCGTGACGGAAGTCGTGGAGTCCGTGGAGGGAGACGAGTACTCCCACACGATAAGGCGCACGGTGGAACTTCCTCCGGAGGTTAGGAAAGTGACATTCAAGGGGCCGGATGCACAGCGAGCCCTCAAGGAGTACGTGCAGAAGTTCGCTCCCGGGGAAGAAGTAACCGAGACGCAAGAGACAGACGACGATGGGAACGTTCACATCAAGCGGGTGGTGCAGCAGCGCGTGGTGATCGCGTCGGGAGGTATCGACACGACTGCCCCTGTCACTGGCGACCTCGACCCCTTCCCCTCCGACCCGCTCCCCTCCTCTGGGGCTGTAGTAACCACCACTACCACCACCCAGCCGGACACAATAGCTCCCCACTTAACAGGTAGACATCCCCCTCATTTATAGTCACTCCGAACCCAGTCTCAATGTTGGCATGCACTCCACCACTATTGAAACTGGGCGCTCGTATTTACCTTCACTTGTGTAAATGGTACCTTTGACTGCTTATTGTAATATTGGTCATGCTGTTTCGTCCGATGTGTAGATGTATGGATTGTGCATTGATGAGTCATGCCCAAAAACTGTGTATTCAATGGTCATGCAATTAGTATTTTTTTACAACATTTTCTGAACTGGGTAAAATTTGTAACTTGATGCTTTCTTGAAAGAGTCCAAATTGTTCTGTGTCTGTGTTCGCTATCATTACTTTCCTTGGCTCGCATAAAAAAGTACAGTAGTTTAAAGTGGTTGTGTTTTGGAGTAAGTTTGTTTTGTTTCTTTAATTTACAGTGTTTCATGCATAATTTTGTTTTGTTTATTTCATTTACAGTGAGTCTCATCGGTAGAGTAATATATTTCCTTCCCACGATTTAATTTCACAATATAATTTTCCAGTTTCATAAATATGTTCAAAACCATCAGCATTTTTTTCAAGAAGCCAATAAACGGCTAAGGTTTATTTCAATAAATGGCTAAGGTTTATTTCAGACACACGACAAAAGAGCATGTGACATTACTTTTTAAATTGCAGTTTTATGACTTTGAGTTTGAGTACTCACTTATCCTGAGCTTTTATTCCACGTACAATCTCTCTCATAAAATGTTCTATAATAGTATTTGTATGCTTTTCAAAAATAAATATATACATATATTTGTTATAGATATTAATTTTTCTTATTTTGTATATATTCACATACATAGTCTCCTTGCATTATAGCTTCACTTTTTATTTCAGTCTAGCACTCACTTTCTTTTACATGAATTTTATACTTACATAGCATACATTATTCCCACTTGCGCTTCTGAAACAGGTAATGGAGACATTTTTGTAACACTTTAACCACTGATATTTTTACCATTATTGTACTTACATCGAGACAGTAGCATACTAATGTTGTGAATAGTGATCATGCTTAAGTATTTTTCTTGCATGTTGTGCATGCATGTTGAGTTCTGTGCATAAGTATGTGAATGTTGTGTGATATTTTGAATTATATGAACAATTGCAGAAACAGTTTTATTTCTTGTGTTACTTGTATTAGTTTCATTAAACATGACTCAGTATTATTTAGTTGTGTTGTTTTCATAAAAAAAAATTGTTTGTTTTTAAACTAAGCTTTTGTTCAACTGTATACAAATATATCATTTTTCAAGAAAATAATATAAATTTTTTTATTTTTGGTTCATTATTAAACTTATTTGTTTTGTGAGTATTTTCTTGTTGAAAGAGGAAAGATTTTTTTTTTATAATATGTTGTCTGTAATAATTTGTTGAAAATCTTTCGTTCAGTAGACACAAGTGTAGATGAGTTGCCGATGATGAAGGTTCAGGCTGTGCTTTGTGCTTGCAAGTGCGAGTGCTATCCTGTTTTCTTGGTGTATCGCAGGGGATCTGGCCGCAAGTGGCCGCGAACAGCAAGCCCCCCACTCTGACGCACAGGCCGGCGCTCCTGCAGCAGCGAGAGGTTACTATACGCATTTACTACCGTGTGTGCACCTAGGTGTTCCTGCCGTGCATGCCCTAGTGCCCCGCCGTTGGAGCTGCGAGCGTCTAACACTCGTGGATGAACTAACATGTGCTTTTTTATCTTACCAGCTTAAGTACCCGGCCTTGTCCGCCCTAAACACATCACAGTACAAGGAACATCAGTACCGAGTTTCAAGTCTGTAGGATGTACACTTGGAAAAAATGGGAAATTTCGATTTTAAAATCCTGCACAATCTCGATGCATCAAGGCCATACATCAGCAAAACCAGGGACTCCAATCTTCAACTACAATTTGTGGGAAGACAGATAACACCTAGGCAAGAAGTGATAGGTGCACCAAACAATAGCGCGTTACGAATGCAAGAAAACGCCATCTATTGACGAAGTTCCTAACTAAACTGTTGGCTGGCAGCCGCGAGCTTCACTAAGCGGGTGGGTTTCGCCAAGGAGAAGGATAGGAAGTGGCCAGACCTTACTGTATGACCGTGTGGCGGACATAGAGAAATGACGCAAACTTGCTGTTTGTGTGCCTATGACCTACCTCCTATGATTTGCTAATATAAAACTGAATTTACCTCTTTTTCACTCCCTTAGGGAGTCTTTGTCACTCTCCGGCCCATAAACTATCCAAATGCAAAAAAAAAATCATGTCAATCCATTGCTCCATTCCTGCATGAAAGAAGGAAAAACAGGCAAACACAGTTTCACATTTATAATTTTAGTAGAGATTGTTTATTTATTTTTAAAATGTCTACCAAAAGTAAATAAAGTAAATTAGAAAATTGAACACTGAATACCTTTGGAGTTAACTGGTTAATTTTTTTCACTTCATACCTATTCTGTTACCATTTCCAAAGATATTGAATTTCCAAAGTGTAATATATAAATAAAATTGCAAAATGTAGTGATTCTGGAAACATAGTTTGCGAAACAAACATTTAAAGGGTTGAATGTTTCAACACCATAGTTAATATTTTTAATTTCTTTTTACATTATTTATGTTGTACCCTGAGACCTAGATTCGGATTCAAGGGGTATGTTCGTGGTACTCTTTGAGATTTAAATTTGTGATTTAGATTCGAGAACATTGGTATTCGATCCATCGTAACTTTTAAGAGCAAGTCATCATTAACCAGATCTTAAATAATTACTAAATATCCTACAGTTGAGGGTGTGGATGTTTAGTATCATAATAAGAAGTAAAAAAAAAATGTAAATCTTTTTCAATATACATACATTTGTTTTGAAACTCAGAAAAAATTTAAATGAATTTGTGAAGTACACGTATCTCATTTCTTTTCTTTACGGTACTTTTTTCCAGAACTCACGTCTTATGTTTCACGTCCTAGAGGCACAGAGCAACAGAATGTCCCTTTGACTAGCTCGGAAACTTAAGTTTTATCGTTGGTCACGTATTGTCTTTTGCACGTCGTCACCGTCCACATTTTGAAGCGTAGTTTTCCTTCCACGTGATGCATCACGGATAGTCGCATCTCGCCGAGCGTGGCGAAGGCCTTCGGTGCTGTCTGTGTCGTCTCAACGCACAGTGGTTGCATGGGCTCCGTGTCTTTATGCCACACGCGCAGAGAGTCTGTGTGTGTGTGTGTGTGTGTGTGCACGCGTGTGGCCTGTACTAACTAGTACCACCACCACCGTGTGCGTATCTGTGGTGTGCTTTGTAACAAACCAATGGACTATCTTAAGACGTCCGTTGCATGTCACCGTGAAATTGAGTTGCTGTGTTTTTTTTTTAAATTCCCAAAACTGAAACAGTAGAACTGTGGTTGAAAGCCTGATTTATGTGATTGTGCATTATGTTATAGTATTTTAAGTGTTAAACTTTATATTTTAATATTATTCACAGACTGTTGTTAAGTTAATTGACGTGAGTGTCATGTGATGAAATCCTGCATAATCAACAGTAATGTATCCTTGAGTCTGTAACACAGACAAAGTATGTATAGAGTGAAATTAAATTTTTACTAGTACCTATTTCAAAACTGCTTATTTAAAAGTGCTTTAACAAATTAATCTTTCATGGATATCAGGGTTTTTTTTTGTACTTGACAGACACCTTATTACCTTCCATTCCAAATTTTGCATATGTATTTCTCACGCTGTGTGTGTAGTGAACCATAATGTATGCCTAACGTTTTTTTTTTCTTTTGCAATATTGATTTTGTGTATTATTTTCTTATGTTTTCCTCATAATATAAGTTAACTCCATATGTACATTCACTGAAATGAATTTAAAAATTTTTTTTAGACTATCCCTTGTAATTAAATGTGGAGCAAAATACATTAAAGCTAACTTACTGAAATATAAATGTAGTAACAAGTAATGCATTGCAGACAAACTCAAACCCAACACAACTCTTTTGGTGAACCACTTTATGTTTCAAACATTTGGCATTGGAGAATATAACATAAGGGTGTTAAAGGTAAATTAACATTTTTGCCTTTCAATTTAACTGCACAAAGTTAAAAGATTATCCAAAGTGCCAAATTATTTTCTAAAATTTCTTGTATTGAAAGATTTTGGAGCATTACTATTTGGCAACAAAAAAAAATTATGTATATTTGTATTTTTTTCAAGATTAAGCTTTATCAATGATGACTTTATTTTTGTTTCTGTATTCTTTTAAACGCTATAAGCAAATAACTTTTGTAATTATTACTACACCAACCATCCAGCCATTGTACTGCTGTGCAGAACTGCATAGGAAAATGGTATTGACAAGGATAACCTGAACATAAATGTGCAGTTTGAGCATTAATAAGACAGCGCATGAGAATATAGCATGAATAACTCAATCTGGTGTGTAGAAAGTCTAAAAAAAATTGTTGTTCACAAAACCATTTAAAAAATAGGCATTTATATAAACTTAAATCCATTTTAGCAAATAGACAATAAATTATACTCACAGTCTTACATGCTTCAGTAGATGTTATGTATGTGATAAATGCATGAATTTGTAATAGAATACCATTGTAGTAGCACGTTGGAGCAAATGATTAAGTGTTCAAGTCATGTTTGACAATATTCTTTGATGGAATATGTTAAACTGTATAACTAAGTTGTTCTGAAAAAATTGTGCAGTTAAATTAATAAGGATTTGGACAGGTACAGTTGTACACAAAAACAATATAGTTGTGCTGGGTTCATGGCTTTAACATTAGATTCTTTGTTTTACATGTCTATGCAATTTGGTTTCACTTTATAAGATAGTTTGCACAGTGAAATGCATTTATATTAAAAATTACATTTAAATAAAATCTTCCATCTGAGATATTTTTAGGATCAGTACTGCATTTTGGAAAACATCCCTAATATTATCATCAATTGTTAATAAGATTTTCTTTACCTTTAATTAAAAATTTCTTACCACTCAACTACTGGTTTATATGTATTTCATATTTTGCAAAGTTCTTGTGAAAAACATATATTTTTTTTACCTGAATTTACAATGCCAGGGGTGAAAAATCTATCAAATGGTGCTTTAAAAAATGAAGAGTATGCCCTTTCAAATAATTTTATATATATATACCTATATGTATATAAAATTTCAATATACAAGAGTAAATTTTAATGCTTTTCTTATGATAAATTTCAACTAAAACTGAAGTAATATAGCCAATAGTGTTGCATTTAAAACTAAAATATTTAAATTCTTCAATCAATTTAGTTCTAAATTTTACATGCAAAAATGTATAATAATAATATCATTTTCACAGCTAACTTTTTATTGTGGAGGTTGTCACTTAAAAAGAGTCTGTAAGATTAAAATTGTTTCATGTAATTATAAAATAATTCCCTGGAAAGTAATTGACACTGTCATTAATGTGCGATTCTACCACAAATGTTTTATTTCCAGATTATTATAGGGATATATTTAGCAGAATTCCAAACAACACAATTACATAATTTTACAGTTTAATAACTGTTGTTTTTGTATTAAGTGAGCAAAAAATATTGAGGTGAACTTTTACTTTTTTTTTTAAATTTACAATTTTACTTGATGATAATATTGTGAGAGTTTTCTAAAACTCTTTGTGTTAGTTCTGAAGTGAAATCCATGATGTAATAATTTTAGCTTTCAGGGAATTTTCCAGAATTAATTTTGAATGTTATTATTAGTGCTAGAAAACTTCTAACAAAATAGTTTTTTTTGTTGTAACTTATATTCCTCACTGTTGTGTGCTACCCCAACAAGTTTACAAATTATACGTCTTTCCATGTTGAAATCAGCTATGATTGAGTTTAGGGCTTAGATGTACAATGGCAGTAGCTCTTTAAGTTTGGGAAACAGCTAACGATCGTTGACGCACAACGATGCTCATAGTAAGTTTCAGTGGTTTTCCTTGCCTGTAGGAAAGGATTGCAGCGAACAAGTCGCACTGAATGCAATGACTCCTCACCGCTTACAGCGTCAGAGTGGCCACACCAGCGTAACCTTGCTATCGCAACGGTTGTAAGAAGCGAAAGCCTTTGTCCCAGGAGTGAAATATTTTTCACTCATTGCAAGCGTCACTCCACTCCTGATGTGACTGCGTCAGTATACAAGCACAGCATGTGTCTTCAAGGGGTTTACAATCCTCTTTAGCCTCAAAGTTTAGAATAATTTCTCTCAGGCAACTTGGAACTTTGTCAGGCAAATTTTTTTTTGCGAATCAAGAGGGAAAAGTAAACATGAGTCTGTAATAACTTTTTACAACAGGTGACATAAATTAACTGACAAGGGGAGATCTGTTACTCTTCATCGCCAGTTTCCGGATCCGCAGTAGACGTAGGGCTTGACTAGAAATGAAAGTGATGCATATGGCGCACCAAATGCAAGCCTTTAGGAAATAGAATTTCCGTTGCGGAGCGCTAAATACACAAGTCTTTTATGCTAGTGCAATTTCCAAATAGTGGTTGGCGCAGCTGAATGAGTTTGGATTAGTAACGCAAGTGTCGTGGGTTCGAGCCCCCGTGTGGAAAAAAAATTTTCTTTGGCTTTTTTTAAGTTTTTATGTTACTCTGGCAAGAGCTTACAAGCGAATAAGCTACCTAGCTAGAGTTGTCAACGGCTGATAGTCGGGTGTACAAAACTTTTTTTTTCACTATGCCGAGAACCTATTGTTCGTGTAAAGCTGCAGAGGGATGTTCGAAGGTCGAATTAAACCAACGTAGTCCTTGCGTAAGTTTTAATTACAATTTCTTATCGGAAAGTTATTCGCGATTCCAGATTCTCCATGATTATGCACATGTTAAAAATTAATTGGCTGTTATAATCTTCTCCTTCCTTGTACTGCTGGATAGTGCTTCTCTGTTTATCCATGCGAGGCTACAGCGAACGTGTTGTCGTAGCAAGGTTCCGCTGTACGCAGGGGCGCAATAACAGGAGGGGGGAAGGGTATTTTGCCCCCCCTCCCCCCTCTGAAACCTTGAAGTGGGGGCAAACGGGGGCAAAGAAAGTGCTGTGTAATCAATTTTTAGATGATAAAACTGCTTAAATAGCACCATTTTCCACCTTGAAATACAAATTTTCCCGGGGGAGGACCCCCGGACCCCCCGCTTCAATAGGGGGGGATCGATGATTCTTTATAAAAAGGTATATTTCCCCCCCCCCCCCCTTCCCTTTTGGAAATTTAGTTGTTGCGCCCCTGGCTGTACGGCCGACGACGATCACAGCAACCTAGTTTTCTGAGCCTGCCACGAGTTAGGAGGACGCCGTCTGATTTCAACACCGGGATCGGCGTGGTGGGGTGGGGTCGCAGTTCCGGCGACACCGCTTGGCTAACCTGCATTTTGTCTGGCTTGTTCCCCGCTGACGCTTGGTGATGGCTTGGTAGCTAGCGGCGCTCGGCGGCGTCCCCCGCCCGTCCACGACATTAGCATTGACTTTGACGAGGACCGCGAGGTGGACCCCCGCGAGCATGACTGGCGGTTCCACTTCCGACACCACTCGGGTCAGTCCTGCCGCCTGGACAGCCGTTACGCTGCGTCTCCCGCCCCTGCACGCGCGCGCGCCGGTCTCTCGGAGGTGGCTTCCTTCCCGTGTCTCTGCTACTTTTCAAACAAGCCACGTAACGAAACATCTTGAGTGCCTTTTTGTAAATTTTCTAGCATTTTGCATCAAATCACCTTTAATCTCCATCCCAACACTTTCAAGCGTATGAAATTCATATCCAAGCTAAAACATTCTTCTTCATTCTGCTTTGAACTTTCAGATTTGTCTTAAAAGAATTAAAGGCAAGTTTATGCATCCTTAACATTTGTGTGAGTACCTCTGATTGGAATACGAATGATAGTAATGAGTATTTGTGCAGCTTAGAGAAATACGCGTAACTGTTGTCCAAGCACTCAATTTTTTTTTTTTTTTTCTGTTTATCAACTTAAACCCATGAGATAATACAGTGAAAAAATGTAACCGAAATACTGGAAGTGTTATATTAAAATTTAGATTATTATCTTAACTCTTTTATGTGAACGTAATTGTAATGGGTGTGTTGAATCTCTGGCATGGTGATGATTTGGAACTTTTTGACTAAATATCTCTTTATGACCAAGTACGGTTGTCTTGCGGTCTCACAGTGGTGCAGTGTTTAGCGGTAGCTCGTTGTCGTGTTGCGTGCACTGTGTGTCGAGATGATCGCTGATGTGCCTGCTCGTTTTTCCACAGAGGAGGAAGAAGATGCTGTGACGGTCCGCGAGGGAACGAGCGCCGGGCCCCAGACAACACAGACAACGTGAGTGTTCAGTAGCCGGCTGCGCATGCTCTGCAGTGGCGTTGCCAGGATTTGTGTATGGGGGGTGTTAAGAAGCATGGCCCGCCATATCATAGCGGGGGGGGGGTAGCAGTTTTCGGTTCTTAAATTTAAATATTGTAATGGTAAAAATTTTATTAATTTTAATATGAAATTTGTTTGAGTGATGAATAAGAAATTAATTAAAGTTTTGGTGTTAAGGGGGGAGGTTTGAACCCCTAAACCCCCCCCCCTCCCCTGGCTGCGCCCCTGGCTCCGTGATGTCACGCAGGGTGTGGGACGGTGCATTCGGTCAATTTAGCCTCCCCGGAAAAAAATTTTCTTAGACGGACCACCGGTAACCTCCCAGTAGAGTAAACTATAGTTGATGTCAAGTCATCTGGATGTTGGAAATAAAAACACCATTTTGAGCTGTCGTTCCGTGCTGATAATAGTAATATCTGAGTGTAGCAAGACAGCGCCATTCCAGCCAGGGTTGGCTGCTTTAAACCACGATGGTTTAAAACACGGTTTAAACCGTGGTTTAAAGAAAACCAAATGGTTTAAAACATTGTTTAAAATGTGGATTTACCAAGTGGTATTTATAAAAAAAAAATTCTTTTAACCATGGTTTTATCAAGTGGTTTTTTTTTTAAAAAAAATGGCTTCAAACATAGTTCAAACCATGTTTTTACCAAGTGGTATTAACTATTCTGGTTCAACATGAGTGGCAGAAAGCGGGATGTTGTTTGCCTTTCATTTGAACGTGGTGATAATCAAAATAACTAACATAATAAAAAAAACTGTTTTAAACCTAAAAAAAAAAAAAAAAAAACCTGGTTTGGAAAAAAAAAACAAGGTTGTTTGGTTCTTTTCCAACCCTGGTTCCAGTGGACCTGGCTTTGGATGACGGTCAGGCCAGCCCGGTTTCAGTTTCCCAGAATCACGAGACAAATATTGCGATGGTTCCTGCCCCAATGTCTCTAGTTCCTGTGCTGTCTGCGAACATGGTTTATTGTTCCCAGTTTGTAAGTTCGCTTGTGGACTAACTGCCATGATCCGAAATCGCCCGCAGTGCCTCCCAATGCCACGTGCGTGCTTCTTTTCTTTTTTAACGTGTTAATAGTCCAGTCTGACCAGTCTGCACGTTTTGGAATCCACTCTCGACAGTCATTCCTGTCAACAGTCCTACTAAAACTCCACCAGTCTGATACTTTTTCCATCTGTCAACATGTGACAACAAGTCGTTTGGTATTTTTACACTTTCTTGACAAAAATAAAACAATTGCAGTAAAATGTCTTTGATGTGACACACTTAAGACCACAGCCATGCTTAATTATCAAAAATCAATATATTTTAGGTCAGTTTTGTTTTTTAAACAAGAGATTTGGTGTTATTTTTTTTATATACATTGTCTTTATAATTTAAAAAAATGTGTATTATTCAACAAATATGAAACTAAAATATTTCTTAATACTTATTTTACCATACAGGTCTCATTTTTATTTACACCTGCTGCACATAAACAGTAAAATCATCATTAGTAAAATGTTTGTCTAGAACAGAATCAATCAGAAAAATTTAAAATAAAACAGCAAATTTTTGTGTTTGAAACATGTGCTGTCATTAATGTAAACATGCGTTACTAATGTTACGAGATGCTAGATCAAACAATGTAGGTTTTTTTTTTTTTTCAATTATTTTACATTATTAATTCTGTTTCAAATTCATGCTAAATAAATTAGATTCAATAAATTTATCATTATAATTTTTTTTTTTTTGTAATTTTTAGTTAAGTTTTGTCGAGTAGATCATGGAGATCATGTTTTTAGTTACATTTTGGTACCAAATGGTATATTATGTTGCATTTCAGTGCTCTGGTTGGATTGGCATGATTGTTTCTGTTTTTATCGTAATTTAACACATCATCTTGTCCCTACAGATTAAAGACAATTCACCACACTTTTGATAGAAGGGGTTTGTGTATGAAGGTGATGCATTTACGCTTGGCTCTTCAGGTTGCTTTGATGTGTCGAGTCGTGACGGTGAGATACTGGGAGGCTTAGCTTCAGGTTGCTTTTATGTGTCGAGTCGTGACGGTGAGATACTGGGAGGCTTAGCTTCAGGTTGCTTTGATGTGTCGAGTCGTGACGGTGAGATACTGGGAGGCTTAGCTTCAGGTTGCTTTGATGTGTCGAGTCGTGACGGTGAGATACTGGGAGGCTTAGCTTCAGGTTGCTGTGATGTGTCGAGTCGTGACAATGAGATACTGGGAGGCTTAACTTCAGGTTGCTGCTATGTGTCGAGTCGTGACAATGAGATACTGGGAGGCTTAGCTTCATGTTGCTGTGATGTGTCGAGTCGTGACGGTGAGATACTGGGAGGCTTAGCTTCAGGTTGCTTTTATGTGTCGAGTCGTGACGGTGAGATACTGGGAGGCTTAGCTTCAGGTTGCTTTGATGTGTCGAGTCATGACGATGAGATACTGGGAGGCTTAGCTTCAGGTTGCTGTGATGTGTCGAGTCGTGACAATGAGATACTGGGAGGCTTAGCTTCAGGTTGCTTTGATGTGTCGAGTCATGACCTTGAGATACTGGGAGGCTTAGCTTCAGGTTGCTTTGATGTGTCGAGTCGTGACGATGAGATACTGGGAGGCTTAGCTTCAGGTTGCTTTGATGTGTCGAGTCATGACGATGAGATACTGGGAGGCTTAGCTTCAGGTTGCTTTGATGTGTCGAGTCATGACGATGAGATACTGGGAGGCTTAGCTTCAGGTTGCTGTGATGTGTCGAGTCGTGACAATGAGATACTGGGAGGCTTAGCTTCAGGTTGCTTTGATGTGTCGAGTCATGACCTTGAGATACTGGGAGGCTTAGCTTCAGGTTGCTTTGATGTGTCGAGTCGTGACGATGAGATACTGGGAGGCTTAGCTTCAGGTTGCTTTGATGTGTCGAGTCGTGACGGTGAGATACTGGGAGGCTTAGCTTCAGGTTGCTTTTATGTGTCGAGTCATGACGTTGAGATACTGGGAGGCTTAGAGGCGTATTTGTGATGATGTTCACCTTGGTAAAAAAAATAAAATCCCATTTTTGACGTGACCCCCTCGGTTGAAGCAGCGTGTCGTGTGTCGTGTGTCGCAGCGCGAGGGTTGTCGGGGAAGACGGCTCCGTCACCACGACTACCACCATGACGACCGTGCGGTCGGAGACCTCGGGAGACGACGACCAGCTGCGGGAGCTGCTCGACCGGCTGGAGCAGGAGAAGCAGGCCCGGCGCTAGGGCCTCCGCCCCGCCGTCCCGCCGCCCCCTTGCCTCCGCACCCGTCGCTTCTTCATCCGGTCCCCCTGCCTGGCCAACACTGAGTGGTGTCCTTTTAACAGTCAAAATGTTCACGTTTATTTTACTCTATCCCTCGATGCACTCAACTGCTGTTCTTTCTGTCGTGAAACAGGTTTCTTCCTCGCGAGAAATGGCTGCTTCGCACTGTCGACAAAATAAATGTTAATTCGGAACGGATATGTTCACACAAGTTAATTCTGTAAATGTTAACAAATATAATTTTTTTTTTTGTTAATTATTTAAGGTATTCATAAATGATTCAAATGTTTCACAAAATTGTATATCTTTTCACACTGCTTAAGTAGAGAACAGTATCCTTTGGGTTAGGCAAATTTATCCCTTTTAATTTTATGTACAAAGTAAATGCTTAGTGGGTGGTAGTTTCCACCAGTTTCCACTTATGTTTACAAAATGAATAATTCAACCAACAAGCTACATAAATATCGTTGACTTCTAATATTTAAACAAAAATAATAAAACTATAATGAAATTGAAGAACAGGAGGTGTAGTTTATAATACTCCAATTAAAACTAGTGCAAAACACCCTCACCCCCCATTTTATGGTACTTAAAACCTAAGTGTATAACAGTATGTAAAGTCACTGGGAATCAACATATACCTCTGATAATTACCTATGTATGTATCATTATTTCTAAAGACCTAATTCCATTGTAATAATGGTGTTTTACCCAATGAGAAGACTTAGCTCATTGAGATATTAAAATCTTTAAAGGTGACTTATTGTATAACTGCTGAGTGATATGAAGTGTTACCTAACTGCATCCTAATGATTGATTAATACTTTTTCTGCATTTGAAAAAGCAAATTCATTATTGAAAAGGCCTCACTACTATTAAACAATTACCGTAGGTAATAGGTATTGTTACAATAACCTACTGTGACAACTATTCCAGAATATTGACCTAAATACTGTACTTATTACAGAATACCTTCTTGTCTGCCAATTAAATAAAAGAACTATTTCATTGCAGTAAAGGATTACCATGTGGAAATTGATCTTAAAATTACCAGAAATTAAGATAAAATACTAGCTTAGTCATTCTAACTGTCTGGGAAAAAATTAGCTCTGCCCATAAATAGAATTGTAGGTCATTCATTATGTAACACTACCCTGATCATGACATAATTACTAGAATACAACACGAGATGTGTTTTAACTCATAACCTATTTCAGGAAAACTGAAAAATATGTTTAAGAATAAGTGTTAGTTCACTTCTGTAATAAATTTATGAGTAACTTTTTTACTCTTACTAAAGAAAGTGAAATTTACTTGTGATTTGAAATTATATGTGTTACCTGTGCTAAATAAAACACACGTACACATCAGAATCACTTAAAATGTGATTGGTATTGTCTGATATCATTCTGGACAAAATAGAAAAAAATGCATTAGATATCTTCATACGTGTAACTTATCTATTACAAAACTAAGACTGTATAGTCTGATACCTTTCTGCTTTGGTAGTATACTTCGGCATTTTGCTGATAAACCAAACTGACAGCATTAACAGAAGTCAAAGCATGTGAAATGAACAACCTCCTGATCGTGACGTTTGGACCATCAGCTTCAATGTGTCCAACCCGATGGGTCGTCTTGAACTTGAGAACTACACCTCGTGTCAGAGGGTTACTGTCCGATAAAGACGTTTTATTGTGGCTGAGTGATCACGGCACGAGTGTTCGACATGAACAGTTTCACGCGAGTGCGTCGAGAAGTAGCTGTCCGTGCTGGCCTTCGGCGCACGCAAGTCCGTGTCGTGCACGAAGATGCAAGCAGACAACTAGAAACAGCACTGAACTGTTCGAAAATAATGTGTCTTTACATTGAAGTATATTGAGCATGTTGTTAGCTGTTCCGAAATAATATCTTACACATAATTGCAAAAAAAAAAAAAATATTTCAGCTAAGCAGCAAGTAGAAAAAATTCAATGAAATTGTCTAGTCAGAAAATAAATTACTGTAATGTGTGTAAATAAATATATATATATTGTACATACGTATTTTAACAACTAATTACGACATAACTTATTTAATAATGTAAGCACTTACCAAAATAAAACGATAAGAAAGCAAAGACTAAATTTAATAGAAGTAATAAATATTTGGTTTGATGTGTGAGAATATATGTAAACGTTAAGACAACTTGTGAGAATGATGACCTCTTGCCAAGCGCTGTGGGTCAAGCGATTGTCGAAAGGTCATTGTGTTTCAAACATTTCAAAGGACTGATGAACATAAAAATATAAAGAAATACTACACCATACTTTTCCATCATGTTTGTTGATCAGTAAAGTATTTACTATTCCTAACGCAATACACTTTCTTGGGCTATTACAACTTTGTTTTTAATGTCAGTCCAATAACAATAGACTTCATTATCAAGAGCAGTTTTAACACTGCGAGTAGCTGATGACAAAAAAAAATTAATTTCATATTGAAGTTGATAATGTTGTAAGGCTATTACTTTTTTTGTTTTGTTTTTGAAATTATTATGAATGTTTAATGTTTATGGATACTGTTACTCATAGCCATAAGGAAGCAAAACTAAAAATTACCATAAAAAAATTTAAATAATATTAGCTTTTTAGACATGTTGCAGTGATTTAAAATACCTGCTAATTATTGCTAATGCTTTCAGTGATGAAACTGTGCTCTCATTTGTTTCAATTGTAGTTATCGCTTGTTGCAGTTTGTATTTGAACTACGATTATTTATAAGTGACATGTTGTCTTGTCGGTTTGTTTTTAAAAAATTACTGTAATATTTTGTTGTTTACTTTTTGCTGATGTTTGAAAGTTGGTACATTTGCTGCAATCTGAAGCTTCAATATGTTATTCAACTCATTTGCAACACATATCTATATCATACTTGACTAAAATGTACTTGATCATATAGGTACTCCGTAAGGTTGTGGTTACTAGCCGTGTCTAGTTAGGAAGTTTTGCTGTTTACATCCATTGCTTTCCTTCCACAAATATTGTAATGAACATCATTGCTAGCATGATTTGAGTCGTGAATATCTATAATGTACTTAAAATAATGAAACTATTGTTATTTTTGAAGAAACATTTTTTCCTTAGCTCATAAAGTGTTAAAAGGACATGCTTCTTTTTGAAAATCTTTATTATAAGATATACATATATATATTAATATATCATTGTCTTTGGATGAATGTACGAGGATGCAGCTAATGTTTTTATTGGCTCACTGTTTTGACATTGAAATAAAGCTTACGAAGTGCCAGAACTTGTGGTTTTATTTACTAAATGACATTTCCCATTGCATCATTTATTTATAATTATAATTACTTCAACATTACTTTTTGAACTTGATGCCAAGACCACATCTTTGTTGTATGCGTAATATTGAAAAGCCGTTGTAGTCGTCAGTTAATATAGGTAGAGACCTGCAAAATTCGCGGTTTCGATGGCCTTCAGGATAGACTGCACATACCCCTGTACACTTGGGCAAATAACGCAAGTTCATTGGCTGCCGACTTGTAAGTCGTCTCAGCTGGTTTGTCTGTGATTTGATCCTTCTTTTGGTTGAGGGTTTATAACTGGTTGAGATTCGTCCAGATGAACAGTAAGCCAATAGCAAAATTACCTAAGGGGTATATGTGTTTGACTTCTAGCCTATCACCGAATGAATCCGCGAATTTTGCAGGTCTCTAAATATAGGATATAAATAAAAATTTAAAATACACATCAAAACTGGGCGTTTGTACTGTATTGTCCCCAATATGTTGGCTTGCGTATAATTCAACCTACAGCTTTTCAGTTTAAAATTTTGAGAAAAAATTTAGTAGATTTAAAAAATTGTAATCAAGACTTTCAGTACTTTTCAGTAATGTGTAAGCATCTACCTCGGCAAGAAGTTTTCGTTGCAAATGAACTTATAATATGTAACTCAAGACACCAACATTAATGTATAATTCTTTAAAACAATGCGAAGCGTGATAAATATATGAAAAATATTCTTTTTTAGGAAAAACTGTAAAAAAAAAATCCCCTTTTCAAAACCTAACTATAATTCTGTGTAAGAAGATGGTACTATTGTTTTTGAGGGTATGCGTAGTTCGTTAGGTGCGTTGAGAGTGATATTTTAGTATGCACCAGAAATGCAATGCAATGAGCATGCCTTACACAACGGAAAGTCCAATGTGCATGCATGCAGAAACTGCTGTAGCCACGAGCCGAAGTGCCAAAGTAAACTTAATGGTAGTGAAATTATCCTGGAATAAATTTTATAAACTTGAATAGATCTTGAAATTTGGACTTGATTTTCGAGAAGGAATTATATTAAAATGCCGCCCATCTTGTAAACCGCGTATACAGAGAGCTAAGATGTTCACACATCTTCAAACTTAGTTTATACACAAATTATTATACAAGTTAGGGTTGCACACCAAAAAACTACTGAAATATTTCTTTAAATAAAATTGTTGAAATTGAAACTTGGTGGTAACAAGTTAACAATCGCAGTCACCACGATGCACCTCTCTCTCTTCACTGCTGGCTGCACATTCCTGGCGAACAAGCAACTCGCAACTCATCGGTCTGTGTTGCAAATGTGCTGCTTGTTAAAAGAGTTTTGCACCATGGTAAAGTTGAATAAAATTTCTGACATGCAGGATAAAACAGACTTGTTTTTTAGGCATATACATATCTGTACTTCAGACGCTACGTACACTTTTGGACAAAATGCTCTTTTAACCACAGAGTTGACCACCATTTGACGTTCTTTCTATTGGCATACAACAAAAATTCACATATTTTGGGTACAAAATAGTTGAGTATATAGTGAGGCACTGCTCTCTTGAAAAATATGTTTTTTTGTGTCATAGTGTTTTTTTATGCCTTAGAGGTATGGATATATATTTTTTTGTTTTCTTGCAATTTCTGAAATGACCTCATATAAAGATGGTGTGCAATTTTTCTTTATAAATTTAGGGGGAAATGTACTTATATGCGGAACAATGCTGTAAATAGGATTTGTTGAGGCTGCAGTAATGTCAGTGAACATAGGTTCATAAATACGTCTGTTTATCGCCAAAAGCCATCGGATATTGTGCGCACAGTACATGACACAAAACCAATCATTCATACTGAACTCATTTGCACGCAAACAGTGGTATATATCATTGTTTAGCAGGGTAGAGGTAGAAATGACGCAGCAGTGATGCTATGGGATTCTCGTTAACGCTGCTTGTGTTTGTCTACTCCTCAGTGATGCATAATGGCTTACAATTGACGCTGCCACATTTCTTATATTTTATTTAAAGAAACTACCATTAATTTATTTGTGAGGAAAAGAGTTATTGATTTGTGCAATTGAGTTTATAACTATCATTCATTTTCATGTGGATAGTTTGATCGAAAATTAAAGTAATTTATCTCTATCTATACCTAAAACGCAAGAAGTTTCACTTCTGCCATGTGTGGACTCCGCACAATTTTTCTTGTTTATGGCTAATCACATTTCATATTAAATGCTAATTTATCAGGCTCCTAAATAGTAGTTAGTTGTAACCATTAAAGAAATTGTTCGCTCTCTATACTTACTCTCAGTAGTCTAGAGCTTTTAAGAATATAAGCACTAATTTCCTTTAATCCACTGATATCAATTATAATTTTGTTTTGATTTTCTTTTCATATTCAGAATCTAACATAAAATCATAATATGGTTAATTTCAAACTATTTATATATTTTTTGAAGTGAAACTTATTTTGGCAAGATGATAGTAAAATTTCAAGGCTGATACATGCTTTTTTTTTTTTTTTTTTAATTATAATTGACATATTGTTGTATATTTCTTTGGTCATGACATAGTATCATACTGAGGAACTTTTAAATGTATGCAAGTAAAGTCTGGGCATTCTAAATATAATTACATTTAAAGATTTGTATCCCAAGTGAACCAATACTTAAAGTAGTAAACAGTGTAATGTAAGATAAGTTTGTGAAGGTGCAGAACTACTGAGATGGGGTTCAGTGACTCAGCACTGAAAAGGCTTACTAATACGGTTACTTTCCCCTTCAAAGCCACGTACCAGTTAATCATTTAGTGCATTAGCGGGCGCAACAATTATGTACCATCACCATTAACAGGCTGATAAAAAAATTATCTAAAGTTCACGAGAAAAAATATGTATTTCTGATAGTTTGAGTGTGGCTAGTTGTGCTAAGTCCTCTAAACCCCTTTAGAAACTTAATAAATTCCCAAAAACTATACATCACGGTTTTAATATCTGTTAATATGGTACATCTAACAAAGCCACCCACCAAACTAAGTCTATGTTAGCTGTGCCATTACGGATTAGCAAATATATGACAAATAGTTAAGTCATTCAATTTATATTCTAAATAAATAAATATTATACCATCTTAAGTTTAACCAAAACAAAAGAAATTTCAATTTCATTGCTTGAAATAAGCAGCAGTAATATTTCATTATCGTGCACAGTATGTGTGAACAGTATTCATGAAGGCTTCTGTATTTCAGATTTTTGTAGCAATTGGGATTTTTAAATATTGCATTAACAAACATTTTTTTCGGAAAAAAGGAATTCATTTGCACTGTTTTCAATAAAATTATTTGCATGTTTCCATCTTAATCAATAAAAAATGTAAGCTATTTGGCTACACACGATACTAAAAAAGCTACCAACGTTAACGTCAATGCTTTGAAATGCACACTGCACCAAAACTTATTTTGTTTCCTTGTTTCTAAACCACACCGGTGATGTGCGTGTGAAGAGCAAGAAAATGGCTGCAAGAAGAAAGATTTCATAAAAGAAAATAATACTTAACTGCTACCTATCTTGTATGTAATGGCCAGTCAATATTTCATCACATCATTGTTGTTAATTTTTGAACAAGTTTAATCTGCAAGGCATCTTCTGTTAGTATTAAAAAAAGATTTTGAATGCCTCTAACTTAAACACATCCTTACATCGCATTTCGTCAAGTCTGTGGGGTCTGGACACCTCCCTTCCAGGATTAAAAATAAAAACAAGTGAAGACAACCTAAGAAAATTACAGCAACTTAGCTATGTAAGGTTACAAAGAAATAATTTTTGAAGGGTTGTTGTAATCCTAGTGGGCTACAATAATGTATTTGCTCCCCAGTATATCTAGACGTGCCTCATACACAAAAACAGTAGGAATTATGTTTCCTCAACAAGTAGTCTATATTTAATGACGGTTTGCATACGTGTTACTCCAAGTATTTTTTTTTCCTACAAACGTGACGTGTGTGTATCATGTATTTAATAACGTTACTAAATTGATGTATTTATGACTTGTTTTAATGAAATCATGAAACAATCAGCTTAAGAACAAAGTATTTAAAATAATTAAATAAAAACAAAATACAAAATGATCAGTTTTCTTCTCTCAAGCAAAATCATTACTTAAATTTCTGTATGTGAACACTGGAGTTCTAAAAGTCTACTATTCCATGAGATATTAGTGTGACAGTCAATTTACTTTTATAATTCAGTCATGAAGAAAACGCACTCACAAAAAAGATATAGTGGGTGTGCTGGACCCCCGGGTACGGCCCTAACGATCACCCCAGACAGCACCGGAGGAGCGCAGGGAAAGTCACCCCTATGAGTGCTCCCACCGTGCTATCTCCCGTTGTGCCCATGACGCAAACACGCAGTGACACCAACTGTTTTCTCCCCTCTTCCTCACGGCGCACGTCACAAAATACTACCTATTTTCGCAGTATCCTTACAGAAGGATGTGTCAGGATTTGTTGTGTGGATTCCGTACAGATTTTGCTAAAATGGTTTACAACTTCATGAGGAGTGGTTTTCAAGCTACCATCAGTGACATCTGGTTAATCCCACTATTTTTGGCAGTATACTGTGAAGGTAAGAACTGAAAACATGATGCTTAGTCAGCTTTAGAATCTACAGTAGCAGATTATGTTATATAAGAATCCTTTTATTCTCGAATAAATACATACATACATAATTGTGAGTGTATTTTCTTCCAAAATGCAAATGGAAAAGGTGCGGTGATCATTTTCATTATCTGCTATGTGCAAGCTATATGCAGTAAAGGTTTTGAGCTGCAATAAACATATGTGAACAATTTTATTACAATAATTTTATTTATAGGTTTTTATACAAACACATGTAATATTAACAGAATGAAATTGCAATACAAAATTACCTCCACATGTCCTAATGCAATGTAAACGTTAAAAATCACCATTCAAAAACTTGTGATTGAAAACTTATAAATTACAATTATTAATTTTTTTTTTCGATTACCAACTGTGAACACAACTCTGTCAAAATATTTGAACAAACAACATATAATTTAGGAGTAGAAGCAGGAGGTAGGGGGAGGGGGAAATTACCAGCATTGCAAAGATACAAAAAAAATTAATAACAGTGTTACAACCATTAAGCTTTACTATGCATTGAAACGAGCATGATTAGGTGTAAAACAACTTCGGATTCGCGTAATAAAAACCAAGCCGGTAATGAACGACACAGACACACAGTGTTCGCGAGCGATGCACGGGGGAAGTCACTTCACTTCCTCTGCTGCACCATCTCCCGCAGGTTGTTCTCGCTGTCCTTCAGACTGCGCTCCAGGTAGCTCTTGTTGTTCTGCGACACACCACACACCACACACCAGTCGGCG
Organism: Bacillus rossius redtenbacheri; assembly: GCF_032445375.1. Classification (NCBI taxonomy): domain Eukaryota; kingdom Metazoa; phylum Arthropoda; class Insecta; order Phasmatodea; family Bacillidae; genus Bacillus; species Bacillus rossius. The sequence goes on along the minus strand of NC_086342.1, from coordinate 2,825,845 downwards.
TCAGGCCAGCCACGCTGCAGTGCAATGCCGCTCAAGTCAGCTTCACATTAACCCTTGGCAATTTAACTTTGACTATTTTACAGCTCATTTTCCTAACGAGAAAAAAATTTAGCTTACATCGCCTAACTCTACCAATGAGTGACCCCCCCCCCCCCCCTCGCCACACACATACACCATACAACCCATTTCATTACCTCTGGTCTGACTTGATGTAAGTGTTTTTGGACATACGCCTTTGCTTAGCACATGTATGTCTGTAGAAGAAAACTACAAACTTTTTTTTTGTAGTTTTCTTCTACAGACATACATGTGCTAAGCAATGGCGTATGTCCAAAAGCTTACATCAAAACATGCGTTCCCATTGCACAAATCTTTCAAAGATAATACCTCTGGTCTGGCTAAACAAACTTGGAAATTAATAGTTTTTTCAGCTTCTTGTTTTGAAATATACTTCAACCATAAAATTTTTTTTGCATACGTTGGAACTTTACTAAAGCCCTAAATGACATATTCTGCAAAAACTTCAAAAATGTGCATCTCAAAAAAAAAAAAAAAGTATTCTACAGAGTTTCCGATTTAGATACTTCATAAAGAAAAACTAACAGTATTTTTAATTTAAACAATTTACCCATTTTTAATAAATTGTGATACTAAACATTTTCACTAATCAGATTTTGACTAAATTTTGTATTAAGTCATGATAATTAAATGTTCTAAATTGTTGAAAGTTGGTTAAAAACACTAGCGTGAACCTGGCATGAAGTGCAACACTAGAACAGCACAGCGACACAATGCAGAGATGGGAGACCTTGGCCTGCCAGTAGATACACTTCACACATTCACTTGTCTGGAATACAATCCCATGGAGACAAAAGCCCAATTGCAGCGATAGGAGGTAGTCCAAGATGCTAACCCACCTCCAGGGACTTTATTTTCTCTGTGCAGTTTTCAATCTTGGTGTGAAGATGTTTGCCGACGTCATCCTTGTCAGTCAGCAGGAACATCCTTCCGACGGACTCGTACGTCTTGGTGTCCGACGGCAGGGCCTGAAACAAGTCTATCATTAGTAGAGACCTGCAAAATTCGCGGATTCATTGACCTGTAGGATAGACTCCACAGTCCTTTAAATACTCGCGGAAATGACACCTGTTCATTGGCTACTGACACATGAGACGTCTCAACTAGGCTGTCCATAATTCGGCACTTTCTTGGTTTAGTGTTTCCCATTGGCTCACAGTTCCCCGGATAAAATGTGGGCCAATCGCAGAAGCAGTACGAAGGTATAGTTGTTTTGATGCTAGCCTATCGCAAAATGAATCCGCGAATTTTGAATGTCTCTAATCATTAGTCTAGAAATCAAGATGTTTTAGCAAAACCACTGTCATATGAAAGATTCTCAACATTAGAACCAGAATGATGCCAGCCCCTAATAAAGGATACTGGCTTGTATCATTCTCTCAACCAAGTCACAAGTCATTTGAGTAGACGAAGTTACTTACATCTATGGTCATACTCGTTTAGAAGTTCATTTCGGTAGCAAGTACTAACTGCCAGTGTCTTGGAAACAGTGCAAATAAAATGCTAATACAGAAGAATATTTATTTGGAAATATTTTTTTTTCCCCTTGTCATAAAAATTTTTCACTTAAAAAATTTCTTTATTAGGGCATAAATGTAAAAATCAGAGTTCACACTTCTTTTCTACTGCCTGAGTTCCTTAAGAGGATTCATCATAGGGAAAATAATTCTGCTCTGCCTTTTCGGTAGTCTTCGTACGTGACGTGGTGGGCGGAAGGTTGAGAAAGTCCGTGGGGAGCAAGGCAGGCGAGGATGAGCTGTAAAATCAGCGGGTGGTCTGGGATGCAGGGATGTTTGAAAATGTCTTACAATGGCTTAGGTAAAGTGGTTGAGGATGACCGTGAAGAAGTAAGGGGGGGGGGGGGGGGGGAAGGTCCCAATGTTTCTATTCCCTGCACCAGATTGTAGTTTTCTGTATCATCTTTAGTTACCGCCGCACAAAAAATAAATCTGTGAATCATTCAAAGCTTTCCATAAGGTATCTGGAATGCATGATGAAGTGATAAATGAAAAATAATCACATAAAATTTAAAAATTATATTCAAAATAAAAAAAATGTCAAAACATTGTTTCATAACATATTATTTAGATTTAATACATTTGCAGACCTTTTATAATAGAAACGGGTACAACACTTCTCTTACAGATATACTTAAAAATCGCCTACGCAGTTGTGAAAGTAAAAAATGCATATAAATAGATATACAATTTTGTTGACAATACGTTTTTAATAAAATCCATAACTAGTGAAAACACTTTGTGTACAATATTCAAACCATACACTTTACATAACAATAACACAATCTATAGTTGTGAAAATTATCTGTGTTAAAGAACGTTTATAAAAAAATCCTACTAATATTATAAACGCGAAAGTTTGTAAGTATGGATGGATGTTTGTTACTCTTTCACGTAAAAACTACTGAATGGATTTGAATGAAATTTGGCATACAGCTAGCTTATAACCTGGATTAACACATAAACCCCATAATAATATGAAACTCCATCCCTAAGGGAGTGAAAAAGTGATAGTTTCATTTTATAACAGAAAAAATCATAGGTCATAGACATACAAATAGTGAGTGAGTGTCATTTATCTATGTCTGACACACGATCATACACATAGTAAGATCTGGCAAATTAATATTTTTCTCCTTAGTGAGACCAGTCCGCTTAGTGGAGCTCGCAGCGGCTAGCAAAATAAAGGCACTAATAACAGTTTTGTTCTTACTTCGTTAATAGATAGAGTTGCCTTGAATTTTAAACGCACCATCGTTTGATGCGTTTTAATGTCTTAAATTTTCGTTTGTTTGTGCCGTATGCTTTCCTATGCCATTCATCCGATTGCGATGAAATTTTGGTGATTAGTTATGCGCATGTCCATGAAGGTTACTGAGACGGTATAACTATTTTTCAATAGTTGGAGCACGAATCGTGTCAAAAAATGTGTTTATTTCATTTTATATAGCGGCACTTCGTCTGTTTTTGTTGTATAAGTGCGCATGCATGACACAATTTATTTAAATATAAAAGAGAGACAGATAGAGTTATATATATATATAGTGAGATAGAGACGGAGAGATAAGTTGATATGGAGCGAGGTATAGATAGTGAAATGGGTTAGATAAAGAGATATACCTATAGATGTATAGGGCTATATAGAGACTTATATATAGAAGATATAGAGATAGTGGAAAGTATATATGTAGCTATAAAGAGATAAATAGAGATAGAGAGATACATAGATGTATAAAGATGTAGATAGAGATAAATATATATAGAGAGATGGATAGATGATTTGTATATGTGGAACTACTTCAAACATATTACAAAACAAAACTGAATGAGGCATTGCAATGCAGGCCGAGCATTAGCTAGACAATGGAATCATTTCAATATTAGTAATCTCTTATTTTTAGCTTTTTTATATATTGCTTTATAAAGTCTAAATTACATACAGACCAGGTAAATAACTATAAACTGGCAGAACCATGTCTGTCGGGATCTGAAAGTGATTTAAATTTATTTTTACATTTGACATTCAAATTAAGAAGACAATTACTAACTACGCCCTGTGTTCAGCCCGGGCAACGCCGGGTATTGCAGCTAGTATATCATTAACGTTTATTAAAGTTCCAGACACTTTTGCATTAAACCAAATAATAAATAATAGTTTAAAAAAAACTAGAAAACACACTTTTATAGAAAATTTAACTAACAAATAGAAAATAAATTTTAATAAAATTGAATTTAAAATAGTGTAAAAAATGTATTTTATTTAAAAAAAATAAAGCGTGTGGTGCATGGTGTCAGTAGTTATAATTATTTTATTGACAGATATGAGTAGAAGGATTATCATTTTGATAATATATTAAAAAGCACCCCACGCTTTTTTTTAAAATAAAATACTTTTTTTACACTATTTTTAATTAAATTTTATTAAAATTTCTTTTCTATTTTTTAGTTCAAATTTCTATGAAAGCGTGTTTTTTTAGTTTTTTTAAACTATTATTTATTTTCTACTTTTTAGTTTGGTTTATTTATAATTTAAAGTGATACTTCTTTATCGACGTATGAAAGAAATTTTATAACAATGTAAAAAAACTTGATAGTTATTACATCAATTACTATTCAAGTAGTTTTTGAATAGATATTGGCTGCAGTTAAAATAAAATCTATAAATATTGTTTTATCTTAGAAGTGTCTCTAGATGTGGCTCAATTTTTTATTTATTACGTGACTTTACTATTAAAGTGATGAGTAGATATTGGCTGCTTCTAAAATATATATCCAATATAGCGTGTTGAAGAACTACAGTACTCAATAATTTCAATATCCTGCTATGAAAATCAATATATTCGGGAAGTCATTGATGTTTATTCTAAGTCAGCATATCTGATGGGTGACATCCTTTGTTTTCAAATGTCTCACAAAACATTTTCTCCATTTGTTCCGGTCCGATTCAACTGTAAGTTTCATTTGCATGCAGTTGTACCAAACTACACTGTAGTATTCTAAGAAATGTTTTAAAATTGCTATTTTCTTTTTGTCTTCTTAGATTAGCAACATTTACATTCTTTGTTGAAATCTTTAATCCACTGGTAAGCATTTGAGTTTCTGCCCGTGAATTTCTCAATCATGAAATCGTATGCAAATTTTCCCTAAATTTTGAGTTTCAGATATAGTTTTTTTTTCTTCAAGAAATTTTTCTAACAGTTTTTCCAATTTTTTATTTGATCCACTAGGTATAGATTCAGCACTTTTTGTTTTTTCCTCAATTTCGTCGAGGTAAAAATTCTTAAACTGTACGTTTTGCTCTTTATCCAAATATATTTTTGATACATCATCTGTCAAACTTATCCATATTTTCCTTGTTTGATGTCTTTTATTTAATGATTTGCTGACCTTGGCATAGTTTGGAATATTTTTAACTGCTTGGTGTAGATTTGTAGGTTGGTGTTCGAGTGGAATTTCAAAACTCTGCCATCAGGTGTAGCTATTGAGGTTATGCATATGGTGTTTGATTTCCCATCTGCTGTTGGTTTCACAGCAAAATCAAACCTCAATTTTTCCATGTTTCGTGAAATATTTGCAGAAAATGTTGTTTTATAATGATGTTTCACTCTTGGTTAATTGGTAAAATGAAACAAAGAAACGAAGACGTAATTGTGTTTCTCTATTTAACGAAAGAAACAACATTTAAAGCCCTTATTTCAGGGAATTTTGTTTTCATATTTTTACAAATATAGATAATATTCTCTTCAAGAAAGTATATTGTTCACAATAATCATAACCCACTCTCACTTTTCATTTAATTAAATGTCACAATATTTAGTAGGCTTTGTTTATATCGCACCAAAGACAAACTGAAAGAAAATAGTTTGCACATGAGCGAAATGCGAACTCTTTTCTTTCAGTTTGTCTTTGGCGCGATATAAACAAAGCCTACTAAATATTGTGAAATTTTATAAATTGACAAAAATCTTATTTTGCAAATTGAATAATGGAATAATCTTATCAAATTAGTGTATTGTCATCGGTCTTCGATAAATCTACAAAGTTTGAATGAAATCTGGCCGTTTAAAGTGGGTCAAAATCGCACCCAAAGGAGTCGGTTACAAACATACAAACATACAGGTGAAGCTAATATAAAGCGTGTAAAAATAAATCAATTATACTTATTTTGTAAACTTATATTATTACCCTTTATTTTATTTGTTGAGAGAAAAACATGAAACAGTAAATTATAAAACCATTACAGAATGGCAATTTTAATTGTTAAAGATATTAACATTATCAAACAACACTTTAAAATAAATATCGCGCGATTTCACGGTTTTTGCTTTACCTTTGGGTTCTAGCCGCGTCACATTGGAAGTTATTTCGACGTTGCGGAGTGCATTGCAGCCTCTATCTTTAGGGAAGCAGCAGCAGTCGTTTCTTACCTACTGTCAGTAACAGTAAGTAGTAGGTTACTGACGAACAGTAGGTAGTAGGTTACTGAGAGTAACAGTAGGTAAGAAGCGACTTCTGCTGCTGCCCTGAAGATGGAGGCTGCAACGCACTCCAAAATGTCGGAAAGAACTTCCATTGTGACGCGGCTAGAACCCAGAAGACAAGAACATTTATTAAAATGTTTCTAGTTGATTTGATTACTTAAAGTATTTTAGTAAATTCTTGCTTATTACCATAATGTTCCTGATTTGTTATGAAGTCGCTTGAAATCTCGATTATCAATGACTCCGACATCTTATCATGTTTATCATTGGCCAAACATTATTAAATTTGCAAGAGGAATTACCTCACAGAATGTGCCAGCCAATTTCAAACTTACCATACATAGTTTATCAAATACAGACACAAATACAGACTTATTAGTACCTCTGGCCTGCGCCTCTTTTTCCTGTATGCTGATAAAAACAATCTGGCTTTGCTAGACTTCCGAGCCATTGATAGCTAAACTTCCTTCTTCTGGCGAGTTGCGAACCTCAGTTTTGGGACAGCTCCACAGGAAGTGGTAACCCCCACCCCCTGCACTCTTCCCTATTGTTGTTGTCAGGCTCGGGCAGAGTCCTGCGCCCAGCAGGGGTCAGCTTAGCAGCTCCACAGGGGGGAGGGCTCTCGCTGTCTACACCTCTTCTTCTCTTCTCTGCTTCCCACCATGTTTCCCGCACGACGATCATCTTTTTGGCCCAGCAATGTGTGCATTACTTTAGAAATACATAATTTTCATCAAATATCTCAATTACGACAGTGAAAACACAGAAAGAAATTTATTTTATAAGGTTAACACTATGTTTCCAATGAAAAATATTTATGAAATATTCAATTAGAACTTCTGAAAATCACGCTGAAAACAGCTCAGAAACAGTACTTTCAATGCGGGATAAAACTTATTTAATCACAAAAATTAAAAAAAAATTATTCAATAGAAACCTTCCTTATACCTTTCTATATTTTTCAAAAAATTTTATTTCTTTTCAGTATTAAAATTACGCCATTGAGACTTGGAACCGCGAGACCCTGTAGCACACAATTTTAGCAGCTGTGATGAATCCTCTTCACTTTTTCATATCAAAACACAGAAATATTCCTCAACTACTCATTTAGGAAAACTTTATTCAAACAGCAAATACATACAAACTTTATATAATTGTACTCATTTACTAATTAGTATCTTTCTTACAGTTGTACAGAAAACTATACGCATACAAACACATTCACACAAAAACACACGCAAGCACAAGCAAGCACACACACACACACACACACACACACACACACAAGCACACACACACACACAAGCACAAACACACACACTAACACATGCACCAGGTCTCTGAACTATACGACTTACAAACTTCACGACACCAACACATTAAATTTTCAATATTCTTGCTCACTAAAAGATTTCCTGTTCCTTACAGAACATGTAACTTTTTTTTCCACAGCTAAAATAAATAAATAAATAAATAAATAAATAATAAACTAAATATCCAAAGCCATTCCTGGCTAACGAGGTTATGTCAATGTAGGTCACCTGGCATCTAGTAAGGGAGTATTTGGGTAGAAAGTAACACAATGAGGTTTGAGCTTATTTTGAAGTAAGTAATAATTTTGTTAAAATTCATGTTTATTTAGAAAAAATTGTCTTATTTCTCTCTGCTGTTTTTACCCCTTACGATATACTCACGAGAACCGAGTTACACACGCACTTTTTGTTTTTAAGTCACAACTATTAACATGAAATACCTATCTATTGCAACTGCACGATACCATGTGGAAGTATTAGTTGAAATATTAACTTTAAAGTAACATAATATGTTTTTTTTTTTTAAATTTACTACCAACTTCTTCTATTGAATTAAATATTCTTATTAGAAAATTTTTTTTGATACTTAAAAATATTTTGCTCGAGTTTAAAAACGGATATTCCTGCAGGCGTGAGAAGCGCACTGGGCGGGGAGGGGGGGGGGGGGGGGGGGCGTGCTCACAGATATCTCCTTGTCCGTGAGCTCGGCGTGGTGGATGGACTTCTTCAGGTTGTCTATCTGCACGTCGGCCAGCTTCAGCTTCTGGGAGGTCTCCAGCATCTTCAGCTGCAGCTCCGCAAACGCCTGCGACAGAGCACGGGCGTGGGGCATCAGTGCCCTGCCCCCCACCGCGGGCGACCACAGGCCTGCCCTCAAGTGCCGGGTGGCAGCGGCACCCCAGCTGCCCGCCAGACATTAGGAAATAATGTCTTCTCGGTACCGTGAAGCGGAACACAGACCTACCAGGTCCATTCCATTTTGTGATGCTGGTATTGAATTTTCTGAACGTGAAACATTTTGAAATAATACTACTCAGGATCGTGAAATAGAATACAGTACATTCCTGGTCTATTCTATTTTGCGATACCAATATTTAATTTTCTGAACGTGAGACATTTCAAAATTAATTTACTCGGTACAGTGAAGTAGAATACGGTTCCACCCGGTCATTCTATTTTGCGATACCGGTATTTTATCTTCTGAAAGTAAGGCTTTTTGAATTAATAATTTATCTGTATTGTGAAGAAGATAGTCCCACCTGTACTAATCTATTTTGCGATACCACGGTATCGCAAAATAGACTTGAGCGGGGGAATTATAGTCTAGTTTACAATATTTCATGAAGTTTACAGGTAGTTGACCATGTAGTGTGTTTGTTGGGTTAGGTTATTTATATTAACAGATAAAACGGATCAACTGTGAGATTGGTTGGTTAGGTGGATTTCAATCAATACTGTCAAATGGTATGAAAGTTTAGTTAGTTTTTTTTTTTTTCAGAAGAGCAAATAACCTCGCCTGTCTCGTAAGAATCAGAGGAGGAAATTGGCACAAAATTGATGAATCGTGCATTTAACAACACCCGAGTTTCTGCTCAGCATTAGGCATAACGTTTACAAATGCAAAATTAACTCTAACCGTTAAGAGATAATACATTATCCAAAATACATAAATATCACCTTCTTTAACTCCAAATCCACTGTCTTCGCCATAATTTAATGATTTTCTTCGCCCTCAAACTAATTTCAAAAACAAACCCGTTTTAACCATAGATTAAATTACACACAGAACAACAGACATTAAACTTTCGGAAAGAAGTGCAGCAAGACATAAAAATACGATTTTCTTAACAGCAAAACCTACACTTTACACGTAAATGCTACTCGCTACTCGTATTTGCGCAAGTGCGACAGAAGCTAACCGGGAAATTGGTTTACGAATCGCTAATAGATGGGTTTGGCGTAGAAAAGGGAAGGCGTTCAATGTTATTGTTTTGAAGTGGGAGGAACGTGCATGTGGCGCGAACCGCGAAGGAAGAGTTTTGCTTCAATAGTAATCAGAATGAATTCGGTATTTTTATCGTGAAAGGTTCAATTTTGAAGTCCCAGCTGTAATGACAGGATGGCGGAAGCGATCGCTGACATTCTTTCAAGCTTAGCTTCTTGTTCACATGATGAGGCAAGGGATAAAATATCTGTTTTAAGAGAAACGTTTAGTGTTCCCCTTAACGCAGCACAACTAGGTAAGATGCAAAGTTGAATTTTATGTCTGCCTGCCTGCATATTTTCAGGTACAAAATGCTCTGCTTTGTGTTATCACAGCGTAATTTCATGAGAGAAAAAGACACTTCAAAGTAAGCTTTTATTGGAGATAATGTGGTCAGCACTCGCCTTCTCGCTAAGGGTATCGGGGTTCGATTCCCGGTGGACTAAACCCGTAATTTTTTTTAAGCGATAAACTTGGTGTACATTGTGTTTAACCATGACATACCTGTCAATTAGATCTTGAACTACCGACCTCCGTAGCGTAGTCGGATGCACATCGGCTTACGGTGCGAGAGGCCCCGGGTTCGAGTCCCGGGCTAGGCATGGGTGTTAGAACTACGTACGGTAATTTTATCGTTGATATGATAATGAAAAAAGGCTTCGAATACGAAATGAAATGATCCAATTGAGAATGGTGCACAGCTTTAGGTCACCAAAAATTATTGAAGTGAAGGTCTTGAACTATAATTTACTTTGCTACAACTGCTGATGGCTTAGGAATTAAGTAGTTATTATTAGAAGTCTGCTAATGTAATGTATTATCATAAAGTGGATGAGCTAATCCAGGATATGCTAGTGAATGAGAGGTAGGTGATTTAAACAGATTATTTACTGCAACACCACATGGAATTAAGAGTAAAGTAGGTGAGATTACTCAATGAACTAGCTTTACTATCTCAAAGAATAAATAGCACATGATGTGTACAAAAGTTTAGTTTCCTTTAAAAGTAATTGGTAAAGTAAATGAAGTAGGTAGGTTTAGCGGTGAGCAGCTATATTCTCTGTTTCTCTCTCTGTGCCGTTTATTCTGTCGAGGGAAGTTCTTCACTAGCTCCTCGTAAGTCTTGAGGAACTCATTAGTTAAATTTTCACTTTCTTGATAAAAATATAATTATTATATTTTAAATTATTTTATTATAAATTTTAAAATAATTATATTATAACGGGTGGTCTAATGTTATTTTAATTTTTTGTAAAGGCCTACTTTTATGATTATATTTTGTCCATTCGTAAGTTTTTCTGTCAAAACTCTCTCTTTATATATATATAGACACACACATACACTGTATTTAAATTTGCTTTTGCTTGATATTGTGGTTTCTGAAGTAAAACAATACCTGAAGATAGAAACGCGTGGGGTGGGGAGGCTGGTGGAAATGGTAGTGCTCCGAGTCCCAGCGGCATGACAGAGGAAGAAGGCGTGTGGCACCGTGGTGCGCCATGCTGAAGTGTGCTGCAGCGGTATACAGCAGTGCTTGAGAGGGTTCAGAGTGCAGGAGAACGTTAAAAAGGGAGAGCATAAAGGACAGAAGGTTAAATGGGAGAGCATACAGGACGTTCTCCTTCAGTTTCCCTTCACCCACCCAGCTGCTCTCTGAACCCTCTCAAGCACTGCTGTATACCGCTGCAGCATACTTGGTGCAAAGCAAATTATTACACAACCATGTTTAAGGTGCAAGGAATAAAAAAGTTTTTGAAGGTCAAAAAAACAAGAAATACCTTAGTGGGCAAATAATATGAACATTCTAAGATATTCAATGCTGGACACATTAAGTTAAAAATATTCGTAATATATTTGCTGCGTGGAAAATAAGCAAATATTTAATCAATCATTTTGTAATTTTGGAGAACATAAATACGTTATGTAATTATGTTCTTAAAATGTTCCAGAAGTCAATAGACGTTTCCAAAATATTTCCAGATAAATAGGTACCTCGAACTCTACATACACCTGTTTGCTGTGCAGAAAGGGATTTTTTTTTTATGTTCATGTCAGTACTTTTTGTACATTTGACTGATATGACATCGCATGTCCCTCACCATTGTGTAAATGGTCTACTGGACAAAAAAAAAATACCCAATCTCCATTTGCAGACATGTTTCTCGTATGCTGGCAGATTATGCGTTTGCGACGCTCTTCGCAGAGGGGACCGGGATCGTTAGCTACGTACGAAGAAAACTTAGCAGCAATGATCTTGGGGTCAGCGTTGCTGAAGCGCTCAAGTTGCTGGCGTTCCTCATACTTCAGAAATTCAAGAAGTGGCTGGAAGACTACATTGTCGATATCAAGGTTTGTCAGTTTTTTTGTTGATTTTTATTTGCTGTCCCGTGGGTGGTAAGTCACTTTTGTATAATCGTAGTTTGTTTCAAAGTGAAAGTTCTTGGCATCTGGTAGGGTAAGTCGAGATAATGATGCCATCTGAGCATAACGAAAAAAATGTGTAACCGTGAGGGTGTTACGGAAAGTGTAACGATCGGGAAGAAAGTGGTGTGACAGCATTGCTTTCTGATGCCATGTTTGTTCCACCGGCTCTTGAATGGCCAAACCGAGAATTCGGGTGTGCCGACACCTTGTGGCTGCGGATACTTCAGTTGCACATCGCACACATAATTATGAAGCTCTCAACACTATTGGAAACTCAGGTTCCAGGTTTACGTAGATGTGAAAACACGTAACTCAATGTATTAGTATATAAAATTGGATGTTGGTATGTATGAAGTCGATAAACTCTGACACCCATTGACCAATCATCATGAAAGTTGGCATATCAAAGTGTTTTTTCCATAGAGAAGGTTTTCTTTTAATTCGCCGCTGGATGGCGCTGCAACGCATCAACTTCTAAAAACCGTTCAACCGATCGCCATGGGTAAACTGAAAATTATAGGTCATAGACATACATATAACAACTGTGTGTCCACCACACTGTCGTATAGCGCTATCACCCTGTGTTCAGCCCGGGCAACGCTGGGTACTGCAGCTACTAACCTGTAGTTTTACTGCACCAGCATAAACACCAAAGCCCTTCGAATCACGAATTTATTTATGATATTTTGGCTATCAAGAGTTAATTGCCTGCAGCCCTCTTCTTAGTAACTGATTTAGAACGGCAGCTAGTCTTGTGAAGTTTTGTGAGGTCCCACAAGTATTAAACTGAAATGATTTAAATTCTGTACGTTATGTTAAAGTTTCAGACTTACAGAACTGTTCAGGATATTTAATTTAAGTTGTGGGTAAAGTAAGGCTGTTTACAGTTCTCATAAATACCTAATATTTAGTTTTATAAATTTAGTAATTAATATTTAATAAATAATAATAATTTTTTAAAAATTTTCCATCACAATTGCAAAATTCAAAACTTTAATTGCAATACTGTGTTTTTAACGTTTTTTTTTTTTTACCTGCAATGCTATACATGGAAGAAGTAATTTCCCTCGTGGCTGCAAAACTATGCATCTTAGCCTTAAAATGTTAAGGTGTAGGTAATTAAAAAAAACTATTCCTATGCATTTAATAATGAGCAATTCTCTTCTAATAATTCACTATTTCAACATTTATTGGAGTGCCACTGTGGTTTTATGTGTCTAACATATCCTCTTCTTAACTTTCCAGAATGTGTGCATGAGTTGCGTTGTTCGGAATCAAACATCGGCCGATCAGAAGGTGAAAGCACTTGAAGTTCTGCAAGCGATCTTTGAAAATGGTCCGTGGCAAAGAGACCTGGGCGTACAAGATGTGATCTGCAAGGTGCTGAACAAGATAACTCGCAGAGAGTTTACTTCGAAAGGTACCTTAGCTTACGGCTTTACAGTTTGTTCCGAGTCAAATGAGTATAGCGTGTAATCCGTTGTGACTGTGTGTGGGTACATGTTAAGAGTTACAAAGAAGGTCTGCCTGTCGCCTGTTAGGTCAATGTCATTGCCCCGTCCTGTCGCTGTTTCGTCGTGCAAAAACTCCAACCCAAAGTGTTTTAAATTCTCGAGGATTCAAGGCATGTTACGAACTTCCACAAAATTTCCATGTTATTTTTCTTTAACGAAATAAGACTCGAGCAATGAATTTATAATGCACGACATTATCTTTTAAAGTTTTCTGGTACAAAAACATTGAAGGGTAGAGGTCATAGTGAGAAGTTTTGCGATATTTGAGACATTTTTTTCCTTAACTAAGGTAGGAAGTATAAGTTTAAGAAATACTTGAACAAAATATATAGTTCGTAACAATAGACAACAGTTTTCTCATTTTATGCTAATATGTATGTACAATGTCTTATACACAACTAAGATTCCTCATATTCTTCCCAATTTCTTTTTGCTATTAGAAAAGCCAACTGCAAAAATATTGACTGTGTATTTCAAATAAGGACATTTTTGTGTTTTGGTACGATGTTTTTGTGAGGTAAGTGATTGTTTGTTTGTGGTAAAATATAAAAAATAAACTCTTGCAGTAAAAAATAATCAAAGTACTCATTCAACTGAGCTTTGTAATTTAGCATATAGCATTGTATGAATATTTAGTAGTTAATTTGTAACATTAGATGAATGCATCTCATAATATAATAAAACATCACCCAGTTAGGTGTGATCTTTTTTTTTTAAGTTAGAATTTAGGGTGAAGCATAAAAAAAATAGTATAAATAAAGCTAAGTAGAAATATGTAAATAATCAGAAGCATTTATTCTCAGAATTTATACTTAGGTAATTTAAAAAATATTTTATTGCACTGATTTTCAGTTGTTTTTTTTTCTTAGTGCAACAGTTCTTCCAAGTTTGCTTGGAATGGTTTATGCTTTATAATTCTGCTTTGTACGGTTTTATAGTATTTGTTTGAAAAATTTTCTGTTACTCTTTTTTTGTTTTTAATTTAAGTGATTTTTTTTTTACTTGAGATAAACATTTGAAACCATGCACAAATAGTGTGTTTTTTGTTATGTTCTTGACGTCATTTGAGTGGTCAGATCACTCACCTTCCATCAGGGCTGATTCGTTGCCCGGGACTGTCAAACCTGGCATCGTCGCAGCTGGGAAGCGTTGCCGTGAGCCAGTCGTGTTTTCTCGGGGTGCTCCTGTGCTCCTGGCGCCTCCTCCCCCCTCCACGTGTTCCAGCTGAGCTCCATTCCCACCTAACCCCCCCCCCTCCCTTTTTATAGTCTCGCATGACCCTGATGTCAACAAAATATGAAGCCCATTTGACTGTTATAGATGTCAGCATGGTTGTGGATTGCAAGGGGGAGGGGGCCACCGGATTAAAAAAAATCCTTCTTCGAGGGAGTCCGCTTACACTTGCAAATTCACATCTGTGAACTGGGAATGATAAACATCATCCTGCTCCCCTCCCTCCCTTCCCACAGTAATTCTACAGAATGGCAGGGTGTCTACGTGTCCACATTCTGGAAAGTCAGGGAAGTTGAAGTTGGTCAGGGAAAGTCATGGAAATTCCCACTGTGGTGGTTTTTTTTTACAAATGGCGTATAATTTCACTGTCATACTCACTATAAAAGTGCGTACTCAAGGATTTGTTTCAGTTTTTTGTTTTTGTCATACAAACCTAGGGTGGATACGGGAGCGGTAGAGTCTGGATTTTCTTTCTTTCAGAAAATCGCTAAATAGTGAGGTCTATCTTCTCGACTGCTTCACGGGGAATGATATTTATATGGGCGCCACCACGTGAAATGGGCACGTGGACCCCGGCTGATCCTCTCTCTCAGGGCGTGACGTGACCCATGTGGGACGAGTTACCCGCCCTATTGATTCCCTTATGTCGATCTACACTAAACCTGGCCCGCTCTAGGCGTCGGGCACGCCACACTCGTACAAAGGTTGGATTCTCATTACGTAAAATATAACTCACGACTTAGTTAAAATTAAGGTTTAATAACATAACTCACGCCTCCCTACACGTTCTCCATTAAAACAGTAAAAAGCCTGGGCACGGATCAGCTTATGTAGAGCATGGGCCAACCATGTGGCCATGCGCTATGAGTCTCCTGTGGACTGCGACAAAGAAGTTCGTAACGAGTTATATAAATATTTAATTAAACGTCCCACCGACCGAGTGTGGCCCCGAGGGCTAGAGATTGAAATTATTTAGGAATAAATTATAATAAAACAGAAATACTCGATCAGATGCACAAATATTGCGGCCCCCGGGGTGCTGACGCGTCTACTCTCGATGGCTGTTGAAGAGGAACTGGCTACACTACCCTCGCAATGGCGCACTTCCGCCGTACAAAAACCGTTACATTAATTAATGATCTCGTGCCCCGGCGAAAGTGAAGATAATTACAAAACACATAATTTAATTACAAAACACAATACTGTTAATTAAAAACCATTAACACTTCTGTAATTATTTAAAGTGAGACTTAAAAGAATCACAACTGAGGTCAAGTTCCGGTCCGTGCGGATTCGTCCGCGCAACGTCTGTAAAACTAGAATATATTATTAAATTAAGTAAAAGAGCACGTTGGCTAGAACATAAAAACACTGGGGCTAAAAATAAAAGGTTACAATAATTAATTAGCTACATGATTTAGGGGCCGTCGCACTGCTTCTACAGCGCCTTCATGAGGGAGGTCCTGGCGCGCAATTCAAAACAAACACATGTTCGCGGTGAAATGCCGGGAGGGAGCGGAGCTTGTCCAGGCTCAGGGCGAAGCCCCGGCCGACGTCAATAGGTAAATTATTTTTAAACAAAATAGTCTTAGAAATTAGAAATTCCAGGCAGAAAAAAGTCAGGCAAATTTTATCGAAGAGATGTATGAACATCAAGGATGTCTTGCAGACAAAAGAATTATAAATGAAGATGCGCTCGAGTCGAGACACACGCTCATGACCTCGGAGTGGAAGTATAATATAAATATAAATAGGGTAATCATAAAGAATTAGGAGTATTAGTAATATATCAGAATGTAACTATGCCCAATTTAATGGCTGTGTTACTCCAGTGTAAGGATTTGGCTTTTTAAAATTCCTGCCGACTGCAAAACAATTTTAATTTTCCCAACGATTCTATGGAATTTTAGCAATCTTAAAAATGTTGTTTTATTAGGTATTTATTGTGTTAGTTAATTTCAATTAAGACATATTATTTTCCATATATATTTTGAGGGCCTACATTTAACTAAAATGGAAACAAATCATTTGTATTAGTAGGTAACTGTGCTGGCCATGCACTGTGATGTGCGACGCCCCCAAGTGGACTGTGTGTCGGCAGTGGTGCTGGGGAGAGCGTTCCACGTGCTGGGGGTGACCGCCCGCCACCACCCCGACCACATGCTGCCGAGGTCGTCCGAGGTCCTCAGGCACTTCTTCAGCGCCCTCGACTATGAGGTCAGTCCGAAGTGCCGAGTGTCCGGTGTTCTGCCTTCGCAGTGCACGGCTTCAGGAACAAACCACGCAATCTAAAACCTGCTCGGAGGTGGTTTCTGTTCGTGAAAACCACTTAAGAATACGCTGAGGTCGGATGAGTAGGTCTTTTTTGACGTGACAACATCTAATAAATCGATGAACTCCGGCTGCACGCACGAAAAAGTGTCCCGTTACGCTGTGTCCCGTTACACTCATTGTCCCGTTACACTCATTGTACGCTTGCACCGCATCTATCTCTCTTCCACTCGATTGGAACAACCATCGATTTGACTTTTTCGAGGCACATTAAACTTGAAACACTCCCATTCGTTTCCTACTTTTCCTATCATCGTCCCATCCTTAACAGAATAACACAGATTGGAAGTAGTTAAATAGCAAACATGTATTAAAGTTATAGTTGAAATAATCTGTTCGTTGAAGTAGTAAACATATTTGAATTAATGAGTGCAAATAAAAGTAAATTTATCAATTAAATTGTAGATTTCATTTCACTCCTTCTTTGTATCCATACAAAATATTGATAAATCAATAAAAATGAATCAATTTTATTCATAAAAGTATGCAATCATTTCATCAATGTTTTGTTATGACGTTGTCACGTTAAACTATCGTCCGTACACCGACTTTACAGACAACCATTTTTTTTCGTATTACTTATGTTTTAAACTGTATTTTTTACAAGCATGTAAATAGCTAAAACACATGTTTTCAGGATAAGATTTTAGTCTTGAAACATCTGGTATAGGTTCTCGAAAGCACTCAGGTGACTTGCATTACATATTAACTTCATTTCTATGCCATATAATGTAATGGTAACCGCCAAAAATCTCATTGTTGCTGAATGCACGGTGGGAAGACTGCAGTCCTGTTTCGCAGCCTTGCACTTAGAGGCGACACCATGCTAGAAGCACCAATGAGCGTCGTACTTACCATCCAACCTCACTGACACAAATAAACCCCTTACAGCCTCTTAATGACAGGTCATAAATAATGCCTTACCAAGCTTTTACACCTTAACATTCTGTACTTATAGACTTAATGCTCTCATGAAACATATTTGTTATTTTAAGTAATTTTTAGAATTTAAGCACTCATATGGCTATTTGTATGTTATGTTTTCTTGTCTTTGTTTTTGTCCTACTATTTGTTGTTCTTATAATTGTTTTGTTCTTATTTTTGTTCTGTTACTGTATTTGTTTTTTTACTTGTCTTGCATGTTGTGCCCACCGTCGGAGCCTTGTGCTGTTGGTGTGGCATGTTACAAATCAAACAAATAAATAAATATATTCATAGCTAGATGTAAGCCACGAGCACACGCTGCTAACACGAAGCGAACGGGGTGACGTTCATGCCGGAGTGGTTCCAGACGTCCGAGACCACCAACGTGTCCTTCCCGGTCATCGAAGGCTGCATGAACGGACTCACGGAGTTCCTGTACAGCTTCACGCAGAGCCGGGACGACAGCCCGGAGAACTGCGAGAGGATCTACGGCTACCTGGAGAGGCTGTCCTCCGTGGACCCGGACGAGGAGAGGAGACGGACTGCGCTGCGAGGTGAGCTCGCTCCCACGCCGACATCCTCGACGACCCGGGCCTGAACTGCCAGCCGTCCATCCGACGGACCAGCGGGATCCGGCCCGGGAGCGTCTTTTCCTGCGGCCCGCTCCAACGATATTTCAATCTTTTATGAAGGAAATATACTAGGTCCTAAAATGGTTTAGTAGTTGTCTGTATGCGTAGGAGAATGCAGACACTGTTATTAACCTATTGTTTCGTGCAACTTTCTTTTAATTAAAGCATGGTTTTAATTTTTAAATACAATTTTAAAACAATTTTTTTTTTGTTTCATCATCACATACCCCATATTGTATTTATTTTTCATTTGACGGAATAACATGACATATTGTTGTTGTGAGAATATTAATATTAATTTAAGTTGGCTGGCTGTCTTGTGAGTTTCAAAAATGGTAGCAGAACCTTGGGAAGATGGGATGCGGCAGTCACTGCTGTGGACAAGTGCTAGGATCGCACTGCAGGCCGCGGCCAGGGTCACTGCTTAACAGGGGTGGGCTTATAATGTGCTCTGGCAGTTTCGAAGCTCATGATGCATACTAACACTTAGCCATCTATGTATGCACTATGTTTGGCAGCATTTTTTGTCTTGGATTACACCGTTAAATGTTATGTCACGTTCACGTCAATACATCGCAAAGAAATAGTTAAGAATTATTTTTGCATTTTATGGTTCATGGAAGTTAAATATGGAATGGTTAACCCGCAAACTGGATATCCCGCACCTGAATAATCGAGAGTCTACTGTACATCGGTTACTGTGCCAGATATTCCTGTGAGACATGATTATGCCGTGCAAGGGGTTTTCCCCCCCCCCCTTTTCTTTGTTGACCCGGCGCTCTTAGCCTAACGGCCCTTCCGCCCCGGGGCCCCCACGGGCTTGGATGCGGATCACGCCGCATGCGCAACCGGGGAAGGGCGTTAGAGCTTTGGCTGTACACAGGGGCTGAGGCTACCCATCCCAGCATGTGTACCACCATCGGCCCCCTACCCCACTCGGCGGACCAGAAAGTTGGATGCTCCCTTAGCCCTCCGGAGATTCCAGCGAGACAGGGAGGACTCTGGGCGGGGAAAGGAAGTGGGGGCACCCTGACGCCCGTCTCTTCCCCCAGCCGCGCTGAACCTGCTGGCGAGGCACGGCTCTCAGTTCTCGGAGCACGTGTACGCCAGCTACCGCCACTGGCACCGCTACCTGAACCAGTGGCTCCGGCGGGGACGGGACGACTCCAAGGTGGCAGTGTCGGCCCTTGCCTCCTTCTACGACCTGGTCATGACCAGCCTGCGGACGTCGGAGGCCCACGACCGCCGCGAGGTGCTGCAGGTGAGTCCCGGCTCCGTGCTGCGTCGGCTACATCTCCCACCAGTCATTTCTATTTAAATAATTTACATATGTTACAATTTTCTTAAAGAAATAAAGAAAACTCAGCCTTCACCATCGTCGATAGGGCTGAATTTAGGATGTTAATACAGTAGAACCCTGTTATAATGTTTTTGAAGAGAGCGCAAGAGAAAAACATTATAAGCAGGAAAACGTCATAAGCAGGAAATCTCAATTTAGCACTTAACAATGTTCGAGCTTTGTACCAATGGACTCACCAAGCTATGTAAACAACTTTAATGTTAAAACCAAAGATAGTATACTTGATACATGAATTTTCTGAAACAAGCCAACAATTTTTCAACTTCGTCTTGTTCCCTAGTTAAATTTTGTTTGTCTTTAAAGATACACTGCCACATTTTTTTGTAAAATTGTCTCACGAGTCATGATGACAACATTAAGAGTAAGAACGTCTACTCCTTCACCACCTGAAAATGTTTAATTTTGGGATTCCTACGTATGAATGAAAAAAAAAATTATTTGTAAGCAATAGAAAACACTTTTAGTTATGCCCTCCCTCAATGGTTGGCAACTTAAATATTGTAGGAATGTGTACGTGCATCTGAATACCCACTGGAATGGCAAGGAAGAGAAGAATTGACTAAGGGTGCCAACTGACACGTAACTTTGAACATTGTGTGTCTTCAGTATATTGCATAAAATTGTATTTTAACAAACTTCATGTATTGTATGGCAGTGATTGTAAACATAAACCTACATAAAGGAAACTTTTTATTGTAAGTGTTGGAATAATTTGGTTTTAAAACATTTTTTCCCCATTTATTGAATGTTAGAAAGCAAACATTATAAGCAGGAAATTACACTATTTATGAACGTTACATGCAGGAAATAAATACATTGTCCTTATGGGGGAAATATTGGGACTTTAAAAATATGACATTATAAGCAGGAAAACGTTATATGCAGGAACATTATAACAGGGTTCTACTGCATATACATAATATGACTTGATGTAGGCTTTTGGACATACGCCATTGCTATGCTCATGTTTCATGTATGTCTGTAAGAGAAAACTACAAAAAAAAAAACACAAATTAAGCAAAAAGTTGCTGTCGTCAGGATATAATCACCGCACAATACTCCACAACAGGAATATGGCCAACAAACAAAGAAAAATGGACTTGGTAGCGAGCGTGACTGGCCACGAAGTGCACTTGTGTCGTGTCTGCCGGCAGTACTTCCTGCGGTTCTTCAAGGAGAAGCTGAACGGCAGCGCGGGCAGGCAGGAGCAGCACGTCGTGATCCAGGCGTTCGGCAGGTTCGCTGGTCCGTGCCGGGCGCTCGGCTCGCACTGCGACGTGTCCGACATGTTCCTGCTCACCGTGCAGAAGGCAGAGGAGCTGTGCCTGGGGTGAGACTCGCTGTTCACGACGAGCGACCGAGAGCACGCCGAGGGCGGATGAAGCAGTTCTCTTAATGATGACAAACATCGCCGCCTGAGTATTGGAGTGTTCTATGTCCACTTTTTAGGTTTTTTATGCCATGGACACGAAATTAATATTAGTATTCATTTGTACTATATCCACACACATCTACGCGCATAAAAATGTTTGTTATTAATTTAAGACCAATATTATTTTGTTCTATGTCATGATATTCATAGTTGTTTGAACTTTCAAATGCTTATATCTCAGTTCCGACTTCAATGGACATAGAACACTCCAATTCTCAGGCGACGATATGTGGACTGTATCGAGATGTTTTTAACCGACTATGCAACATAAATTACACGATAGCATCCAGTGGCGGATCCAGGATTTTGGTTTGGGAGGGGCTTGATCCAGCTAGGGCTAGGCTTTATCAAGGCAAACACTAAAAAACGATAGTGGACCCAGATGCTTTTGGAGGGGGCTTGAGCCCCTTAGCCCCCCCCCCCCCCCTCTCTGGATCCGCTACTGATAGCATCAGCCCGCACAATTGCAACCTGCCGCCGTCGTGCCGATGGAAAACGAAGACTGTTTTTTTTTTTTTCTCGCTGCAGGGATGCCACTCTCACGGTTTATGGACGCCAACCCTTGCAGTGCTCCAACATGGTGCCAACTGTAAAAAGCTGGGGCGCGGGTGATTTAAACTGTGTCTATCACGTGGCCCGGTACAAGTGCCACAAAGTCAACTCGCAGCACAGCTCTATGTGCTAGAGTTCACGCTACTACACGCCCAAGCCAACTGTGATCCCGAGGAGGGGAGTGACGGGAGCGCTAGTGTCGCAGTGAGAGAGGGGTGGGGAATGAGGAGGGGTATGGTGACAACTCTACTTGCCGGCCCACCCGCGACATGATTCGCTCCGAGCCTTGAGGCGGACTAAGGAAAGGAGGGGACAGTGTAGTGGAAGGGATGACGACGGAGGGAGGGGTCCGTCTGACCTTGGGTAGTACACATTTTTCCCGGGACCACAGTTGGCTTGGGCGTGTAGTAAGTACCAAACAAGTTCTGTTCCTGTAATTTTGTTTTCAAGCTGTATTGATAGGCGAGTGAAAATGGCCGACTTCAGAATAATCATCAGCCATGGAACATCCGGTACAGATTCTTCAAAGCACTCTCAAAAGCCTTCCATTACGACTTTATCTTTATTTCCCCGCCATAAAATGTTATGGTTACTGCTGAAATCTCATTTTGCTTATGCACTATATCGCCCTAGAAGCACCAGCGAGCGTCGCACTTATCATCCTGCCTCACTCGCACAGATACACTCCTGACTAGGTTGCCATTAACAGCATGGTTTAATTGCTTTTCTGATTTATGAAAAAAAGTATTTATTTACCTTACCAAACAAGTGTGCTGTACTTATTGCATTAAAAAATATTTTATTTGATTTCTACAGAACTAAAAGAACCAGGGATGGACCAATCAAATCCTCAACTACCATAAAATCCTTAGTATTCGAAAAATGCTGCTTTGCATATTGCGCTATAAAATGGAATTGTCGCATAAGGCAAAGTCTCACTCCATGATGGTTTTTTTTATTATTACTTTTATTCAAGGGCTATTTCTAAAATTTTAATTCGATACCACTATTGCATTTGTTTTTCTGGCACATATATTTCCAACAGATAATTAATTTAATTACTTAGTGTAATATCATGGAGCGTTAAAAGTCATGCAAGTGATAATAATTACCGAGACTTGCCTGCCTTTTTACACCCACTAAATTAGTATCTTGGAAAATATTTGTGGCACAAAAACGAATTCAAGGGATTTATCGAGATAAAATTCCAAAATTAGCCCGACAATAAAAGTAATGACAAAACAAAATAAAAAATTCAATATGCGAGTGAGTTCAAGCCTTAAGGAAGACCTCAAATATCTTGTCTTTTTTTTTTTAGCATGTCTCTTATTTTACTAACTCAACTTATTTGCAGGATGATACGAACGCGCTTTTCGAATTGGGGGATTCAGAATCGGAAAACTATTGCGTATTTCCGAGGAAAGGATTTTAAAAAAAAGTACATCTCGGATCTTGAGTACGTCATGTGGTTTCTCTGGTGATCTAACGACAGATGGCCGGTGTGTGTGGCGCTGTGTGCCGGGGTGAAGTGTGAAGTTGGCAGCAGTGCGTGTGGCGTGGCGGCAGGGGCGACGAGCGCGCGCGGGGGGAGCTGAGGTACCTTGCGGACTACGTGGCCTCTCTGGCGAGCATCGTGGCGGAGCTGGAGACGGTGTCTCCCGACCGCCTGGCCGCCTTCCAGCGCGTCCTGGTGAGGCTGGTGGAGGCGTTCCCCGCGCTGCCGGCCCCCTTCAGGCCCCGCGCCGTGCGCGCCGCGGCCGCGGCCCTCTGCGGCGTCGCCTCCCGGGGCTCGTCCGCCCTCGAGGGACTCTTCTCCACCGTCGGTACGGCACACCGGATCCTACCTCGTACCTGGCCTCTGGGAGCGGGCCGTGTCGGGTCTTTGCAGCGGCCATCATCGGGTGGACACACGGCTGTCTTTCTTGAGCAAGAAGGTGAACACCTGAAGGTGAACAAGAAGGTGTACACTGTCTTGTTTGCAAGTATCTTGTGCATACCGTACACACAGCACTGTGCACGTTGCAGAATGCCGTCTAATTCCGATTACGAGGTCCTTTTAGTGGGCCGTGGGAGTGATTTGTGCTCTTAACATCAGCATCTGCGGTTAAGCACAAAAGGTGGAGACGACGTAGACTGCGGACAAGGCCATGGATTCGAAGACGAGATGAAGGAATGAGTAATGTATTTCTACTGCTTTCCCGACTCCGGTCGCTAATATTTAAAACACAAAAAAAAAAAAAAAAAAAATAGCTTTGCAAACAAAACCAGCATTCAACTCAATATCTCGGTGTGTACAGCACAGATGTAAACAAACGACTAGCATGAAAAGGTGAACGAAAAATAGAATCGTCTCTAAACGGTTCTAGCTATCGTGCAAGTACTTGCATGCATGAGACTAGCACACAAACTGTCCAGTCACACGATGCAAGTCGACTTGAACAGAGAGGTGTTCACATTCTTGCTCAAGAAAGATAGCCGTGTGTATTAGGCTTTAGTCTGACTGACTGGTGCAGACAATGGCCGTGAAAGCCTGCAATCTTTATTATACGGTGAATCGGGATGGAACCGAAATAACATCGTAAATCACGTCGATGCCCCCGCGTTAACACCGAAATGCAAGTTTTATCGTGGAACAAACCCGCATTTATCCTAAACTTAATTCAAATCACATAAAAAAAAAAAAAAAACAATATTTTAATGTTTGAAATTCTTCAAGGAATGTCATGTACAAAAGTGCACAGATCAGAAAAATTAATTTAATCTCGTATTTAATCACTTATACCACTAATACTCACCATTTTAGTTTTATTGTTCTGAATGTATCTGTTTTATTAGACCAATTCATTACAAATTATTTAATCATAAAATTGCAGCATGTAAATACACTATTTTAGTGGAGTAGGAGTTAATTAAACAATATTTGTAAAAATGAAAACAATAACACCAAAAAAAAAAAAACTTGTGTTTTAAAAATGAAATTGGATTAAAAATAAAACCATAAAATCTTGCCTCTAACCATTTGAATTATCTTTCATTTAAGAAATCACTTATGCTTTATTATTGTCTAGATTGAATTTTTTTTCTGACGAATGGTCTTAAATCTGGCATTCTATAGTTCGGCTCATTCTGTAATGCGGCACTAATTAAGCCGCTCGCTTTCGGATTTCTTCGGGTTTATTCCGGCTGCTGACCTCGGCTGCCGTGTTCTCTCAGAGGTTATCGGTACTTTGTGTTTTCATTTCCTGTTTCTGGCGGCTTTCATTTCACATATAGCACTTTATTTTTTTCCCTGGGAAGACCAAATGCTCGTATGCATGTTTCCGCTGTATGTAGGAAGTTATTGATCTAATCATGAAAACCATATCGATGTTCAATATGCTCCAGTCAGAACCAATAATTCTGCACATCCCTGGTCCCAAGTGTGCCAGGTTAAAGCCCTTTCACTGTACCGACCTTCTTGAATGATCTCAAATATTTTCTGTGTATTAGTTGTATAGTGGTGTTTAATTTCCTCCCCCCCCCCCCCCTTCCTCTTTTTTTTTATTTTTTATTTTTTAATTTCAAATGCAGTTTAATAATGCAAAGATAACCATTTTTTATTGATCTACATAAAGTGTTTGTAATTTGTTAAAGTATTGCTAGTAGGTTCTACTAGCTCGCTGTAGGAAAGGTTTTGATGGAGATTAAAAGCTGATGAATATAGCTTCCACTGCGCAGCTTAGGTTCCCCCCTTCCTTCTTTGTGACAGAGAGGGGAGTGACGGATATTCTCTGTCGCAAAGAAGTGAGGGGGGAACCTAACCTGCGCTGCTCCATCAAAACCTTTCCTACGGCGAGCCAGTAGTATGTGCGTATCATCGATCATGCGAGGCTGTAGTCGAACGGTGGGGTGTGATGCCGGGGAGAAGAGACAGACGCGTGTGTGGTTCGCGCGGCTGAGCGACGCGGGTGTTGCAGTGTACCACGGCGTGGTGCGCACGTGCTCGCACCGCGTGGCGATCGACGTGGAGCTGCAGAAGGAGCGGGCGGCCGGCGACGGGGACCGGGTGTCGTACAAGGACTACATCCCGCTGTGGACCGGACTGCTGCAGCTGGGCCAGTACAGCGCGGGTGAGCCTAAACCTGCGACGCGTGCCGGCAAACTAACGAGTTTTCTTGTTTCCTCTTTCAGGGACTAACTTGAGGTTTTTTTTATTATTTTATGTACAGTAAAACCTAGTGCAATGAGAAAATTATATGCGTGTGTGTGTTTGTGTGTGTGTGTATGTTTGTGTTCATTTGTGTGTGTAAGTGTGTGAATCCTCATTATAACGAAGCAGCTGTTAGGTCCTGCCAAAACGCTATATAATCTTATGTATTTGTACCTTTAAATAACGAGGTATTTTTTTTTTATTTTTTTTTATTTTTTTCACAGTTCCACCAAAAACACCTGCTACAGCGAAGAAAAAATTAAAAATCTTAAAAACCATTCTGTAGTATCTATATATATATATCTCTCTCTCTAAGCGAAATACCACTTATGTTCTTGACTCTGGATCTACAAACTTTAAATTTTGGTAGTTACGTTCCCCATGCTCTATGAGCATGCACAAAAAAAGCTGAATTTAAAGAAACCCAACTTCCAAAAGGTGACCGGGTTTGGGTTAGGAGAATTTTAAAATTTGATTTAAGTTTTTTTATTTTTTATATATAAGAGCAGAGCAAGAGAGTTCTGCCATATGAAACACAGGTTTATCAGCTAGTAATATATACACTAGTTTTAAATAATCAGAATTATTTTAATAAACATACTGATTATATAATCACCAAATATATATTATGGCCAGACTGATGATAATCTGCCAGATTTCAAGCCATTACAGAACATTAAGACTTATAACGGTTCGTTATATACAAAATAAAAAGATTTTAAGCGTCTATTTTCGTGGTTTTATTTTTTCAACTAGAATTCATAAACAAATTGAACCCAATGTTTCATTCACTCGTTTCACACATATATCTGCCCGTCGAACAACTGCTGGTAGCTCGCATGACGAGAAATTACCGGAAAATAATCGCGTAGATTGAGTCCTTCAGTAATGTTTTACTGCAAGTACAAGAAAATGGTGCGACCTGGAAGAGAACCGCACCCAGCGAAAACGAATTCCGCCCCGAGCCAACATGCCTACGAAGGTGGCCGCAATTTCTAATTAAGTTATATCCAAAACAAAAAAAAACAATTAGGTTGATTTAAATATAGGCCTGGCTCCGACCACCAACGTGAAATGATCTCTTCGTAAATTACATGATAATTTAGCGAGAAGTCATCGAACGCGACCTACTCGTCCAGCGTTCGACAGACGACTGGTGATCTCATGAACTCGTCTCCTCCACGCAGGGAGTAGACGTCACATGACCTCACCGACCAATCACACGCACGCTTCATTCACTCTACAGATATCAGCCAATCACAGAACACGTCACAATACATGAAAAAACCCTGCACACACAGAACTCTGGGCTTCCCCTGATCAGTCTCTTTTCAATTTCACCTCAAAATCGGGGACTCCCATTCTCGTTCTCTCTCCCACACCGTGAGAGAGCAGTTATCACTCAGTTCCCATGCAGGAGGGGAATTACCGTCTTTATCTCGGTTGGCGGGGAAACACTGTTCCTTTCTCACTCCCACTTACAGGCCTCTCATGCCTCTCTTTCTAACCATCACACAAGCCCAGACACAGTCCCGTGATTTATAATTATATTACAACACGTTAATAAAATTTAAGAACAATAATTATAATACGAATTACTTTACAAAATTAAACTTATTGAGAAAAACATGAATAAGTAGGCCTAACCACGTAAAAATCTAGAACAGCGACTTCTTGTGAATAATTACATAAACATTACTAATGATAGAAAATGTCTGTTAAAACACAAAATACATTCTTAAAAACATAGCAAGTGAAAAATATCAACCCTAAAATACATGAAAACGGTAAAATATCATTAGAAAGACTTTTTTAAGAAATATTTACATTCATGAAAATAGTTTAAAAGAAAAATTATTTAATTAGGAGGGCAGGGTCTT
This sequence comes from Bacillus rossius redtenbacheri, assembly GCF_032445375.1. Taxonomy (NCBI): domain Eukaryota; kingdom Metazoa; phylum Arthropoda; class Insecta; order Phasmatodea; family Bacillidae; genus Bacillus; species Bacillus rossius. Next base: position 2,798,001 of record NC_086342.1, on the reverse strand, counting down.
GCAACATTACAGACTTAAGTTTTTGCACAAAATGTTTTTACCATACATTTTATAATCACAATTTTAGTTTTAAGTGTTTGAGCACTTGTAGTTTTAACATTTTCATTTAAGTACTTTATGCTATCTATTTTTCCTTTGTATTTTACAAAATGTTGCCGTGCTACATATGATTACAACAAAAAGGATTATCATTGTGCTTTTATTTATGTAGATTATGACACAGTGAATGAGTGAATTGTACTTTTTTGTATCCAAATTGATTGTTGAAGTGAAACAAGTTCTAGCATTGACACCTGTGTCTAGCAGCTGTTAGGTTTGTGTGGCTCTGGTAGAATAGTTGACTACCTAATATTTTTTTAAGTTTGTTGGATGATTTAAACATTAATTTGTACTTAATAATTAAATGTGCATCACTCCCTACCCTTAATTATGCTGGTATGCAAATGGTGTCAAACTCTTACCTCACATTTGAAGCATAACAAAAAAATCATTTAAATGTTTGTGGAATATGTTGAATCAAAGAAAGATTTAATTTACATATTTCCTTGCAGATGAAGTACTGTTCTCTCGGCATGAAGTTATAAAGAAGATCTACGACAAGTTTGTCAGCACAATCATTTTGCTGAGTGACAAGCTTAACTTGGAAACGAAAAAGAAAACTTCAAATTTTGACAAGGTATGTTAACTGTGTATGTGCATTTAAATGATACTCTGAGTGTTTTTTAGAGTGTCCATCATAAAATAATCTAAATTTGAATTGTGAAACAGCCAGTCAGTGAATATCACAGCTTTCAGTAACTCGGCGGAGCTGATTGGTCGACACTTTGCGAAGCTGACGAGTGCAGTTTGCTTTTTAAGAGCCACTTGGCTTTGTAAGGATCCGCTCAGTTGTTTGAGCTGTCTGGTGTACGTTTGAGTTGAACATTTATATTTCATGCTGACATTTTTATTTCCACACTTGGGCATAAGGAGGTCGTATATTAGTACAACTTTCTCCTACATAAGTACATGCGAACATCTCGCACATAACATTCTTACTTTCAGTGACTGAGCAAGTGAATGCAGAGGCCATGATCACTGGAATATTTGATATGTTGGTCCCTGTAATACTGAATTTAGATTCAGCTTCGAAATATTATTTATAATTTTTTTTATGTATATTTTTGTAAGTTGCCAGTAAATTATTAGATTAATATTTTTTTCATACTGTCCACATCATGGAAACCGAAACCGAACCGCGTTACAGCCAGTTGCGGTAGCATAATTCCTTGCTACGCCAAACAGTATCACATAATAGCGTGTTACTTTGAAATTCACAGTCTTAAACTTATTGCAGTGCATGCACACCTGATCGCGCGTCGCGAACGCCCGGCGAGCGAAAAACCTTTTTCCATCGCGTGCATTACTTAGCTCGCGCACGCACGCTGACAGACACATCCGCACAGCACGGCTACCCAGCTGCTAGTCCCCCACCCCTCCGGCCCCGCCTCCTAGCACTGAGGATTGACATGTCACTGACCACGTCGATCAAATGCAAGTTTAACCTGTTAACCTGTCTAAAACATTTATATAAAAACACATGTTTATGAACACACCAATATAAAAATTATTATTTACAGAACAGAGTCTTAACAGTTCATAAATACAACAATTTAAATTACTATACTTTTGATATAAAACTTACTAGATCGTTCCATAAATCATCTCATCAGTCTTATACCAACTGGACAAAAGATACCAAAGAATATTTGTCTGCCAAAAATGTGAAAAAAATCTAAATTAAGGAAATAATTACAACAAAATATAAAAATAACTTAAAAAGAAAAAAATTAAAATGAGAACTAGTGGACACTAGGTTAGCCTTATTTTAAAACAAATTTTGATTTTTACTGAAATATTTTCCATGTAATGTAGGTTGCCTGGCAGAGTGCTCGCATGAACGAACGCTCCAAAGAAAGCTATAGATGTGCACACTTCGCACCCTGAGTACAAGACTATCGTAACTCAAAAATCAGTGTAATACTATCACAACTGAGATGCCATAGTCTTGCACATATTCTTATATGATGTTTTCCAGAGTGCAACACTACATTATTTGCCATAAGTCTCGTAAAAGTAGATATAATATTGCGATAGTCTTGTAGTGCCTAGATAATGATGTTTTCCTGCTTGTGGTATAAAAATATCTCATAAACTCAATTTTTTGAGTTACGGTAGTCTTGTACTCGGGGTGCGACTTGCTGAGCGGATGTTTCGATGTGACCTTCACTGTCGCGCGTCTTCAGGATGATGACGTCCCAGTGCTGGACCCGGAGGCGGGGCTGGAAGCAGTCGTCCCGAGGGACTTCCAGGTGTTCATCAACCTGTGCGACCTGAGCCGCGACGTGCTAACCTCGACGGAGGCCGCCCCCCTCTTCGCCCGCTGGGTCGGGCCGTTCTGCCGCGCGGCGGTGCGCCACATCCACCGCCACCCGCTCGTCAGCGGCTTCTACAAGCTGCTCACCGTGGCTCTGCAGCTCTGCGACAGGCTGCACTTCTTCCAGGTATCCCCCCTGCCGTTGCTCGTAACGCTTGGGAATCATGTTATCTTTGAAAGATTTGTGCAATGGGAGTGCATGACTTGATGTAAGTTTTTGGACATACGCCATTGCTAGCAATGGCATATGTCCAGAAACTTGCATCAAGTCACTTGGAAATCATAATCGGAATCAAACCTGGAATCAAGGGAAATTGTGGAATCGGAATCGGAATCAAAAAAAATGTGGACTCGACCCATATATACACTTAGGCATAATGCCCTTCCCACTTTGGGGCCCCAACTGGGTAAGAGAAATGGATACACTATGTTAGAGACCAAGACTGTGGCGAGAGTCAGAGGCTACCCATCGCCACCGGAATCCCTTAAGCCCCGTTCAGGTAACCAGACAGCTGACTGAACCAAAGTCCCGCGACTTCACTCCACCCAGAGAAGCTGGGCTCCGACCTCCTAGCTCGTACCGTAGCTGTGTCGCCACTCACCCTGTCCACTCTTCGCCGGGACAGGGATCCCTCCGAGCATGCCCCAGACGATAGGAGCCCATGTCAGAATGTCATCAATTGCTTGGCGGCTGTTAACGTTCCGTGTGATGCGGTTAGTTGGATACGGGACAGTAATTGATGCCGCACGTAATGCGGCTGTTCTGGCCAGGAGCCAGCTTTCTCTGCATGAAGATTAAAGCCATAGTTCAGTGGCAGTGGCGAAAATAAGGTTGTAGGTTCGCTCTCTCACCTTAGAAATTAATCATTTTAGTTCGTGATCCCAACCGTGTGCGTTGCATTGCACTCTAATCTTTAAAGACGCGTCATCTCCAAAACAATTCCTTCGTAGCCATCACGTCTGTTGTATATTATTTTCTTAGGATTACGCTGGGGCGGCTGACGACGGCAGGAAGACGTGTTACCTGCTGCTGACGAAGTGTCTGTCCGAGCTGACGTGCCGCTGTCAGCAGTACAAGGGAGACCTGCAGGTGTCGTGCGTGCAGGCTGTGCTGGCGGCGCCCGTGCAGCTGGTCGCCGGCTTCGTGCAGCAGGCGCAGTCGGTGTTCCAGGTGACGCTACTGCTTCTGCTGCTGCTGGAAGTGGCACAGTCACGATTAAAGAAAATGATTTGGATTAATTGTGCAATCATTAGTTTTGGATTATATTTATTTATTTTATTATTATTTTTTTTATTTTATTTGAGTTTTATTTTTAGTTTTAGTATTTAATTTTAATTAATTTTTTATATTTTATATTTAATTTTTAATTTTTATATTTATTTTTTTATTATTTTTTTTATTTTATTTGAGTTTTATTTTTAGTTTTAGTATTTAATTTTAATTAATTTTTTATACGAGCCTCTGGACCCACCTTCCAGAGCATCCAGGTTCAAATCCCGGTTGGGCCATCCGATTTTGTTTTTGATGTGTAGCATCTTAACTTTACGGTATACGGCATTTGGTGGGAGTAATTTCGTGAATGGAACGGGAGTCCACGGGGAAGAAGATGTGTAACACCACGGTGCTGCCGTCTGTGGCGGACGGTGGGAACCAAAAGTTCACAAAGCCAAAGGGAAACTTTACAGTTTTAACTGTTTCATGAATTTTAACAAGAAGTGCAGTAGGTATTTTAAATTAAATTTCTTGCCGAAAATCAGTCAAGTCTTTTTTCATTTTTAATCGGGAGCCGTTTCATTATATTAGTTCCACCTTTCGTCCTGCAAATTGATTGATTCAATAGTAGAAGCAGAAATGTACTTCCGACAACAAATTCTACCGACAGGTGCGAAAACTACTTGAGATTCGTGTCAAGAAATGTAGTTGAAAACATAATTTTCATCACCCGCTGCATTGTTTTAAAGAATTCTGCGGTAAATTTTATGTTCGAGTTTCATATTATAAGTGTATTTGCTACATGAGAACACATGAATTTGCTCTTTACCGAGGTTAGATGTTGCCCATCTATGGCGAATATTGATAGACTCACTCACAATAATTTTATATATATAATTATATATATGTGTACATATATATTTTTGGCAAAAGTTAACATGGTTCATTTTGGTAGTTTGTGGCAGGACTGTTGAGAGATAGAGGAAGCCCACGGCACTCAAGCCTGAGGTAGGCCCGATTGAGTTTTGATATTTTTAATGCTTGTGTTTACCCTAATAGGTTAAAAAATTATGAAGCTGTTGTTAATGGGATATCGTAGAAAACCTTATAAGTTATGCGATACGCAGAGATCATCTTTACGGTTATGTCCGCTGTAACGATTGCAGTTTCTATGGATTTTTTTTTTGTGGGGGTTTTGTAAACTGTCGTACGTTAAGTAATAGGGAGGGGACCCGACAAAATTATCGAGTCACGGGCTTTTAGTTTTAAAGAATTGTGTTGTGTGTTTCCATCTTTAATGTTCTCACTGTTGGCAATATTAATAAAAGTGAAACTGAAACAGTGGATTGTTCGTTGTGCTAAAACTAGTAACATGTGTTAGAGGATGTCCTACGTTCTGATGGCGAATGTGCGCAGGTTTCTTTCCGCCTGGGCCACAGCCACATAGCGCTGGCCCACCAGGCGTTGTCGACCTTGGAGCGGTGGCACGGCTCGCTTCCGGCCAGCGACGTGAAGCCCCTGCTCCAGTCCGTGTTGCCCGAACTGGATGCCTGCCTGCGGAGCCTGGGTGGGTGTCCACACCACCCGTCCTGATTTTATCTTTGAAAGATTTATGCAATGGGGGTGCATGACTTGATGTAAGTTTTTGGACAAATGCCATTGCTTAGCACATGTATGTCTGTAGAAGAAAACTATAAAAAAAAACACAAATGACAAAAAAAACACAAATAAGCAAAAAATTGCTGTAGTCAGGATTTAACGCCACACATTACTCCACAACAGGAATATGGTCAACAAACAAAGAAAAAAAACAAAGATAAATGGACTAGCAGAATCTGTGGGGTTTTTTCGTTCTGCTAGTTCTGCTAGTTTTTTTCTGTGTTTGTTGACCATATTCCTATTGTGGAGTTTTGTGTGGCGTTAAATCCTGACAACAGCAATTTTTTGCTTATTTGTGTTTTTTTTTGTAGTTTTCTTCTACAGACATACATGTGCTAAGCAATGGCGTATGTCCAAAAACTTACATCAAGTCACCCGTCCTGATGCGTAAAACCTTGCTAAATATATTATATACAGTAGCTCAGAGAAAAGACACTGTTAGACTCAGGTTCCAATCCCATTTGCCATGAATTTTATATATATATATATATATATATATATATATATATATATATATATATATATATATATATATATATATATATATATATATATATATATATATATATATATTAATTAAAATCGTTCTCAGAGGAAACCTTTTATGCTCACCATATAGCTAGGGACATGATTCTTGGTGAGTTGCGATTAGGGATGTGCGAATACCCGATGTTTTCGGGTACGGTTCGAATCCACAATTACCCGAACACGGAATCGTTGTACGTGCGAGGATTCGAACAGTATTACGAATATTCACAAAAGTTATAAATTAATTTAATACGGCTCAAAAATACTAGCAGTGAAAAATAAAATTAGGCTACTATTACGTAAGTATTTATAATATGATGTATCAAAGAAAGATATGTAAATTAAATATTTAACACAGTGACATTAAAAGAATTTCGAGATTTCGAGAGCTTAAACTATAATTACGAATTTCGTCGTATAGCAAACTATAAACTAAAAACAATTACATACCTACAAGAAAGAAACGTCTTGGCTTTTTATTGGAGAAAAAATTGTTTCGTTTGCTGAAACGTTTATAAAACTGAGATTTCCCTTTGGAGTACAGTTTATTACGATTGAGTTGGAAAATCTAATATGTTTTGGTTTTCATATTTGAAACTGTTTATTATTAATTAAGTTTACATAATTATAAACATTTCAATCTCAGTGTAATAAATAATTGCCAGTAGTTACACATATTATTTTTAAATTAATCAGTTATTTTTAATTATTCTGTGCTTAATTTTCGGAATCGGATTCATATCTCCAATATTGCCAGGGATTCGAATCGGATTCGAACCGAACTGTAAATCAAAGATTCGCACATCCCTAGTTATGATAAAATCGAAATAACTCTGGAAAACATGCCACTACACCATATGACACTGGAATTTAAGTTAATACTCCAACAAGGCACTGAAATGCAATTAAAATTATGAAAATTATAAGAATTTTCAATCAAAACATGACTTTAATGTAAAATTGTTACATTCCAGGTTGGCCAGTCAAAGCAACCCAAAATAGTAACAAATGAAATCTTGTTGTGTACCGTATTTACCCATGTACCACCCGCACATTTTTTCTGAAAAACAACATTCAAAAGTCGGGGTGCGGGTCATACACGAAATTTGAGGTTTTGGACAACAATGAAGACTGAAAAAATTGGATTTATAGTACATTACCGAATGCTGGACGCATTTATTACAATGAAAATACAGCGAAACCCCTTATTTACGTAACCGTTATTTACTTTTTCCCGATATTTGCACCATTTTATTTCGGTTCCGTTTTAACCTCATATGATGCAATGCAATAAATTGCCGTTGTTTACAACGCGTGTATAAACTGCTTCCCGCAATTTACGCGGTTTATTCTGAGATTAACGCTTTCTAATTTAAATAATCATAATACGACGTATTCTGATGTGTTTTCAAGACGTTTTTAAAAGTATTAAACTTTATCCGTAACGTGTCGGGAGTCGCTGTAATCCACCTATAAAACGTAAACAGCGCCAGTTGGCATCATTCTGTATAGAGCGCGCGCAAGTAGTCGAAGATCGATAGCGATAGCTCGCAAACTTCTTGCTACGCGCGCGCTCTGTTTACAACCGAGTTAACTATAACTGGCAACCCGCGCCATTTTATGCGTATCAATAAAACTCACGTTTTTGCTACGGGTTTTTTTACATTGAATAAAATGGTTTTATGGCATCACTCATTATTTTTAATTATTTGGCACTACAGGCTTTATTTTTATTTGCAGGATGTTGCAACGGACTGAACAGTTGACGATTGTGGTTATTGCATACAAACATTTTAAAATTTATTTCACCAAATTTACGTCTGTTGTTTAGCAAAATTGATCTACTATTTTGACAATGAATATTACTGTTTTTTTTTCTTAATATTTTATGCATTTGTGTTAGTAAAATTCTGTGCTGCAGTTATAAAGAGTTTTCTTTGTTGTTACAATGACAGACTCTTTTTCCCTATTTATGCAGGCACATGTAAATAGACATTACAGTGAAAAAAAATTTTTTCCAGAGAGTATGTTGAAAATTTGGGGTGCGGGTCATACATGGGGGCGGGTGGTACATGGGTAAATACGGTATATATATGCAGTAACTTTAAATTATATTTGAAGTTACGTCTCTCACCCAAAATAAGTTGAAAAAGTTTTTAGTTTGAATATTAAAAGAGGTTTTGAACTTCCTTTGATTATTACTTTCTCAAGAAAAAAAATCCCAATTTACATACGGTACCGATCACAGTTTAGTCTTCTGGTCAAAATTAGTTATTTGGAAAAGTTTTTTTTTTTTTTCTAAAGTAAGAAAGTTCTTAAACTTCTCGGGTTACTTTTGACGAATCAATTACTCAGTAAATACCAATCACAGTTCCAGTTGATTATCATAGCTTCATGTTGCTCGATATAAAAAAAAATTAAGTACTTTACTTAACTAGTTCTGTTATTGTGTGGAATTGTCCACGGTGAAGGGGGGGGGGGGGGGGGGGGGTGTTTGTGACGACGGTCACCCTGGGCTGATGCAGTCGCTTGAAAGGTCTGAAAATGTGTATTTAAAAAAAAAGTTATACTTTGACCTGACCTCGACCAACAGGCGTTACATTGTCCCGTCGCGGAGTCCTCATGATACGTTCGTGAGTTGCCGACGACGTGACCGCACACGCTGACAATCTGCACAAATATCAATATTAATACTGATTATTTGATTTAAATTGAATACACATTTTGCATTTCAAAAACAAATACTGTATTTACCTGCATACAGATCACATATTTCATGCTGATTTTTAGTTCAACAGAGTGTAGTGCGGTATCTTCTGCGAATTTATAACTTTGGGTAGAAAAAAAAATGAACAAGCATTTGTCAAGATACAACTTTAAAACTATCAACGATAAAAACATACGTTGAGAAATAACTTTCATTTGTTTTTTTACTTTTATAATTTCACATTTGTATTCGTAAATATTTTGATACAAGTACTCACACTTTTTTTTTTTTTTTTTCAAAAACATTTTGCAGTGTGCATATTATTGGGCGTTATTGATAATATAATATAGCCTATAGCCTTCCTCGATAAATGTACTATCCAACACTGAAAGAATTTTTTCAAATCGGACCAGTGGTTCCTGTGATTAGCGCGTTCAAACAAACAAACAAACAAACAAGCTCTTCAGCTTTATAATACAGGAGCACAATCCTTTATCCAAAATGGTCGGGACCAGCAGCATTCCGAATTTCGGAATTTTTCGGATTTCGGAATTATAATACAGGAGGCCTAGTAAAGCCAAGTTATGTTATGTCAGATGTATTAAGGATTTCAAGCAACATAGTACAAAAAACAACAAAGTACATAACGCAAATAAACACTGCAGCATAAATAAATACCCGAAACAATCGCCAAAATAATTTGTTTTTAACAACTGATACTGTAAAACATCTGGAGAATGTTTATGGTGCGTCGTCATCGCCGCTGATGTCGCCGTCAACTCGTACGTCTCGTGATCGGCCAGGAGCAGGATTTTCCTTCTCCTGAGATGAAGCAGCACGAATGATGGCATTTTTAAATGCCTCTTGAAGTGTCACTTGTTTTGGTTTAGTTTCCGCAATAATTCCACCTTCTGAGTTATTGATAATGTTAAGTGTTTTCGTTATTTTTCGCTACCACCCATCTTCATATCGGAATGCCTTTTTGCCATTGCCGTCTTCAAATATGGTAACACGTTCGCGTAACAACACGGTTAACTACTAAATGCGATAAAACAACTCCTATCGTAGCCAAGCAGCAAGCTGTAACTGGCGCTAGTTTGCCGGTCAAATGGTAAACACAGCGCCTCAGCATTGCCAAATTGCATGCTGCCTTGCTGACGCAGTGCTGCCAAGTCACTCGCTCGCACTAGTCACGCGATCGCGACTTGAGTTTGCCACACAACTGCGAACAATATCGCGGACGTTGAAGTTTCAAAAATATTTTCGGATTTTAGAGCTGTTCGGATTTTGGAATTTCGGATAAAGGATGGTGCACCTGTATTAGTATAGATTTGCGACCGAATTTGTTTCGACCTGCAAGTAACTGATGTTGGGACAGTGATGTTGGGGGGGAGCTCGAACCCGGGGTAGAGAGAGTGACACGTGCGTGCAGGCGCGGAGGACCGGCCCGGCACGGACGCGGCGGAAGCCCGCGGCACGGCCAAGCGCGGGTCCGTCAGGAGCTTCGCGCGGCGCACGCACCTGCTGGAGCGTCCCGAGACGGAGCTCCTCAGGCTGCAGCGCCGGGCGCTGGCGTTCGTGGGTCAGCTGGACGGGGAAGTCGGCGCCGCGCTGGCCGGCGGCCGGGAGGCGGAGCTCGTGTCCTGGGACACCGAGCACCACTTGGAGTACGCGCTCCCCTTCCGCGACGCCAAGGTCGGCGTGAACCTGGGTGAGTGACCGCGTCGTTCAGGTCTGCATGGGGTGTCTCTCATTCCACAACAGAAAAATGGTTATTGAAGTTCAATTTGCCTTTACTGTTTGTGCCGGAAATTAGGTATTTCGGCACGTTTTTTTAAATTTTTATTATAATTATTATTAAATTATTTTTGGAAATTTTATTTTCCATATAATTTGGTTACAAAAGGGTGATTTACACTTTGTTAGGCTGGTGTACTCTACTTAGTTAATCTTTGCTGCAGTGGCCCGATAGCTTTTTTTAAATTATGTATTTGAAATTATATTTTTAACGCATTTTAATACCTTATATATATATTTGTCTCTCATTCAACTGTTATAAGTTTCATCATTTAAATAAAACATAGAACATAGAGTATTTATGTTCAGACGGAAACACACCTTGTTTCTGTTCATTCCTCATGTCCTTGTGTAGCTAAAGGTCCACGGTTACAGCAGTGTGTAATGTCAATGCTAGTATTTATGTATTTAATCTTATTTACCTACACTGCCACAACGTAAAATTTGATTGGCAATTTTATACTACGCATGTGTGAACAACAATTGTGTTGCTGTCTTCAAGTAATGCCTGTTTTTGTTATTACCCTTTACTGTTAAAAATCTCATTTTTTTTAAATTTGGTTGGCAATTTTATACTACACATGTGTTAACAACAATTGGGTTGCTGTCTGGAAGTAATGCCAGTTTTTTTGTTATTAACGTTGATTCCACTGCAAACAGTTCTTATTCAGGCAGCACTGGACGTAGGGAGGGGACCCGCTCCAGCAGGAAGCAACCCCACCTCGCGACACATTTTTGCATTTTTTTAATCTCCAGATGATATTCTCTTTCTTTAAATGGTGTTAACTCGTAGTAATATTGTGCAGTTACTGCCGGGTGACTTAGTGGGTACGTCTTCTCTATGTGCGTCGAGGCGAAGGTGGCCGTCACGTCACACCGTGTGTGTGTACGTTTGTGTGCCGTCCGCAGATGAGCTCCTGCCGCGCGTGGTGGACCTGGCCTTGAACTGCAGCAACCGCCAGACGCGCGTGGCGGCGTGCGAGTTCCTCCACGCCGCCCTCATGTACATGCTCGGCAGAAGTAAGCCAATTGCGTGATAACACTTCCCTATAGAAAACAGGTAGAGACAAGATTTAGCTGGTTTTATTTTTAGGCAATTTTCATTTTTGAAACAAGAGATGTAGGTGTTATTCAAGTTAAAATTTCTTTGGGGGACGACGAGAGGGAAATTTCGAGGCCGAATTTTAATCAAACGTTTTTGTCAAACATTGTGAAACGTTTCTGACGCGAAAGGAGGGGGAAGAGATACAAAGAGAACACTGTGCAATGTACGTTGTTGGGTTCATTTTCGTTCTCCTCTTTTTGCAATGATTCGTCCTCCACCCAAAAAAAAAAATTAACCATGAGAGATAGATGAACAAAAGAATAAATCAGAGAGTATACGCATGCACTTGTTTCAGAAAATAGATATGGGTATCCTATACTGTCAGCTGTGAATGCCTTGAATTTTATTTTTGCTACCAGCGCGCTCGTGTTTCTTGTTCAGCCAGCGGCGTAGAGAGCGCTGTTGAGACAGTCCTTTCAATTCCCACAGATAGCGCTACCTGTTATGAAGTTTGTATTTTGTTCAGAGATTAGGCGTGTTCCAAATAGCATGTATTTCAACAGTCGGTAATAGCTATATTGTTATTAATCATTATTAACTGATTGATAATTGTTTATATCCTGAGCAGTTATATTTAAGTGAGTAATAATTTTGTTGATTATTGTTTTTTTAATCAAATTTCTCATAAATACAAAAAAGGTTAAAATTCTTAAATAATTTAAAAAAGAAATGAAAGATAAAAAAAAACTGCACTTTGTTATTTGTGGAAAATGGTCTTCTCTCTACATTTCTCTCGCTCAGCCGTTTTACGAGTCAAGTTTTGAATTGCCAAAGACATTTCACTTCTATCGTGTGTACTAAGTTACATGCACTCTTTTTTTTTTTTTATGAACTGTTTATTCATAATGATAGCGTATTATTCAACAGATGTGACACACAAATGTTTGTGGTACTTATTTCACAAACCAGATTACATTTGGACTAATAAATTATGCTATTATTCTATATACATATATATTTCAATAAGCTTGTCTGATTATGTGGAGGTCCTCCGCCGTAAGGGCCTGTGGGATCTCGCGGTGTGTTGAGCGACGGCGAGAGCTCGGTGGCGGAGGTGCGACGGCCGGTCGCGGTTGCAGACGTGAGGCTGGAGCTGGCGCAGCCCGGCCACGGGCGCCAGCTGTTCGCGCGGCTGCTGCCGGCGCTGCTGCAGCTGGGCTGCGACCCGGACCAGGTGGTGCTGCAGCTGTTCAGCCCGCTGGTGCCGCAGCTGGCCCGCTGGTACTCCAGCGAGCACCAGATACGAAGCCGGCACACCGAGGCCCTGCTGCTCGCCCTCATGGTGAGCCGACCCGAGTGGCAAGCCTACAACTCACGTAGTTTCGGTTCCCTGCCACGTTGCGTGCAACTTCGGATTCCTCTCGAAAATTTGAAATTTAAAAAAATCGAAGGGTTAGGTTAGGTTAGATCAGCCAGAACATGCTCGTGTTTTCCATTGGAAACTTCTGATTCAGCGGCTGAAGTGGCGTTTGATGCCAAAACGCAAAACTTTGGAAATCTTCGGGTATTCTTGCAGGGGACCGAAACTACGTGAGTTGTAGGCTTCCCTACCCCGAGTGGCATTCGCTTCGCAGTAACAACATTCTTACCAACCAAACCACTACAATATTAGTTCTACAACATTTTTTATGTAACACATAAGAAATTCATAAAAGGGGTTCGTCTGTAAAGTCGGCTCAGGCGGAACCTGACAATGAGTCGTGCTTTTTCATGTGTGCAGCCGGCGTTCATCGATTTATAAGACGTTGTCACGTCAAAACATTTTTAAATATTTTCTTGGGTTACTTAATATGTAACACTTCCGGGAAAATCAATAGGTAACTACTTGTTATCACTAGAGACAAAATTTTATGGTTTTATTTTCGGGCCAATTTCAATTTTTAAAACAGGAATTTTTTTTTATTATTAAATCGGTTTATTAAAAAAAAAGTATATTACTGAAAAGAAGTGATACTTATTTGTTCAAAACAGTGTCATTTTGATTGATAAATGATGCATATTTTTTTTTCAATATGATTTTTAGTAATTATTTCTAACTTTACAGAACATAAAATAAATCTGTTAAAGTATTTCTGTTTCTTAATTGTATTCTAAGGTTGTAATTTAAAAATGAGTAATATCGGTTGCAAGATTTAAAAAAGTAAACTACATTGGGGAACAGTCATCATTGCTTATTATTTAGTTACTTTAATTGTATTCAATAATTAAATGATTAGGTATTTGTTATTAGAGGTAGGTAAGTTTTGATTGAAAGTGCATGCTTTATGGTGTATTAGTTTGCAGTTCAGTGTTACATTGGTGTATTGACAGGCTTGGCTGTGTTATTTCGGTTTTATCACAATTCACCATATAATCTTGTTCCTAGTTCTGACTGGTGTCTTGAATTGACTATAAAATTCACCAAAGGTATCAGTCTTCACGGACGCGTCCACGGTGACTCTCTCTGCAGGACGGGGTAACTCATCCGACGGACACAGCGGTGCGGGATTACTCAGCCAGGAGCCTGCAGGAGTTCGTGGTGTGGTCCATCAAGCACACTGCCGTGACCGAAGAGTCGAACGTCAACATCAAAGCCGTCCTGAGGATGATGTGCAGTTTCTGCACTCACCCGAGTTCCGTGAAAAGGCTCGGTAAGGAGAGAGAGTTCATGGTAACGGCATATCCGCCGGGGTAGTGGAGCGGGATAAATAAACAACAAATAAAAAATACATTTTTTAAATGTATTAACAGGTTCAAAAAAAATTTTTCTTAAGTAATGGTGTATTTTTTTCTTTTGGTGTAATAAATCCTGGCTAAGAAGAATTCTTAGTGGGGGAAAAAACAAACTAAATAGGTTAGCCACGGTATTTATTCACAGTCTGTGAATTTTTGCAAAAAAGAAGCAAGGTGTTGTAGTTAGAAAAATTTTAACTATTTTATTATTTTAAAAACTTTTTTTTTTTTTAATAAATATATATTTTATTAATTGTTTATTATTCTATGGCAACTTGAACCCTCCTCTCTGCATCCACTCTTGTTTCATGGCTACTTTATCCGTGTATTCTGGGTTCCAATTTTTACCAGACATCTGATTCTGTGTCTACCATTCGTCAAGCAATTCTCCGCTCTTGGATTCATCTTAACTGTTTCCATTTGTTATCTCAGTCATGATTTGGAGTAATAACTTTTTTTTTTACATTTGTAGGTACATATTACATTTTCATGTGGGGAGTCGCTAAGCCCCTGTCGAAGTCTTAATTATTTGTACGGTTAGGGGAGGAGGCAAAATGGTTAGAAATCAAGTGTGTGTATTTTTAGGGTTTTTTTTTCTCCTCAGTCTCTCATATGGATCACGTAATTCACCCTATTTTGAAAAAACCAGAGTAAAAAAACAGAGATAGATGCTCCACAATAAATCCCTTTGGCTAAGAGTCACATGTTCTTTATCTATCAGTAACCAAGTTTTTAATCAAAATATACGATTTTAAATATTGAATCAGTTATCAAATTATTAAATATTGAAAATCTAAATTTTTGAGTATACTCTCCCATCCCTAAGTGCAGGTAGTCTGTTAACCTTGCCATGCATGGGAGAGTGTTTGGTCTAGTGAAGTGGAGCCTCGTGGTGTCGCGCACACAGGCGGGGCGCTGGTGTTCAACAGCACGTACCGCGTGCTGCGCGAGGAGTCGTCCGTGCTGGACCGCCACTGGCTGGAGCTGCTGTACCACCTGGTGTGCAGCCTGGCGCTGCCGGGCGCCACCGACTCCACCGATGCCAGCGCCACCGACGCGGCGCAGCAGGCGTGCCTCGCTCTGGACCGCGTGGCGCGCGTCATCTGCGAGAAGCCGCAGCTCTTCCTTCAGGTGCCCTTGCCCCTCTCACTCCTCGCCTCGCGAAGGTCCGGCGAACACTGGGAACCCGGGTCGGAGACAACCCTGGAAATGTAAAGTTAATCGTATTCACTCACTGAAGGGTCACCCCTGCTTATAGATCTCGGTGCAAACACCCGGCCGCATACTCGCGGCACAGACTCCTTAAAGCCTGACAACCTACGAAAACATGTTTTCTTTTGGATAGTACACGGTAAACGACAACTGGATAAAGGCCTAACTCACACTCCTAGCATAGAGACAGCTCAAGCAATTATCTTCTCCCAGATGGACAAAAAAAAGTCACACTTCGAGGGGGGGGGGGGGGGGGGGGGGGATCTTAACCTCTTACCAAGCACACATTTGTTTGGTGCACTTTTGTATACTTTTCAATTTAATGTACTATATTTACTTACAAATGAATCACCCCTTCGTTTGGGTCGCGCCCTTAACTTTGCGCTAAAAATTCTAACATTTTCATTGTAAGGGTCGCCCTCGAATATGGGTCGCACCATATAACTGTCTCCAGTAGAATACAAGTGAAATCTTGATGGTCCGTGTCTCGGCTTATTTCCACGTTAGAAACACTGCATTGATGTTCTTTATCTTTCCCCTCTTCATCCTTTATGGCCCTTTCGCCTCCCGTCCCCTATCGCTTTAGCACTATCTAACGAAAAATACAAAGGAAAATTGTTTCCCTTCCCATCAATTTTTTTTTTTTACACTTCCCCTTTTGAAAGAGCAAAGACCGCAGGCTATTTCCTTGTCAAATTTTTGTCAGTTACTTCAATAAAAACAAGCACACCCTTTACAGCAGTTTTGTAATAAACAAAATGTTGCAGTAGAAAGTGTAGGAAATCTCTTGCATAAAACAATGTTTGGACACAGTTGCGTCACAAAAAAAACCTGTCGAGATAGAAGCATGTTGATGATTGAGTACGGTGCTGCCAGTTCACGGACATTTACAATAATGAGAGAGGGAGGAAGAACCTTAAACTGTGCTGCTTGGCCACACGCACCCAAACTCACATGCACATGGACGCAACCTCTCCCCTCTTTCTTGCTCTCTGGCTGGTTTATATTTAGTTGCCCCTCTTGCCAAGCGCCAACCCAGCGACAGACAGCCACGTCACATGACGGCAACGGCTGGGTAGCCGCCCGACAGGCGGCAGACGTAACAGCGCAGTTCATGATGCAGTACTGACATATTAAACAAATAATATTTACTCATGACATATTTGTTAAAAAACAACACATGCTAGTTGTTTAAGCATGTACTGTACCACAACAGAGCGATGTTAGTTTATTTTACCCAAAATGGAAAATTCGCATATGGATCGCAGAACATTTTACTAAACAAAAAAAAATTTGCATATAATCTGTGACCCACACACACGGGTAAATACACACTTCACAGCGGTCCGAGAAAATTGTACGAAGCATACAGTCAAATCAAAAAAGAGAGAAATAAATCGGTCATAAACGCATATTAATTGTTTTCTGAAAAGTGTAATTGTACTATGTTGCAGAAAACATCTCTTTGACTAAGAGTCGCGTGTTCTTTATATGTCGGTAACCAATTACGTAAACAAAATATCACTCGATTTGAAGTATAAAATCAGTTACCAAATTGGAATTATTAATCTGAATTTTCGAGTACCCACGTATCGCTAAGCAGAGGCAATCTGTTAACCTTGCCGTGCATGGGTTGTGTGGGACGGGTGGTGTGTGGTGTGTGGCAGGCGAGCGAGAACAGGCGGGTTCCGCCCGAGATGGGGGCTGGCAGGCTGGAAGATGCCGTCGAGTGGCTGCTGCGACAGTGCGGCGCGCTGCAGCCCGACTGCCGGCGCAAGAGCACGGAGCTGGTGTCTCGCCTGGCGCCCCTTCTCCCAGGTGCGGTCCCCGTTGGGTGTCCACAGTCAGTACTCTCGTCCCTAGCTCTAGTACTTTTATAAGTTTTTTAGGGGTCTAGTACATTTACTCTCAGATCTAGTACTTTTTTCTTTAATATAATAATATTACAGTAACTCCAATATGTTTTATTACTAAGCATAATTATTTTTAAAAAACTATGGAATGTATGTGTGTGTGGTGTGATATTTAAGTTAGAGCATTGCAATGCCATAATAACTTCCTAAATTGTTAAAACCATAACAAATTATAATTTAGTACTTGTTTTTTTTTTCAAATCTAGTACTTATCTTCTCGCCTAAGTTGGTATGAAATATTTTTTTTTCCTTGTGGACACCCTGGGCTCGTGCCGTACTGCCGTTCGAGTCAGTAGCGAGAGAAGTCGTCAGCTTGGTTACAACAATTGGAGGCCGTAGCAATTTTCGAGCAGTTTATTTCAGGGTGTCTACAGCTCACGAAACCCATGAAGAAGTCCCTAAGTAGGGATGGGCCAATAAAATCCTTAGTATTCGAAGGATTCAATATTCAAGGAAAAAGATTGAAAGAAAATTATATGAGGAAATAGAGTAAATTACAAAATTCAACACTGATAACCTCTGAAGTTCACTAGGTTATTCTTGCTCCAGATTTATTCTGCTATTTAATTGCTATTTTATTTATGAAAATATAGGCAAATATTCACGACTAAAATATTTGCGTGACTAATTAATAATTATATCATGGTCAGTAGCTGTGTTAATGCAGCTGGGTAAATGCATACCACTTAACTTCTAAGGTTGCATTTTTCAAGTATATTTTCATAAATATCTGCGATACGGTGGTTGAATAGTCATACTCATATCACTTCCCACTAAAGCAATTAGGGCACATTTCCCAGAGAAGATAAACGAGGAATATTTCGCAAGTGGTATACTACATGGCACGTGTTTCAGTGAACATAAAGGTTTTCACAAGTCATGTTTAATGATCCTGTCGTCGATGAGGCGTTAAGTCC
Source organism: Bacillus rossius redtenbacheri (assembly GCF_032445375.1). Taxonomy (NCBI): domain Eukaryota; kingdom Metazoa; phylum Arthropoda; class Insecta; order Phasmatodea; family Bacillidae; genus Bacillus; species Bacillus rossius. The sequence continues at coordinate 2,779,822 of NC_086342.1, read as the reverse complement.
GAAATAAGCGAATATTTTATTTTGTTTGTAATTTTCCGTGTTGAGGATGGCGGACAAAGGGAAAAAGTTTTCTCCGCCCAAGTGACAGCTTAGTCACCTCGACGGGCCTGACGATTAGCTGATGTGGAAGAGGGGCAGTGGTAGTATGTCAAAGGGAGCGTAAACAGGAGTATTCTGGAGAAAAAAACTCGTCGTCATAACACTGCCACACGCGCACGTGAAAAATCAGCTTCGAGATCGAGGGGATTCAAACCTAAATTATTGTATAGTTGTAAAGAAGCAAATGATAGAACTTCAATATAATGGCCTTATAGCATCTTTTAATTACAGGAATAGGTTTTTGTCTTTTACTTTCTTTTTTGTTTGTAGAGTACGGTTCTGCGGCCAGTTTCGTGCAGCGTCACACTGTCGCGGAGCTCCACGCCGTGTGCGGTGGGGACAGGCTGCCCGCCTCGTTGCCGCGGGGCGTGTCTGCGACGCAGACCAACACGTGGCTGGACGGGCTCCGGGCCGGCCTCGACTACTACCTGTGGCTCGTCGCGGAGCGACTCGTGACCCCGGAGCACGTGTTTGGGCCCGGGACATCCGCCAGGTGCGCATCGGCACATCCTAGCCAATCTCTCGTAATAGTCGTGTTTACGTACAAGTCCACTGCATAAAAAAAAAAAATGGGTGCGTGTACTTAGGTACGCGCGTGAGAAGTTATATACTTCTTAGCCATCATTAAAAAAATAGTTTTTAATTGCATGCAAATAATTCTCCATGGTAGCGTTATTCTCCATGGTAGCGTTAAACGTTTTAACGCAACCTCTGTTGGATGTCGCATTAGAAGTATAACTTCAAAAAAAAGTAACTTTTGCTTGACCAAGTATTGCATCATTTAGTATCAGTAGAACCTCGATTATCCGTGACCCTTATTAACTAGGCATTCGGTTAACCGGGTTCTCAATTGAAAATTAAACTCTTTTTTTTTTTGTGGGAGTAAACCAAGCCCGAAAAGTTTAATTCTTTAGGGAAGGTACAAGAAAGGCGTAAAACTAAAAACTATGCATTCAAAAAAGAAATGAACGGACAAACAAACTAGAATTGCCTGTGAGAAGAAATACTAGTCCGGATTAAGCTGGATTAATATTACGGAACAACTGCCCTTCCTAAATACCTAAACACACTTGAATTTGATTATCCTTGATTTTCATTTATCCGTGCTGACCTTCCCCCCAATTATCCCGGTTAATTAAGGTTCTACTGTAGACTGATGTGTTTTGTGTAAAGCTATCGTCAACTACACATGTACAGCCAGAGAGAGAGAGAGAGAGAGATAGTCAAAATTAATGGAAAATTTTCGCATGTCTTGGCTTAACTTTCTGTGTGACATGAAACTGGAATTGTTTTGAAAAGAGGCTGCCTTGGAGAATGATGGCGAAGTACACAGGAAGAAGATCAAAGAGGAGGTGGGAAGAGCAGGTAGTTAAAGGAGAGCAGGAGAGAGGAGAATGTAAAAGAATGGAGGAGGATTGGTGGAGGAACAGACGAAAATGGAGGAATTTTACTTTCGTGGAAGCAGTCGATGATTTTGATGATGGTGATGACTTTTCAAACTATAATACCTTATGGTCGTATACTGCCATCTGCTTAGTACCTCACAAGTATATCCTGGTCTTTCGTAGATATCTTTCGAATGGAAACTCATTTCACAAAAACTAAATACTGTAATTACAGAAGCCACAGTGATTCTTCATCATTATTAAAAATAATTCTGAAATATTAAATGTCACATGATTTTAAGCAATTTATTACAAAGGTTTTTAGGATTAAAAAAAAAATGTGCAGGAATCGCACATGCAAAATTGAGAGCATTATACTTAAAAGTTATTTTTAATATTAATCGACAATATTATTTATATGTGTATTTTGATCAATATTCTGGGGTTTTAATCAATTTTTTTATTGTAACTTAACTCTCAATTTGATTCTGGGTATTTAATATAGTAGAGCAATATTGTTTTAGTATTAATCAGAAAAAAAAGAAGGGATAAATATTGTGTATAATTTTTTGCATGATTTTTTTTATTATTATTATTATTTTTTTTTTTTTTGTAACTGAGGGGTTTATTTATTACGTGCTGTTTCAGTTAAGAGTATATCTCAGGTTGTAAGATGGGATGTAACTGTTGGGCTGCAGGTTGTTCCAAGCGGCAGAGTGCTTCGTGGAGCAGGTCAGCGGCGAGACCCTTGGAGACGTCGTCTCGTCCGCGGGGGGCGACGCCGGCCTGGTGTCCGCCGCGGTGGAGGCGTGCTTCGACGAGAAGAAGTGCTCCGTGGTGGTGGGCGCGCTGGACCTCGCGGAGGCCGTGCTGAGGTGCAGCGCGGCCGTCCCGGCGACCGCCCTGGGGTTCCTCTCGTCCCGGGCCTTCTGCGGGCTGGTGGCGTCTTGCGCGCTGCACCCGGTGCTGCTGGGGTTCGACGCCCGCCACCTGCGCCAGCTAGAGGCCCTCCCGGGGCTCGTGGAGCGCCTACTGCAGGCGGCGTGCCGGCACGAGGCCGTGCGCTCGGGGGTGGTGGCAGCCCTGACGGCCCGGTACGCCGCGCTCCGCGGCTCGCTGCTGGTCGACGTGGAGGCGGGCCTGAGGAGCGGCCTCGTCACCGAGCTCCTGACGCAGGTCCTCCGAGGCCTGAGGACGCTCCATTCCTGCCGCTTGCTCCCTCTCCTCGGCAGCGTGAGTACGAATACGCCGGAACAAGCGTGCATTCTTTCATACTTGAACAGCAAATCGTCGGCCTCGTAAGTTCAGATTTTCCCAGTTTTAAATTCCGGATTTGTTTGGTGTATTTTTTTTCGTTTTTTCATAGTGCATATGCTGATAAAACCTCATAAGTCAACTCCACTTAGTCTCTTTTTCTATTCACAAATTATAAAACCTCGTGTCTTTCTCAGTCGAAACCGTGCTCCAAAAGCTCATAAGTTCTCCTGTAAAATTGACTGGAATGGAGTTACGAGGTTTTAGAAGTAAGCTGACGAAATGACTATAACTTCATTTGAAACCATCTAATTAGCATTAATATCATTAGAAACAATGAGAGGTGAAGAGATGAGACTGGAGATTGGCTGGAAGCCTGGAAATATATAGGATGGGGGAAGTGGGATAACCCTGAGAAAACCTATGAGCTCACTGATACTACTTTCCATCTCCGTTTAACTATCTCGTTTTTTTCTCTCTCCTGCTAACTTCGTTAGAGTTTAATTGAAGTAATATCTTCAGTTGTTTGTGAACTGTGAGTTTTTTCTGTTAGTTGTGTTTTTAGTGAGGTTTTATCTCCCTTCATCTCTCCCACCTCTTGCAGAATCTCTCTGGCGAAGAACTTCTGAATGCTGTGGTTGCTTCACTTGTGAAGACCACCGACGGTGTTACCTACATGGTCAGGCTGCCACCAACCACGCAGATGTTCGGAGAGTCTGTGTTGAAGTTGTCTTTCCTGTTGAGCGACCAGGTAATTAGTTCGTTTTTCTTCAGTAAAGAGAAACTATACCCAGGAGGGTGAGCTAGGTGGGTTGATGGTGGAGGAGTAGATCAGTGGTGGAGTTATAGTGGAGTGGAGCAGTGGTAGAATGGTAGTGGTGGAGTGCATTAGTAGTTGAGTTATAGTGAAGATGATCAGTGGTGGAGTTATAGTGGAGTTGATCAGTGGTGGATTTATAGAGGAGTGGATCAGTGTGAAGTGATAGTGGAGGAGTGGATGAGTGGTGAATTTATGATGGAAGATTGGATCAATGGTGGAATGATGGAGCAGTATGATCAGGAGAATGCTGAAGAAACTTTTTGTTCTCATATGTAACACCTGTGATCTTGTACCTAATTGTGTCGAAATCTTCACTCAACGCCACCTCGGTGGGTAGACGCAATTGACCTGACTCGAGAGTGCTTGTGTTTTTCGGACATTTTATTGAAGGCGAAACAATAGGCCTAGCAAGCAGCTTATATTTGAGTCAAATACAAATATTTCATTCATGGTAAAAGCTTAAAATTAACTAAACAGTTAGCAAAAGAAATATGTTTTTGGTAGTTTTGTGTTAGCATTTATGTTCTGGTAATGGTCAAAGCAACAAATAATGGGTTGCAGGTAGGTAGATTAATGCTATAAGGGATAAAACTTTTGTAAAATGTCTAGGCTAACTATGGTCATATTGTAACCATAAGGAATGTCCTGTCATGACAGTATGGCTAGTCATATACAATGGAACTTACCTGTAAAGGATTTTTCTGAATAGTAGACACTTCTTCGTAGTGGACACTTGGTAAATCACTGGCAGAATAACCTGAGCGCTACTGGGGAAATAACTACTTCTCAGTGGACGTTGTAGGAAACGGAGGCGCACATGTACGTGAGCTAATTATCATGCCACCCCACCCCTCCCATTCTCGTCTCGTCACCCTCTGCGGCCTTTGAAAGCTTTCAGTAAGTGTTTGTTCAGGGTTTAGCACAGTTGTTTGTATTTGGTTTTGTGCACATTCTGTATTATCATGTTTCGATAGCTCATCGTGTTCACATCGGACAAGTATCAGAGGTACGAATGGTAAACACTACCTGGCTCTCACGAGTGGGATGTTTTCCTGGGTCGAAGAGGAATGACGTGTACTTGAATTGCTATTTCTAATCCATAAGACTTGTTTCATAAACTCATAAAACTTTTGGGGTCACATTATTTTTGGGTAACAACCATATAGTGAAAGTGTAACAGGTTTTTTATTTTATACATTTTATTTCTAAGATGCAGAATTTTCGAAATACTGTTTAAAATTAAATTATTTTAAAAACGTCAGAAAATTATACTTTTTATTTTTTAGTTTTTACTTTTGTAGTAGCCATGTTTCATTTCATGTTCTTTTTCAATACATGGAGGAATTTAAAAAAGTCTGGGCCAAATATTTTATTGTGATGTTAAAAGTTTTATTTAAATTAGCGTAATGTGTTTTTCCTAATAGTGGGTGTTTCTCAGTAACGACCATGTATTCATTTACTACAGTTGTTGTACGTTATTGGGAAATTCGGCTCTACAAAGGAAGACTAGTTCGTAATCAGTGTTGGTTAAGGGACCAAATGTTTTGTCTAGATAAGTAAGAGACTGTAAAATCCAAATTAAACAAAACAATTAATAATGATTCACTCACAAACAACTCGATTGGCAGCAAGCGTGCAAGATAGCACAACTCACCGCCGTGAAGTTTGAACAACAACTGTTGCTTCTTTGCCGGAAGCTGCAGGGCTACCCACCTCTGCAGGCAGCCAACTTGAAAAACTTGGCGCTCCTAGAAAGCAGCGCGGGAAGTTTGAAATTCAAACGTTTCGAACACTATACACTAAATTAACACACAATACAGCGTAAACTCTTTATAACGTCACTCGATTTAACGACAAACTCCTTAAATCATCCAAATTGCTTGACTTTGTTATGTTTACCTTGTTTTCTATACAATAATACACTCTCTATAGCGTCACGCTCACTCTATTTAACGACAACAATACGGCATTATAAATCATTAAGCAGTACTTTCTAAGTTGCAGATGTTGATAAGAACTGCAGCTGTGTACGTTCTTTTGTATGCTGTTTTGTTGTTGTATTATCTAGCACGTGTTTACTTCAACTGACGTACCGGAGATTCTAAGATTTTTGTCTTTGGTTTTTGCATGATGAAATTGCACATGTTTCCCTCGTTCACTAGACTTTTTTCAAGTAGTTACACATTATCATTTTCGCCGTTGCTTACAGACTTTCAAACTGTAAACATGGCGAGTAAACGAAAATCTTGGTGTATTAATAAGCTCAATAGAATAGTAGAATGATATCTTTTATTTCTCTCCATTTAATGACCACTCTCTATAACGCCGAAAGATGCTCGGTCCGTTAAGTGTCATTATATAGAGTTTACACAGTATTGTATCAAGTGTTTTTGTTTGTTGTATTTAGAGCTGTAGCAAACTGTATGTATTCGTTACTGAGTAACAGGTGCGCCGTCTATATACTAGTAACGAAACGTTACACATGGCTGCATTTCGTTACTCACATTTTTCGTATGTTTCACGCATGCGCGCGCATATTCGATGAATTTACGTTACAAATAACGATGTTTGTTTATTAAGTAAAGTATAATTTGGAAATTTGTCTTCCAAGTTTTTTTACTGTTTATTAAAGGTATTGTGTGTGTAGACAAAGTTTGAGATTGGAACAGAAACAACGTAAGAAAGTATTTTTTACAAAATAGAAATATGTATGTTTTTGTTTTTTATTATCGCAAATTTTCACTTTTTTTTTTATTATCTTAAAAGAGATAATATAATAAAGCCGTTCTAATGAGATTTAATTGTTACTTGGTTAACAAAAACTGTTAATTATCAAATATTTTTAATTGTATATATTCTATTTATTATTGTTTATGCGACGTCATACTGTACGCGTATGCAATACGACTCGATTCATTGCATGTTATGCGGTATCAGAGGTAACGAGTAACGATACGATAGTAATGAGTACTGATTGTTATAGTAACGAATACATACGGGTACGCTTTCTTTCGTTACTTTTACACCTCTAGTTGTATTAGGTTTCTGATTTATCTCGGGGGTTCAAACGTCTCTAACGCCGTGCAACCGAGCTGGCACGCAAACAAGAGGCGGGCGTGGTGTCCAGGTGGATACGCTGGTGCAGTGCGTGCTGGACGAGACACGGGCGGGCGCGGAGGGGGGCGGGGCGGCCTGCTGCCTCGGCGACCACTTCCTCGGCACGTTCCGGGCGGCCGTGCTGGACCGGCTGCTGGGCCGTGCGGGGAGCAGCGCGGCTCTGCTGCTGGCCGGCGCCGTGGGCGACCGCGCGCTCGGCGTCCTCGCGCAGATGCTCCAGCGACTGCCGCGCGTCGGCCGCGACCTCCGGCACCGGTGAGCGCGTACGCCCGCACCCCGAGTCGAGCAGATCTCGTAACAGATAGTGGAATGTTCAGTAACTGGACTTTACTTTTTGACGTAACAACGTCTAATAAATCGATGATCGCCGACTGCACGCACGAAAAAGTGTCCCGTTATGCACATTGTCCCATTACGCTGTGCCCCGTTACGCTCATTGTACGCTTGCGCCGCATCTATCTCTCTTCCACTCGGTTGGAACAACCTTAGATTTGACTTTTTCGAGGCACATTAAACTTGAAACACTACCATTCGTTTCCTACTTTTCCTATCATCGTCCTATCCTTAACAGAATAACACATATTGGAAGAAGTTAAATAGCAAACATGTATAAAAGTTTTAGTTAAAATAATCTCTTCGTTAAAGTAATAAACATATTTGAATTAATGAGTGAAAATAATAGTAAATTTATCAATTAAATTGTAGATTTCATTTCACTCCTTCTATGTATCCATACAAAATAGTGATAATTGAATAAAAATGATTCAATTTCATTCATAAAAGTATGCAATCATTTCATCAATGTTTTGTTATGACGTTGTCACGTTAAACTATCGTCCGTAAACCGACTTTACAGACAACCAATTTTTTTTATCATGCTTATTTTATGGGCAGTTAATTAAGGAAACGGTCATTCACGTAACTGTAATAATTGGAGGTACAGGGACGGCACGAACCCAGTTTTGCCGTGTACACTATTTTTTTTTAATCATTCATTGTTTTAACGTAACTTTACATTCCTCTGCTGGTGTGTCTTACCCATTATGTCAAACATTGGTTATTTAGACCCCATGTTTGTCTGTTTCTTGCACGTTCTTTCAATGCGTTAATGAATGTGGCCATGAAACACCCACTCTGCCTGAGTGTTGCCTGCCGCAGGTTGTGTCTGTAAGGTGGGAGGTGGTTTATTACCCCTTATTTTAGATATATTACCATAAATGAGCAAGATGGCTATATTGTCTCAACTTTCAGGTACCAGTAACTATTTAAATCAAACCGTACGTTCACAAAAATATGTTATGATAGAAATTTAAAAAAAACTGTAAAGATTAAACCCATTACGTTTTCCTTGAATGTTTGGAATTTAGAATAATTCAGAAATGTCATTTTAGACAATAATTGTACGAACAAAAATTTTAAGCAAGAAAACCTTGGGTTGTCACATGTAGGTTTCAAAAATATTTCACGTCTTTAGATGAAACATTTATTATTTATTTATTAATGTTGTAACATGCCCACCAACAGCCGAGGTCTTTAGCGGTGGGTACGACACATATGTACAAGGACAACATATAAACAATACAAACAATATACAAACAAACAAAAAAAAAGTTTAAATTATAACTATTAAGAATAAACCATAGAAAATATAAAACGCATAAAAAAGAAAATACAAAAACATAGACATTATATCAAAAATTACTAATTGCCGACATTGTAATAAATTTTGATAAGAAAATAACAGCTACACTTTAACAGATTAAGATTTATCAATTTTATTGAAATTAGAAATGAGTCGAAAAATTATATCATTCTTTTTATGGTATGTAGATAGGGTAGATGTTAAACGGCTTTTAAATTGGGGAAATAATATTCAGAAATTCAGAAATGATATTGAAAGCTACTCTCGTGGGACACCCACCGTTCAGGGAGTTGAGGTCGCGAAGAAACCGTGTGTATTGAAAGCTACTCTTGTTGGACGCCCACCGTTCAGGGAGTTGAGGTCGCGAAGAAACCGTGCGTATTGAAAGCTACTCTCGTTGGACGCCCACCGTTCAGGGAGTTGAGGTCGCGAAGAAACCGTGCGTATTGAAAGCTACTCTCGTTGGACGCCCACCGTTCAGGGAGTTGAGGTCGCGAAGAAACCGTGCGTATTGAAAGCTACTCTCGTTGGACGCCCACCGTTCAGGGAGTTGAGGTCGCGAAGAAACCGTGCGTATTGAAAGCTACTCTTGTTGGACGCCCACCATCGCGACAAGCACCGTGCGCGGCGCCGTGTTCCCAGCGCCTCGGCCGCGCTGAAGGGGGTCGTGGTGGCCCGCTGGGACGCCGTGCAGGCGTGGGCCGACGCGGGCGGCGCGGAGGGCGCGGCACAGCTGCTCGGGATGCTGGGCGACCTGGCGGCCGGCCTGGAGACGGCCGTGGGCGCGCTGGCGTGCCACTCGGCCGTGGCGAGCTGGGTGGCCGCGCAGGTCGGCTCCCGGCGCCTGCAGCTGCTGCAGAAGGAGCGAGCCCTGTTCCTGCTGCTGTGCCTCACCGGCCCCGACGACGACGACAACCCCCTTCTCAGGTGAGCGGCGGTCCGTTCCGTCACCCGTCACACACACTCCTCACATCCCCCAACCCAACTACCATCCCCTACCTACCCGCACCCCACACACTTACATCCCCCACACACGCTACAAGAAACACTCACCCGTACACACCATCCACACCTTTTTGTAAAGAATCATCGATCCCCCCCTATTGAAGCGGGGGGTTCGGGAGTTCTCCCCCAGGAAAATTTGTATTTCAAGGTGGAAAATGGTGCTATTTAAGCAGTTTTATTATCTAAAATTTGATTACACAGCACTTTCTTTGCCCCCGTTTGCCCCCACTTCAAGGTTTCAGAGGGGGGGCAAAAGACCCTTCCCCCCCTGTTGTTGCACCCCTGACCCCTCATGCGATAGGAATTTTTTTGTAACGCTAAAAAATTGTAGCTTCCTGAAGCAAAGAATTTCACTTCAAATAAAAAAGCACGAACTCTCGTGATTTACTTACGTCACACACACACTCGTACACCGCCGAAGAGGAAAATGAACGGCTGTGTCGGCAGGACGGCCCTGAAGGACTTCAAGGACATGCACGTCCCGCGCCAGACGTCGGAGCTCCCCGCCGGCAGCCTGCGGCGCTCCGGCTTCGTGTCGGCCTTCAGCCGGCTGCTGGAGGCGCTGGAGGGGTCGGGCAGCCGTGTGCTGCTGCTCGGGGTGCTGTCCATGACGGCCGGCGACCAGGCCCACGTCTGCGAGGAGGCCCTGCAGACCACCCTGCGCTACTTCGTCACCAGGTAGCGTCGCCCGTCCGTCTCCAGCAGCACGCTTGCCCAATTACTCCGTGTTACTCAAGTGCCGCGGAATCACAGAAACTCGCAATCACACTGTTCTGACTTGTCATGTATACAGTTTGAGCATGTCTAGTGTAGTGTACACACTTTGAACATTTTTAAACTTCCCGCCCTGCAGGGGCATTGTGGTTGGTAGGTTGGTGCACCTGCGCACAGGAAGAGGACAGTCTTGATAATCAACATGGTGGTGAGTGGTCGTTGGTTACTATCACGACTCGTTTCAATTGAACTATAGTTGCTTACGAATGTTGCATCCGCTAATTATTACAGTCCGCATCTCTTCGTGCAAAGGACACGTTGGCTGTGGGTGTATAGCAGTATACATATTTATTAAATCCTGTTTGGTTTGATCCAATTCATAATATTAAGTGTGCCACGAAAACAAAATTTACCTCAAGGACATTTGAGAAACAAAAGAATGCGAAGGTTGCAGTATCAAAACTAAATCATTGTTAGTTAATTTAGTTTTTTTTTTTTTTTTTTATTAAATTGCTTTTGGACCATTTTTTTTTTTTTTTTTTAACTACTTGTATCCTGTTTGCACGTGTCAGATGTGCCGCGACTTTACGGGCTACATTGCCACGACTTTTTTTTTACAAGCCTAGTATAATTACTTGGTGACTGTCCACTTTAATGATGTGGAAGTTGTGTCTGAAAGGGTTTTTAGTTCACCGACACATATACTGACTCGTTCCTGCGAATAGTGGGCCTATTTATTATATGTGATAAGTAGAGACCTGCAAAATTCGCGGTTTCGATGGCCTTCAGGATAGACTGCACATACCCCGGTACACTCGGGAAAATAACGCAAGTTCATTGGCTACCGTACTTGTAAGTCGTCTCAGCTGGTTTGTCTGCGATTCGATCCTTCTTTGGTTGAGGGTTTATAACTGTTTGAGATTCGTCCAGATGAACAGTAAGCCAATAGCAAAAATTATCTAAGAGGTATATGTGTTTGAATTCTGGCCTATCACCGAATGAATCCGCGAATTTTGCATGTCTCCAGTGATAAGTAACACGATATAGTAAGCTATAAGAAAATTTTGTTTTTAAGTTTCTGTGATTGGTTCATCGGGGGAATTTTTGGGAACTCGCTGTGGAAAAGACATTTGATCCTCGTGGTGTGTGCTGCAGGTTGCCCCCGGAGAAGCAGAGCAGCGCCCTGGAGGTGCCGTACCGTGTGTTCGCCAGCCGGGACTACGACCCCGCCAGCCGGCTCGGCGCAGCGCTCAGGTTCTGCCGCACCATGCTGCAGCACGCCTGCGAGGAGGGCCTGAGGGGCTTCGCGACGGCGCATGCGCGGCAGCTGCGCGAGTGGGTGTCGCAGCCGTGCCTGAGCGCCGCGCGGCCCGAGGCAGACCACCAGCTGGCGGACAGGGTCGGCGCCTGGACCGTGTTCGAGCTGCTGTTCTGCCGGCTGGACCAGTCGGAGCTGGGGTCGCCCGAGTGCCCCGTGACGCGCGCCGCCTTCCCCGGCGCCGAGCTCAGCGGCAAGGAGCTGCTCGTCGAGCTGTGCCGGAGGTGCGTCCGCTTCCCCCCGTCTCCCGGGGCCGACCTCGGGCTCTCCCGTCTCCCGGGGGCGACCTCGGGCCTGTGCGAGCCAGTCAGAGCTCTTTCCAACACTCGCTTCGACCTTGCCAGGAATCTTCGGTTTGAATTGAAACGAAATAAATCAAAGGAAAAAAAACTGAAATGCATTGAAATGTTACCTTACCAGGGCCGGCGCATCCAGACAGGCGAACTAGGCGACCGCCCTGTGCGCCAAGTAGCTGGGGGCGGCGCAGCACAACACATAACAGCTCATATAACATGTTTAACGATTATTGAAACTAGATGGAAATGGATTTTTGTAACTGTTTGGAATGTTTATATTGATATAAGTAATTATTTAAAGTCCACTGTGACCTGATTATGATTTATAATAAGTAAAAAAGTAAAAAAAACACGGGCCTGCTTGCATTTCATTGTTGACAAAATGTTAGGCTTACGTGTTGTATTTTGAGGCAAGGCAAATTTTTTTTGGGGTGTCCCGTGCCGGGGGGGGGGGGGGGGGGAGGTTTGGGGGGTATTAAGGTTTTTCGCCTAGGGCGCCAATTTACCTTGCACTGTACTGTACATTATAGTGTGAAACAACCTAAATTATCGAAAATGAAACAAATGGAAATTAAATACGACATTAACAGAAATAAATCGATAACTTATTCATCGAATAAAATGACTCGATACAATACAAATGAAATTATTTGTACCCAAATGTACTTGAATAAATAAAATGAAGTAAAATTACATGAAACAGCATCGAAAGAAACCAATCATAATGAATTAAAGTATTTTAAATGAGTTGAGATTTAATGAACCAAATGTTTGACTTGTAACGAAATAATTTAAAGTAAAGAACTGAAATGTATGTAAATGTTACCATACTGTACATATCAATGTGAAATAACCGACATAATCTGAAACGATACAAATGGAAATGAAATACAACCACGTAAACCGATAAGCTTCACGTCTTATGTGAAGTTTCGCATTTTGTTGCGAAGCTTTAAAAACATTGAAAGCATAAGATTCGCTCATGAAAATATTTAGTTTATTTTTTTGTTTTGTATATGTTTAGTTTGAATAAAGTTAGTTCCATAAAATAACATCAAAATGTGGCACTCCATTTGCTGTTATTAATGTTCAATATTAATATCATGCATTGTTATTTTATAATTTTTATTGAAAGGTACGGTTTGGAAAGTTCACGTAAGGGTACGCGACGTGGGTTGAAGGTCACGCCAGGATGGGCAAGCCATCCAGCCGACTGATAATAAATTCTTCTCCTGATACGTGGTGTAGTCTTTGTCATATGAAGTATTCAATGGTAGGCTTATAAAGAGAAATGGTGTGACATATTTATCGTTGTGTGTTATTTTACGCATTTATATTACCTAAATAATATTTCTTACTCATTTTGGAACACATTAAGTAAATTAGCCTTGCTATTTATGGAGACTAATGCTTCAGAATACATGATTCCGAATAACACTGACATTTTTAGAAATTCATTATTTGTGCTAAGTAAGGGATTGGTGTACAAAGATAAACTTAAATAAGCCTAGTAAACTTTTACCAGCATTGAATTTTTTAATTTACTATTTTCACTTCATTAATTTTTGTTATTATTTTTACCCTCGAATCCCGAATCTTTAGAATACTGGAGATTTGGTGGGATTCGAGTATTCGACAGGCCCATCCCTTGCTTCAATACAAGAGTGTGTTGTAGAATACATCTTTACAAGCATTTAGTGATCATTTAACACAGCCAATCACATTCTTACAAGCACAAAATCACTAAACATGTTGATAATTGGGCCAACGCACAAAGAACAAATTTTTAAATACAAAAAAAAAAAAATTTTTACTAAAACACTTTTTATCGTAAACTATTCCAGATCAGCCAGATTTTCGTATTAACTTGGTTCAGCTGTAGAAGATTTTTTTTTTTTTAACGGCCTTAATTTTGTTGGCTACTTGTGTTCGCAGAGCGTCCAGCGTCCGTCAAGAAACCGTGCCGGCCTCATTGACAGACCAGGCGGAGTTGACGGAGCTCTTCCGCAAGTACCAGTGCGCGACGTACAATGCCCTCATCTCCATCATCAGCAACAGCAAGCGCACGCCGGGCGATCTCAAGTTCTACCACACGTTTCTGTTCTCGGAAACCAGGGGCAGAGATAAGGTCTGTTCGCAGTCACGTGAAACGTTACAAGCTCCAAAAGCGTTTATGTAATTTCGGCAATTGTAAACATCTTTCCAATCTCTAGTAAAATAACCTTACTGGAACCCCAATCCCTGCATGCTTTCATTAGCATTTACGTTATCATAGATGCATGCATGTTAGTTATGTAAAACATTCTGCACGAAATGTACAGCTTGAAACAATCACGACGCTACGTCTTTCAACCAAATCCTTCCACAGCTATAGACGATATATCTCTCGCGAGGAGAGTATAGTTTTACTGTGTGTGTGTGTGTTATTGTAGTATTGGCCTTAGCTTTAAAAATAGTAAATATTGGCCCCAATTGTGAAAACAAGTGTGGAAATAACAGTGCCATTCAAATTCACTGCTTAGTGATAATATTGCAATTTGTCGACAATAAACATCTTTGTAGTATCTATTTGCTGCATATTATTGAGACTTTTTTTTTTTTTTTTTTTTTTAAACTTTTTTCATGTACTAGTAAAACTATATACAGAGGCTGCTACTTGTAGAAAAAAGAGCACATAAAAAGGAAACAAACTTTTGTGCATAAGAATGGTCACATGCAGCATTAGGCTGGTTAAGACTTTGTCCCTGGAGTTGTTTTTAAATGGTCATAGCTTGGAATGTATAAATATTCAGGTGTAACAATTCGGTCTAATAAAGTTAAGATTTTAGATACATTAAGAACCTTGTTATAACATTTTTTAGGGAGCAATTGGTGACTGCGGGGGGGGGGGGGGGGGGGGGGGGGGGGGCAAAAAAAAAAACATTATTAGTAGGAAAACATTATAAGCAGGAAATATCAATTTAGCACTTGTCAGTAGTCAGTATTTGAAAATTTTACCAATGGACTCATCAAGCTGTGTAAGTAAATATAATGTTAAAACACTGTGGGCACACTTGATGCTTGAATTTGGTTAACCAAGCATACAATTTTTCTTAAAATTCATCAGGCTTTCGGCTTTGTCTTTAAAGACACACTGCCCATGTATGTAAAATTGACTCATGACTCGCGTCAATGTTTAGTGTGGAATTGTGTGTGTCCAATTCCTTCACCACATAAACATGTGTTTTTTGGGGTTCCTAGCTGCAAATTAAATTAGGTAATTCAATTCTATCAGCAATAGAAAACACTTTTGTTTTGCCATCGCGGTATAGTTGGCAAACTGAAAAAATATATGTAAATGAAAAGGGAGGATTTTTTTTTTTCATTACAAGGATGCCAACAGACATATGACTGCAAACGTTACGTACCTTCGATATATTGACTTCACAGCGTTAGCCAGCACTAACATGTAGCGCTAGTGTTCTGGCACACTTAACATTATGTTTTTGCATACAGTCCTGTTTGAACAATCTACATCTATGGTAGAGAAATTATTGTAAATGGTTAAGTCCACTGTATCATATGTTAAACTTCACAGATAAGTGTTGGAATAGTTAGGTTTTTTAAAATAAATATTAAATTTAAAAAAGCAAACATTATAATGCACCATTCATGAAACTGTATGAACAGGAAATATAAATTGTTCTTATGGGGGAAATGTTGGGACTTAAAAATCGTGAGTTATAAGCAGGAGCATTATAACAGAATTCTACTGAAATAAAGTTATAGATTTAATTATTACAAGGAACCTCCCACGCTCTAATTGGACACCTCTGGTAGACCGTAGGGCCTATCTTGATGCTCTTTTTGTTCATAATTGTTACATTCATAAATTCAGATGCCCTTATCTTCTTGAAAATACTGCCTTAAGAATTCCTCAATTCAATTCCCGCTTACGCTCTACTCTGTGTACTCTTATTACTAATAATGATATTATTTATAGACTTATAACAAATTACAATAATATATATTTGAATTCCAACAGTGTTTATTTATATATATTCTGATTTATGTCTGTCATAGCTATATTATTTTTCCTTCAATATCTCTTAACATTTAATAATTTGATTTTACCTGTATTAATTATGTTTGTATTTGTTTTTTATTTTTGTTAATGACCTAGTTGTTATTGTTCTTATTTCTATATATCTTTGTATTGTTTATGTACAGTACACTCCCTATTTAACGCGGTTGTCGGGGGACATAACTTTTACCCGCGTTGTTGCATAACCGCGATGTTTCGATGTGACCAAGGTCAAAAGGCATAAAAAACCGCCTATGTTCTAATAGGTCGGCAAGCACGCCTTTGTGCGGACTTTGCATCCGCAGTTTTCACTAAACACGGGTGAAAAAATAAAAATAATACATTTTAAAGATAAATATTAAATGTTGAATTGTTTTTATTTTTCCGCGTGCCGCGCACAGTTTGTCACACGGCCTACGAGCGCGCCACACGCCGCCATACACACGTGCGGCACACAAGCTGCTGCTGCCAGTCTCGTGGTGTTAGCCACAGTATCTGCTTCGTCAGTGTCCGTAACAAAGTAAGTGCAGTGTGTGCGGTTACACACGATTCTGTGGTCAAAGTCTTCTAAAAAGAAAGGCCGTAGTGATACTTCAAACCGAATATGAATCGCAAAGTACCGAGTTTGATTGACAAAATAAAAATTCTAGATTTACTTACAGATAGCTTGTCTTTTGTAGAAGCAGGCCGCAGATACAGGAAAAAAAACGATTCTAGCATTCGTACAATAAAAAATAAAGAATCGTCTATCGTGTCAAGTGGTTAAACTTTATTATCCATGCTTACAGTAAATTATAAATGGTCACATGTGGGAAACAAAAATTGCGCCAATTTAATTTTAGCGCAATCAGTGACGCCGTATTAAAAACCGTGTTAAACTTTGTCTTTACTTATTTCACCAAACGCTGTGTCGAGTTGCTGAGTGTGTGTGGCTCGGATCGGCAAGTGTTATATTCCCCAGCCTCTGTTTAAAGGTCGGGAGACCGTTACACATAAACATTTCCGGGACTTGTTTACTACCTCACAGAAAAGGTGGTACAGTATGGTTCACGTAAGTATTGGACCACTGGGAATTCCTGGGCAAAGATTAAAAATACGCTAGCCGATTTACTTTACTATTTAATGTTAAAACATTATACCAAAGTAAAAAGATGAACTTGTATAATACAATGAATTACCCAATAATATTACGTCTGTAGGTTTAAGTTGTAACAAAACATTTATATACAGATGTCCAGTAAAGTACCAATTAAGATTCTGGAGTGGAATTTTAAACACCGGACTACCTGATTTGGCCTTGTACGCAGCGACGCTGCTCAGTCAAGTGACTCATGTCTGCCTGTGTGCTGCGTGAACACATTCCCTCCCCCACTCCCCCTCGTGTTTCTGCCCGCTCTAATCTCTACCTCTCCATATTCTCGGCTCGCCTCTCCCTACCCCGCGCTTCCCGACAACCAAGCCTATCCAACATCAATCCCCAGCCGAGTCACGCTGGATGTCGCTGGACGGTGGGCTTTATCAGGTCCCCTGTCCAATGCTTCATTTGTGAGATAAAGCGACGTTAAGAACTAGTGTTTCAGAAAATATCACTGGGCTGGACTGGACCATAATTTGAAAACCCTACAAGATAGAGGAATAATGTACGGAGATATCTTGTTTAGAATTTTACTGCGGACATTTTCTACGCCTAGGCTTTTTTCTGCCCGATGCTTAGTTTGTTAGTTACAACGCAAAATTATTCTAATCGGCTGTCAACCATTTATTCCATTATTATTATTTATTTCTGACTGGGGGACATGGTTTGACCCGCGATATACCCGATTCCGCGATCAATCGAGGCGCGATATACCGGGAGTTTACTGTATTTGTGTTTCTGTGTTGTTATAAGCTTCTTTTTTTTTTGTTTTCTGTATTTTGGATTTTTTTTTTCGTGCCCACCATAAAAGTGTTTTAGCTGTCGGTGGGCATGTCACAAATACAAATAAATAAATAAAAAAATAAATAAAAAATAAAATTATAATGTTTCCTAAAACAGTAATTTTTTTGTAATTTTTTTTTAAATTCCTGGTGATTTTGTCAAACATTTATCGGTCGAGATGAACATTTACGTGCTGTTTGATTATATATGTTACTGGACAGTTGTTAGTTGCGTTCGGTGTCGTGTGTTTCAAACGTTCGTGCACTCGTTAGTTCGGGTGTGTCAGTTTGTTGTTTCCTGCCGCAGCTGCTGTGGAGCAAGATAGTGGACTACTCGCACGACACGGCCTTCTCCATGGACTGGGAGGAGATCCCCGCCCGCAGGAAGAAGCTGGTGGCCATACGGCGCTCCAACGCGGGCGCCGCGCCAGGGGGTGGGGAGGGGGGCGTGGCCTACCCGGCGACGGGCACGCAGATGCTGTTCGACAGCACGCTGCGGGAGGACGTGACCGGCTTCGACTTCACCCTGTCCGTGCTGGAGTCGCGGCAGGCCCTGCCGGCGCCCGGAGGGGCAGACGCCCTGGAGGTGCTCCTGGAGATGGACCGCATCAACGAGCACGAGTGCATGCCCTCGCTGTGCGGCCTGGTGCGACACCTCGTCGAGCACGGCATATCCCCTCCCCCCGGTGAGCCTGCGCCGTGCACACGGCACTCAGCCCGCGTCCTGTAGCGCTGTCCGTGATCACGCTCTTGGTACGCGGTGAACTGCAATGAAGCCGGAATAACGCAGAAAAGCCCGTCAATACACCATGTAACAACGAAGTTCCAGTTAACACACCACAAACCACCAAAATGCAATCAAAATCATGAAATTATTCTGGATTTTCAATCAAAACTTAACTCTACTGCCAAATACTTTTTATTATAAATATTAAATTCATTGAAGCCAAATTTTTATTATCTTGCAACTGTTCTGTGCAACTCTTTTTTTACATTACAATCTTAGAACATTTTTTCTAACACAGAAATACTTACCTTATTTATTTTATTTGTTCCGAAGAGTTTGACTTGTTTATCTTGTGCAAATGACAACTCTGTCGTTACCCTTAATCAAAATGTACTATGTATGTAGTGTCTTTTTTGTATGATTCGGCAGCAATCCTGTTGTGTTTCGTTCCAGAAGGGGACCCTCCGTCCCCGCCGTGCTGGATGGAAGCGATCAAAAGGAGCTTGGAAGATGATCAGAACCCTCGCAATGCGCACCTTTTCATCCTGAAACTCATTCTGAACTGTGAGTCGTATTTCAAGCCTTACGCCCACTTCTGGTTCGCCCCCGTCATGAGAGTGCTGCTGAGCGGCTGTGCCGGCTCCAACATCAACTACATGTTCACGGACGTCGTGGCGATGCTGCTGGAGTGGAAGGACGTGGCGATCCCCAACTCGAACGACATCGAGCGGCACTTCGCCAGCCAGATCTTGGACTTCTTCATGAGGAACGTCGACAGCAGCCGTCGCGACGTGTTCAAGTACAACTTGGACGTCGTGAAAACAATCGTGGAGCTGTGGAAGCCGTGTCTGGACCTGCCCTACCAGTTGTTGTTGGACAAGATACGCCCCCAGGAAAACAGCCCCACTTATGTTGTTGCCGGTTTGCAGCTGGCGGCGATCCTGCTGGCGAACGGCCTCGAGCCGTGGAACGCCGTCGCAAGGCCGTCGTTCCTCGAGCAGCTGATCTCCAACTTGGATTCCAGCAGGTCCGAGGTGTACCTGGCCTGTGCGGAGGTGGTGGGGATGGCGCTGAAGGCGCTGGGCGTGGGACGGGACGCGGAGCCGACCGGAGACGCGGCAGTCTTACTGAACGGGACGAAGCAGAAGATGAGGCATTGGGGAACGTCTGCCTCGATGGTAAACAAGTTCCTGCTGTGCCTGCACGCCGCGGGGAAGCACTGCGGCGCGGTGGCGGGGGAGTTCGCGGCCCTCCTCTACTCCCGGGTGCTGAAGCTGAGCGGCCCGCACCTGGCCAAGTGCCTGGAGATGATCGGCTGGTGTCCGGAGACCACGCTCGAGCTGGCAGCCGTGGACGCGGAGCGGTTCCTCGCGTCCCACGACCCTGACGTCCAGGAGGCGGCCCTCGCTGCGTTCGGCCGGGCGGTCCGGCTCATGGACGCCGGCCGGCTCCAGAGCATGGTCTCGCACGCCCCCCGCCTTGCGTCGCACCCGTCGCCCGCCTGCCGGCGCGAGATGCTCAGCATCCTCGCCTGGGTCTACAGCGAGTACGCCGGGAACACGTCACCGGAAGGACGCCAGCTGTTTGAGGAGAGCAAGATGGGCCTGGTTAGAGGCCTGGTCGACGCAGATGACGCTATTCAAGAGACTGTATGCAGGTAATGGGATTTACTTACAGTGAAACCTTTATCCATCGTTTTTCAAATGACCACCAGAAAAAAAACAATGCATGCAGGAAAACAATAGATGTGGGATTTGTTTACAGACTTCGGTAAATGTATGCATAAGCAATGGTTTCCAAGCTTATTATACATAAAATCATTATAAAAAATTTAAATAATAGTAGATCATTTGTTAAATCAGTTTTACTTTAAATTAAGCAGATCACTAATTTCAAAATACATATGTACATCAATCATCCCTACCAGTCTTTCTTTTTTTACTTGATAGGACGTATTTGCTGACCTGCGCACGTATTTCTTCACGTTTGTTAAAGATCGAATTTAGTGTAGAAGGTGGAATTCCGAGACGTTTAGCAACATCCACTCTCTTCTCGCCAGGATTCTTCTCCACTTCTTCGACGATCTTTAACCTCTCGTCTAGTGTTTTTACTTTTTTCGGTCGGGCCATTACCAGGGTCACGATAAAAACGTTAAAATATATTTAATGTAGCTGCTGAATACTTTCAAATGCACCGTATTTTCACATGACCACGTGCCAAAAAATTGTTTACAGGTACATACATAAAACAAAACAAAAATGAATTAGACCAAAGATGACGAGATATGCATAAAAAAACGTGCGTAGTGTTGCCAACAAGACAAAAAGACCGCCCGAGTGATGAGGTAAAAGCACAACTATTGATTGTAGAAGTACATTAGCATCTATCTTGAGTTGTTCAACGATTGATACAAGAAAAACAAAAGGTGCGTTCCAACATTTTGAGAAATCAATACGGGAAAAACGAACATTCAAAAACGACACAAACGGGATTATTTAACGTTGTTTACGTGGGCTTATTGAAGGGACCAGAATAAACAAACGATTGATACGGAAAAATGTTAGATGCGGGATCCATGCATCGAGGTTCCACTGTACTTGTTTCTTTCCGTTCATATTTCTAACCAAGTACATAATACACTGTAATTCTTTGAAATCCCAGTTTACTCTAGTATACAGAGTATACAGATATACGTCCCCTATAATTTTCATGCTGTACAACTTTTCTATCAGTTATGGGGTTCATATGCACTGTCTTTTAAGATCCTATTTTATTATTACTGGCACTTTTTATTAACTGGAAGTAAATTTTTCATGTTATACATAAAAAAAAGTATTTAAATCAATGAGTTCCTATTTTGTCTTCTAGAATTAAATAATTGTTTTAGTATTTTAGGTTTAGTTGTGGTTACTTATTGTTTTGCAACTTCCCATAAGATAACCTGAATCTTTTTATTAGTTTTTGTAATCCAAGTGGCATTTAGGAGGAGAGGGAGGGAACATTTTTACAGTGTATTATGTGTAATTAAGTTACATGTGATTGATAAATTTCAAATCATCATTATCTTCATTCTTCTCAACAACATTATTATTCATTGCTACTTCAATATAACAGTTAGGTCAGAAAATCAAAAAGCAGAGATCTCTTGCTTTCTCTGATTTGGTTTCTTATTATGCCTCCACCACTCTGTTATATTCTTTAACTTTTCTCGCCTTTTCACTAGTTGTCTGTGTGAATGTAACAAATAATACCTATTTGATTAAGGTTTATGTATTTCTCTCTATTTCGTTTACTGTATTTTAAACCAATTTTTTCTTGGAGTCCTGTGATGATGATGATCATAGTCTCACTTCTTGTTGTAGTTATGTTTAAGAAACATTAGATATTTGTGGATACCTGTGTTGTGTATATACTTAAAAACTGTGCCAGATCACCGACAAAATTACCCAGCGGCTTACCGCGGCGCCATCCTGAAGTCCACTGCTCTACCAGAGGACAGTGTTGCCAGATGACTACTTGCAGGAGTAGTATCCACCCGCCCGAATCCCACGATGAAAACAACACGTGTATTATTCTACCGAACAACCTGATTGCTTGTTCAGTTAGTGTTGAAACGAGAGTGTCGGGAGGGTCCTGGCCGGCTGCAGCGTGGGCCTGTGTTGCCGGCAGCTTCTGGGCGGACAACGCGCGCCTGCCCGCGGCGACGGGCCCGCGGCTCGTGGCGCTCGTGACGGAGCTCTACTCGCCGGCCACGGAGGAGCTCCTGACGGGGAGCCTCGCCCGCCTCGCGCTGCAGCCCGCCGACCACGGCGCCAGGATGTTCGACCAGCCCCTGGGCGAGTGTCGCTTCGAGGAGTACCGCCCGCTGGTGTCGTGGCGCGCCCAGCACGCCACGCTCGCGCCGCTGTTCGCCGACACGCTGGCCAGCCAGCTGCGCGGCGGGGACGCGGGGACGCTCGCCCCGGGGGTGCGCGCCACCCAGGCCAGCCTCGCCTTCCAGCCCACCGTCGACGCTAGCGGTGAGCGTCTCCTCTCCTCTCCTCCCCTTCCTCGCTGCCTCGGCGTCGCGGCGTGCGCTAGGTAGTGGAGGTAGTGAACATCGCTGAACACTGTCATCTGCCCCCCCAGGTGGAGCCGACGCGTCGGTTGCCAGCCTCAGCACGTTCTCCTCGGCCAGTTCCAGTGGCACGCTGTTTACTCTGGGCAGTGGCTCTCAGACGTCGGAGCTGAACACCACGAGGTCCCACCTGCAGTTTGGTAGGTAACACACTGGGCACTCGTAGCCGGCATTTTCCTGGGGTCAGTTGTCATACAGATCTGTGAACATAGATTTGTATGTCACATATGAAATGTGACGTTTAGGTATTGTGCTTTTAATGTAATTAAGACGGCCAATTGTGAGTAATGCGATAGTTTTAGGTTTTTTTACACAAAATTATTCACAAATATCTAACATTTTTCTATTTGAATTTAAACATTGAATGAAATTTATTTTCTTTCCCATTTCATAGAAGTTCAAGAAAAATAAATGCAAAAACAAAAAGTTGGAGAAAAAAAGAGAGAGAAATATATAAAAAAACATGATAGAATAGTGTAAAATGCAGGAATTTATCAAAACTGGCAATGCATTTTCTTAAAACAGGAAAATTTTAATTTTGGTAATTTTGTGTTGATCAGACTGATTATTTAAATAAAAATGAAGTATTTTTATTAACTTTCAATCATAATTACAGGTTATTTGTTTCATTAAACAAGCTTGTATGTAATATGTTGCGAAAGCAAATCCAAAACTCTAAATAATTTTTTTTTTAGTTGCATCCATTTTTTTTTATTATTCATATTTTTTTATGTATGACTTCCACTTGTTGTAGCTGTTAGTAACAAAATTATTAATTTTAAAATGTGGATTTGAATATTGGATTACTTACAAACATCAAATATTTTTAGAATACTCGCAGACCACCTGACACGGCCAAGTCAAAGCAGTAGCGTGTGTTCATGGCGCCAGTGTGATGATTGTTGGTTTTTTTTCTTGATAGGGTTCGCCAGGCCGGAAACCACCAGGTCGTTCCTGAGGCGGAGGTTCCTGAGGAACCAGAGCGACGTGCGGGAGGGTTTCGCCCGGCGCGAGGTCGGCCGCAGCCTGCTGCGACAGGAGCTGCAGAGAGAGAGCGGGCGGCGGCGGGAGGCGACGGTGGCACTGTACCGCACCTACAGGAGGGGCGAGCTGCCCGACGTCGAGATCCCGCACTCCGCCCTCATCAGGCCCCTGCAGGCGCTCGCCAAGGTGGGCCCGGCCCCGCTTCCACGGCCATTGTCTGAAGTAGCTCGGCTTCTGGGTTGTAGCCGCGTCCTTGGAGTATAATTCACCGACGTTTCGGTCGACATTGCAGTCTGCCATCATCAGGGAGCAGTTACCTACCTACCTACAGCAGTAGGTAACTGCTCCCTGATGATGGCAACTGCAATGTCGACCGAAACGTCGGTGAATTATACTCCAAGGACGGACACGGCTACAACCCAGAAGCCAAGCTACTTCAAAAAGTAACTATTTTCTATCTAATTACCAACAGCAACAGGGAAAACGGAGATAAGTCAAGGAATTTTTTGGTCTGTGATTATTTTTTAATGATTAGTAGGCCTGTGCGAAGCTTTGACAATGCAAATCAATCAAAACTCATTTTAATAGTTTATGACTTCGCTAGGAAATTTGCTATTCGTTTTATTTGCAGCTTTGGTAGTGATGCAAAGTTTTGCCTCTAATGTCATTTTTTTTTGCAAAACTTTAAAACATTGGAAGCCTAAGATTTGCGCCCCCCCCCCCCCCCCCTTTTTTTTTCACCCTTTTTTTTATCCAGCTGTAGCCTTATGTTTTGTCTTAATAAAATTGGTTTTATTGTAAAAATCAAAAGTTACCACTCCGTTCGCTTAATGAATGCTCAATACTAATATTAAGCATGGTTGGTTTATAATTTTTATTGAATAATGTTATAAATAGGGCTCAATTGGTTAATCACTTAATTGGTTCATTAGAAATATTTAAAGAAAAATTTTTTTTACTTCAATCTTGTATTTTATAAACTAAGTTTATAACAGTTTTGCCGAAAACAATGCTTACTGTTTGATTTGATTTCGCGAATATTTAAAATATTCAGTTTGATATTCGCTTTGCATCTAAAACTAGTTAGTGTTCACACAATCCTAATGATGAGACTAAAAAAAATTAACGTCTAAGCGGAGACATTTTGATTTGTACCGGTTCCATGTACTCATCCTTTCTTCCTCCATTCCAACTTGTGCCTATATCAGTACTTTGACCATGTGCATTGACTTCGTTGCTTGGCAGTAGTGCAATGAAATAATTTATAGTTTCCTATTGCAATAGTTAAGTGTGGTATGCCTACAAGTCAAAATTTCGAATTTGGAATTTTGTTCTTCGTTGGCTGCAAAAGTGGTAAGGGGGATTTTTTTTGTACCTCCTTCCCCCCCCCCCCCCCCCCCCCCTTCCCTCTGGAAAAGTCAAGAAATTTTTAGTACAGGTTTGCTACCCACCCTGATTAATTAACAGCGACTTCAAAATTGATGTTTCCGTATGTGGTTTTATGTAGCAGTGGCACTTCAGTAAATGTAACAAAATGGAAATTGTGGAGGGGGGTGATGTTGTATAGTTGCCATAGTCGAACTCAAAAATATAATTTCCCAACGATGAAGTTGATAGATATTATTTTAACCATTGGAGAGAAAAATTGTTAATGTTGTATTTATGAAATAAAGCTGTTATATTTGAAACGAGTTTATAATTGGTATCCCCACAAGTACAGAAATCTATCTAACTTTGGTTAGTTCATTGTTACGGATAAATATATAGTTGACTGCAGGTTGTGATCTAATCTTAAAAGAATTTAGGGCGTTTTTTAGTATATTAGCGCTAGGCGAGTTGCATAAACAATTCCAGCTTACCGTAGGAAAAAATACGCAATTGCGGCAAAGAACGTGAATCTTATTTTACATTCAAATTATCGATAGTTCTTACGGCCTAAATTTTAAATACGATAGGATTCCTTATGTGGAATTATTCTTCTTAAGCTTACAGCTGCTCGAGAATCGACAGTTCCGAGATTCCAGGTGTAATCGGTGGGGGCGGAAGCGTCGGAGAACGTAACGTAAGCCGGTGTGTGTCGTGTGTGTCGCAGCTAGACAGCTCGGTGGCGAGCCAGGTGGTGGTGGCGCTGTTCGCGGGCCTGGCGAGGGGGGCGGGGAGCGAGGAGGACAGACGGGCGCTGCTGCGCGGGGCGGAGTCCGCGCTGGGCCACGTGCTCCGGTCCACCGTGCAGTGCTGCCCGCCCGTCGTCGAGACCCTGCTGAAGATGGCCCTCCCGCACACCGCCCACGTCCGGCTGGAGCCCCGGCTCGTGGTCTCGGGTACGATCCGGGCCGCGCCCCCTTGCGTTTGTTTGACAAAACCTGTGATACAATAATATGTCAAGCCTCGAGAAATCGTTTTCCCGAGAGACTTAATGGGGTGTTGTGCAGAGGCATGTTCAACACTTCTCCAGGGATTTCCTGTCCCCAGCATTTTCATATTCTTGAATAACAACTGAATCCTGTTAAAATTCGCCAAGGACGCGGCTACAACCCAGAAGCCAAGCTACTTCAAAAAGGAACAATGTTTTCTATCTAAACCCTCCCCCAAATTTTTTATTTTTTCTTTTCTTCCTGTTTTTTTTTTTAAATGATGATCTTTTTCGTTACCTATCGAAAGTTTTTTAAAGAATTGGCTCAGCATTTGCAGTAAGTTAGACCTTCGAAACTCACTTCGTTATGATACGGGTACGATCCGGGCCACGCTCGTTTACGTTCTCCCCCGGGGTGTTGTGCGCAGGCATGTTCAACACCTCTCCAGGGATTTCCTGTCCCCAGCATTTTCATTGTGTTGTATAACAACTGAATCCTGTTACATACCCTCCCCCAAATTTTTCATTTTGTTATTTTCTTCCTGTTTTTTTTTTTAAATGATGATCTATTTTGTTACTCATATAAAGTTTTTAAAGACCTTCTAAACTCAACTTCGTTATAATTTTTACGGGGGGTTTATCTACTTCGTCGTTATCTGAATCTGTAGCTTTTTCTTTTTTTTACGACACCTCGCTTCACACGTGTCATCGTGAGTCTTTGCGGACCTCATTTAATGTAGGTGTGGACCAATAAACTTTTGCACTGTATTGGAAAATGAAGTTGACACAAATGGTGATGATTTAGTCGTACAATGTTTCTAATTTTGTTCATTTAACAAAATACATATTGAAGTTTGTAAAAATTAGTAATTGCTAGGGTTGGGCTAATGAAATTCTCAAATACCATTAAATTCCTAGTATTTCTAGGATTTAATATTTGAGGAAAATGATTTTAAGGAAAATAAATTAATTTTATAAAGTCAACACTGATAAATTCTGAATACTAGGCAAATTTTTTTTTTCTTCATACCTATTCTGTTATCCCCTAGGTATTGTACTTTTAACATGTAATTGTGTTAATAAATTAAATACATGTATTGTTTCTGGAAACTTAATTTGTGAAACATTAATTTGAAGGGTAGAATGTTTCAATACCATAGTTAATGTTTTTATTTTATTGTACATCATTTCATTTTTGACTCTTGACACATAAAATCCAGAAATTCTGATATTCTAATTTGAGAGTCAAAAAGAAAAAAGTCAAAATTTGTCACCCCTGATTTCACGCGGGAAGCGATTTTACGAACATAATTCGTGGAACCGTGAACGTACGTAAAATCGGGGTTCCAGTGTGTACAGATTTCGTATTCAGAAGGTGAAACTTTTTTCCGTGATGTTTGGCAAGCCTGCAGAGCGAGCGGTCTGTACTCGCTGGGCGCCCTGGTGCTGGAGAAGATGCTGCTCGACGCCTCGGAGGAGTTGGTATCCGTGACGCCAGCGAAGCGGGCCCGCACGGAGCAGTCCCAGGACGACGGGTTGTGGCTGCAACTGGCGGAGTGAGGCCTGTTTGAAACACTGTTCCCGGTTTTTACTACAAGTTCTGATCTGTTGTAAATCCTACCTTCTATAATTTCACCGAAGCAGTTTCTTTTTGACATATAAATATTGCACTTTTAAAAAATAATTTTTTGTTAAAAGCATGTCAATTAATCTAAAATAAATTAAAAATCAACAAGTATTTGTGTGTCTAAAAAAAAAAGAAGTATCAATGCTGTAATATAAAAGAGTAACAAATAACAATTGCAAATCAAAAAAAAATTATACACTTTTCCAATCTGTTAAGTACGTACAAACTACATGCTATACGAATTACATTCTTTGGATTCGCTGAACTTTACTAAAATATTTTTTTTTTAATTTGAATGAAGTGTTTTATAAAAATACAATGAATCATTATTTTAGTTGCACTTCGGAGTTTCATGTTGTACTAACTTGCATTTTGTTGCTACTTGGTGCATTGACATGCTTTTCGGTTGTTGTAATTCACCTATAATCTTGTGCCAACATGAAGAGTGGTCCGAGGATATTCGAGCACGTGCGCTGACTGCCATCGGGACTGGAGCCTGTGAAGCACAGTGATGCTTTTTCATGTAGTTTTCCTTCATTTTATTTATTTAACTACATTTGGGTACAAATCATTTTATTTGTATTGTATCAAGTGATATTGTTTGTCGTATTAGGTTTCCGATTCATTTCGGTATACCTATGTGGATGTATTTCATTTCCATCGGTATCGTTTCAGGTTACAGGAAAGCTTCACTATAAAGAACATGAAGGGACCAAAAAATAGTTGAGTTTGTTATACTGAAGTTCTTTATACTGAAACATAAGCATTGTTATAAATATGTATACCGATAAACACATGAAACACCTTAAGTGTACTAAGGTTCAGTATCACAGTCATTAGTCTATGGCCGCTTGAAGAACCTGTTCACATACTCTCTGCTGATGCTTTGTCTATGGTCAGGAGACACATTGTAGGCAGAGCTGCCAACCTCAAATCACACCCATCATTAATGACAATTATATGGAAAAAGTACATGTAAATCATGCACGATAAATTTTTCCTGAGGAATTATAACACACACAAGATAAAATAAGGACAATAATATGCAAAAAAAAAAAATGAAAAATGTAGGCCTATGCATATGAATACAATGAAAATTAATGAATCAAAGGAAAAAAAAAAACTATTTGAACAATACAATCATCTGAATATGTAAGAAATGTCAATAATTTTACAGGAAATTTTCAACCTTCAATTCAAAGTATGCAAAGTTATACTTTTGAACAATTGTCTTTTTATTTGCTTCTTTTATCCTGGTTGGATAAGAACTGTCTTATAAACAAACAACAGAACTTGTAAACAATAACTCTGCGTTAGTTACTTTCGTTTCTTCAGATGTAGCGAAAAAACTACGATATGGATTTATTGCTCGTCATGACTATAAAATATTCCACATTTTTCTTTAATTCAATGTGCCCTCTACAGTCATCCCTTCCAACGTGTGCAATTGAAAAGTCACACGTGCATACATTACAAAACGCATGGTGTTCCAAAACATTTGAAGACGACAAGCATCGTCATTCTTTTGAATAGTTAGGTCTTAGGTCGAAAGTTTTGATGAATTGCGTTATTTTTTTTTCTCCCCCATATACACTTTTGTTCTGTCACACGCTTCATTTCTACAACCGGCACTGAAGAACACAACGCTATTGAAAAACGTAAAAAATTTCACACCTGTAGACACGACAAAAACACTATGGACTGTGATGAAAAAAATGACTTTCAAAAAATAAATTAAAACACAGGTTAGCCAAAGTACCGTACAAAAATTATCGTAATGTAAGTAGCCAAAAAACGAAAAATCCGAGAATATGTACTACGTAGTTGTATCGTACAACGGACGTAATACCATTCCAATATTATTTCAAAACACGAGAATTAATCTACTAATTTCGATAGTACGTGCGCACACATACTAGTTCCGTTATTGTTTTTGTTTACGTACACGCTGTTACGTTTGAATAAGAAAATTAAAAATAAAGAACAAGTTTTTGGATGGTAATTTTTTTCATAATGTGCCTCAAGGTTGTTCGTTCAAGTGAATATTTTTGTTTCACGAAGAAACGGACCGTCGTAAAATTCGTTAAGATGAAATAAAATTCAAGGTTATTATATACGTTTTTGGCGGGACCAAACAATGAGTTCGGTTAAGTGAAGTGTTCGTTTAACTGAAGTTCGTTGTACTGGTGCTTTCCTGTATTTAGGTTATTTCACATTAATATGTTCAATTAGGTAACATTTACACCTACGTATTTCAGTTCTTTCCTTTGATTTAATTCGTTATAAATGGGTTCTTTTGATGCTTTTTCATGTAATTTCACTTCATTTTATTTATTTAATTACACTTGGGTACACATGCCATCAGAACTGGGGCCCGTTGGGGCACGGTGTGTAGCGGAGTGCTGCTATTTCAGTTCTTTCCTTTGATTTAATTCATTGTAAATGGGTTCTTTTGATGCTTTTTCGTGTAATTTCAGTTCATTTTATTTATTTAATTACACTTGGGTGCAAATGCCACCAGAACTGGGGCCTGTGGGGCGCGGAGTGTAGCGGAGTGCTGCGCGGTGTGTGGCAGGCTGTACAGCGGGCTGGAGGAGTGGGACGTGGTGCGAGGCGTGTTCAGCGACAAGCTGCGCTGCTCGCGCGCCATGCGGGAGGCCCTGGTCGCGGAGTCGGGCCGCGACTGGCACGCCGCGCAGGCCGGCTACCTGGAGGCCGTACAGCAGGACTGCTGCTACCGCGACTACTGCCGCCAGGCCTACTACAAGGTGCGCCCCCCACGCGTCGCGCTGTGCCCGTGTCTGTCTCGCGTCTTACGCAGTGGCGTAGCCAGGATTTGTGTATGGGGGGGTGTTGAGAAGCATGCCCCCCCTCCCCCGTATTAAAGCGGGGGGGGGGGGGGGAGGGGTTCCTCCCCCGGGAAAATTTGGATTTTAAGGTGTAAAATAATGCTACTTTAGCAGTTTTCGGTTCTTAAATTTAAATATTGTATTGATAAGAATTTTTTATTAATTTTAATATGAAATTTCTTTGAGTGATGAATAAGAAATTAATTAAAGATTTGGTGCTGGGGGTGGGGGGGGTGAACCCCTAAACACCCCCCCCCCCCCCCCCCCCCTTTACCTACGCCCCTGGTTTTACGGCTTCCTGAACTTCGAGTCAGGCAGCGCCTCGCTTGAGAAACAACACCGCCCGTGTGAGAAGAACTTTAATAACTTCATGCACCGTGCTGAAACGGATTGTTAGCGAGTGTTAGGAAAAAAGACCATAGCAGCGCATTCTGTTAGATCTTGGGCGAAGTGAGCCATGAGAAAATGCTAATTGCTTACGTATCCATTGGAGGAACATAAAAAAACTAATTTTTAAAAAAAAAAAAATCTCACTTGGGCGGTGTTGTTTCTTAAGGGCCTTGCCTACCTGAACACACATACTGTGTCGCGAGCTTCGGGAAAAACAACGCAATTTGAAAACTAATCCAGATATTGAGTGGGGTCGCATTTAAAGATTCGTTAAGGACAGAAAAGTACTTTTGATTTTAGTTAAATTGGTTAACTTTATTTTTAGAAGAGTTAAAAAATCTAAAAGGCTTGTTTTCAGAGTAATTTTTAGGCATGAAACAACTGATACAGCTCTTTAAAAGTACTTAAGGGAGTTTCATTACACCTGTACCTTAATTTCTATGCAATATAACGTTACCGTCACCGCTCTTATTTCACAGTAATCCTATGCACGACGAGAGGACAGCTTACCAGTTCACAGTCTCATATATATATATATATATATATATATATATATATATATATATATATATATATATATATATATATATATATATATATATATATAAAGAATGTTGGTATGTATGACAGTGATAATGATAAATTCTGACACCGTTTCATCGATCGCCATGGAAGTTGGCACATTGATGGGAAGGGGGCGGGTGTTCTCCATGGAGAAGGTTTTTTTTGTAACTGGCCGGTAGATGGCACTGCAGCGCTTCAACAACTTCTAAACTGTTCAACCGATCGCCATGGGTAAACAGAAAATGATAGGTCATAGACGTACAAACAATAATTGTTGTGTCATTTCATTTGTCTATGTCCACCACAGTGTCAGTTAGCCCTATCCATTATGCTTTACCATGCGGATAATAATATGTCAACCTGTGTTTAGCCCGGGCAACACTGGGTACCGCTGCTAGTATAGTATAAATTTACTTTTTTAAAATAATTTTTAATTCCTTTGTGTTTCAGTTCTGATTTCTACTCAATAAAGTATTTTCCATAAACTCATAATCAAAAAGTTTCGGGTTACATTGTATTCAGAGTCACGTTATTTTGGGGCCAACGCGGTGGCAGTACCGGTGTTTCGGGGCCTTGTGGGATGACGGAACCGAGCCGGGGGGTGTTGTGGTGTTGCAGTGCTTGTCGCACCTCAGCAAGTGGGAGGAGCTCAGGGCACAAGTGTACGAGTGCGCGGAGAAAGACGCCGACAACTTGTGGAGCGACCAGTGGTGAGTGTGGTGACAACTGTACTCAGTTCTCCAATGTCGAGAAATCTTCCCATTGAGGCCTCCACATACGGTGTTCAGAGCTTCGGAAAGATTAAACTCTAATAAAGTGTCTTTTAAGTTTAACATAATCATAATGAAGTAATGTCTCAAAATAAATTTTAATTCGAAAAATTGTATCCTGGGCACAAAGTGCAACATGAAAATTACTTGATTTAAAAGTAGCATTCATTCAAAGGAGGAAGGTAATAAATTCCATTAATTGTAATGCCTAAAAATTGTGTTATATTTAAATGAAGCTCTTGACTATAATCACTAAAAATATGAGTGTATTTTGGCCTTTAGGTTATGACTAAACAATACTAACTTCTGCTTGCTTTCAATATAAAGAATTGCTGGATCTCAGACATCACATTTTGAAGAATTACACTTGGTTTTAGATTAAAATGTATATCAAACAAAGAATATTAATGATAAATACGCACTTAACATTTGAAACATGCTTTCTCATGGGTGATCCCATTTTTGTCTAGCATCCATATTCTCAACACTCAAACTTTTAACTGACAGTTTCAGCAAAGCTGCAAGTTATCGACATGCGTTGAACCCATACATAGCTCCCAAATAAATTAAAAATTCTAAACTTTACCCGACATATAAAATGAAACAGAGTTTTAAAATATATACCCACTTGTAAATGAAACTCCCATTAAACCCTGTGTTAAGATTGGGTTCCACTACTACCAGCGCCGTTAGTTCGTGGGTTGCTGCGAGTTTCTTCACTTGGCGGACAGAGTGTAAATGTAAGTGGCCGGACTTGTCTATGTGACCGTGGTCGATACATTCAAATATGCAATTGCTGTGTTGAGAGCGTAGGTATTTGTCACCTCACCGTCTGTGGTGCTATGCACGTCTTGGGCTGTGACCAGGTCTCAAGAGAACGCGCTGCCGTGGTTCCTGTCGTCGGAGCTGCAGCTGCATCTGCAGGTGCTGGGTGCGTCGGGGGAGGGGGCGAGCGACTGGCCCGCGATGCGCAAGGTGCAGGATTGGCTGGAGAACGACGAGAAGGCTCAGCTTCTCAAGGTGACGACGGCCGACCCCCTTCGACTCACGTTCGTGCTTAAATTTTTCGAAAATGCTGTTTTCGACAATTCTTCAGAGTTACTATCATTCTTTTTAAGGATGCTTTATATACGTTGTTTTTTTGAGCTGGCATGATAGCTTTTTTTTTTTTAAGATCAGGTACTATGGCCATTTTTCGACTAGTGGTTTTGGGATCATGAAAACGTATTTTAATTTTTTCCTGTGTCAGTACTTTAATATTAGTGTCTGGGTTTTTGTTTTTTGCCAGTTTTGTTCCTGTGCTGGTTGCATGCATTTATTTAATCTAGGAGTAGGCTGTAGCGTGTACACTAGAGAAACATTGTTTTAAGCTGAATATTCACAACTAAACATTCTTATGTGTGCATGCAAAAAACCAGAAACATTGTGAGATGCTCTTGCAGTTTTTAATACAAGAGCAAGTAAATGGTAGAAAATATTTCTGCAGTACGTGTACAAAGAGCAAGAAACTGACAGATGTGTACTTGCAGTAGGTGTGCAAAGAGCGAGAAGTAGAGAGATGGACTTTAAGTAGGTGTGGAAATAGTAATACACAGCTATCTGTGCTTATATTATGTGTGCAGAGAGCACTGAACGGAGAGGTCTGTTTTTAAAGTAAGTAAGTGTTCAAAGAGCCAAAAAAAAAAACAGGAAAGGTGTACTTGCAGTAGATGTGCAAAGAGCAAGAGAAAGAGGTGTACTTGCAAAGAGCAAGAAACATGAGAGAATTGCACCAGCAGTAGTTGTGCGAAAGGAAAGACGCAGAAATAGGTATACTCAGCAGCAGGTGTGCAGAGAGTTTGGGCGCAAGCAGATGTGTGTTTGGGCACGTGCGAAGAGACGGAGGGGCTGGTTAAGAGACGCTGAGTTTTTCGTTGTGTGCCCTGCTCGCAGTGCAACTACAGCGAGGTGCTGGCGATGATGTGGCTGCTCAAGGGCAACTACGGCTTGGCCAATCACCACGCAGCTCACCAGGTGAACATGTTCCTGGCGTCGTGGGCTCACCTCAACCCCCTGGCTCGCAGGAGCAGGGCCAGCATGGTGCGCGCCCTGGGACGGGCAGTCGACATGCACGTGAGTTCTCTCTCCTCTCTCCGGGCCGTCTCGTTCTCCGGCGACAGTCGGCGATTTGCTCCCCTAAATGTGGCTATCGTACCTTTGAATATATATACTGTATAGAAGTCGCCAGCCCAGGTTAAAATTTCTAATACGGTTTTGAGGTAGTTGGTTAATTCACCGCCGCAATCGCCACCGTCTCTAGGGCATCGACTTGTGGTGGTCCCTAGCGGACAAGTGTCGAACTCTTCAAACACCCCTTCCCCACCCACCCGTTGAACGACCTTGAGCTGCAGTGAATGTTGGGTTGGGGGGTGCCGGGGAATGACAGCGGGCGACAGTGCTGCGCTCTAACGTGTAAATAACAACTAAGACGATACAGGGCGTTACGGCAGCGCACTGCAGCAGTGAAGTTCCCAAGCTGCTCATCATACACTCCTGAAAAACGTAGAGTAAAATCCTATCCGCTCGCGACTTCTATACAGTATATATATTCAAAGATTGTACAAGCACAAAACTTCAAACATCGGCTAATATTGGCTGTTTCCATCTTTGTTGCCCATACCTGTGGTTTAATTCTGGGACAGTCAGAATGAACCATCGATGGTGTATGTCCAACACACTTATGTCAAAACAAATCTTTCCCGTTGCAGGAGTCATTCATAGATTATACATTATGTCTGTATGTGTTCTGTGTACTTACCAATACTGGATGAGTCATTATTAGTCCTTTGTTTTAATAATTTGATATGCTACCTATGCCCTTGTGAGCAGGAGTTCACAGGCACAACACCCGGCTAGTACTAAATATCAGATATTTTTTTTTAAAAAAATAAAATTCCCTTCAATAATTTTTTTCAAATAAAATTGCCACACCTAGGTCTTTAAAAAAAATTGAACAAAGAAGCAGAGTAAAAATAAAATTGGAGGATCAAAGTGTGCTGCAAATACTACTAAACTCGAATTTTAGTAACACAATTTTAATTTTTTTTCCTTTCAAAATACTCTTCCAAAGTCTCACACAAATATCCAGTAACAGTGAGCTGACATTACTATGGATTAAAAATGGCTTGTAAATCTAAACAGCTAAGAAAATAATAATCCTTTACATTAAAAAGCTACACAATAATATAATATATGATACTAAGTATAAATCAGCCATTTGATAAAATAATTAATACTTGAGGTGAAAATTCTGCTGTCAATGGCAAAACCACTCGTGAATCATAATAAGGCAAAAACACTTAACATTTCTCTACTAATTTTCTTTTCGAGCTCAGTAAACTACTCTTTATAAAGGCTGTTGTTATCAAGTATTTAATATTCGTTGAGGATGTGGCATTAACTTCTTATGTTTATTGTCCTTAACTTTAAAAGTCTGCAACGACTGTTCAACTAAACTGACTAATTTTTTCTTTCTACAGGTCATAGTAAGCATAAAGTAATTTAATATATTTTACTTGCAGGTATCTGCGTGGAAAAATCCATTAAAAATGCATGAGAGTAAATTTTCAAGTTTCAAGCTGCGTAAAAATATTAACTGCTTCATCACAATGAATTAAAAAAATAATTAACAAAAAATATATTGTTAACCAGAACGAGTGTCAGTGCGAACTGTGAACACAATAGAAATCCTGTCAAAACAACCCATTTCAGGATTTGTTTCTGTCACTGGGAAAAAGATTTTGAAACAACATTTAACACGTAGTAAAAAAAGTTAATGAATGTAGGATAAAATACAAATAACTTTATGTATGTGAAGCAACATAATTTGTCCATATTTATCAGTAAAATCC
Source organism: Bacillus rossius redtenbacheri (assembly GCF_032445375.1). NCBI lineage: Eukaryota > Metazoa > Arthropoda > Insecta > Phasmatodea > Bacillidae > Bacillus > Bacillus rossius. Next base: position 2,743,921 of record NC_086342.1, on the reverse strand, counting down.
TCGTAACAAGTTTCTAATCTGAAAATATGTGTGTTTTAATTCTACACCTCTGAAACATTTTTTCGTAACCTAAAAGTTTTTCACATTATAATTGTAAAGCCAGTTTGTTGGCAAAGTTAAAATGCCTTAAAGTTTGTAATTGCAAAAACAAAATGTTAGTGTCAGAAAACCATAATTTTTAAAATTTTGAATCAAAACATCAGTTTCCTGTGTTTCATGACAAATTTTTTGTATGATGATATTGCAGTTTACTTATTAAAATCTTTAGTGTTGTAAATTGAAACTTACTTTTGGGTTTACTATGCTTTTAGACTTACCTGGAGGTGGCATCTATTAAAAGCACAGAAAACTATCAGCAGAACATTGAAAGTTTGATGGACAAATGGTTGAGAAGTGTCCCAAGTGAGAACGATTCACTTGTGGTTTGGGATCAGCGTATTGCTTACAGGTATTCTTCAAACGTAATCTTTATACTAGACTATCATGTTATATTTTAGTAACTGCCATAAGCATTAAGATTTTTCACATACCATAACAAATACATATTGAAAGAAATACGTACGTAGTACATGTGTAGTGTATTGGCTACTGGGAAACTAGATAAATAATACTGAAGTGAAAGGTTGGGATGGTTAAGATAGCTACAGTTATTATAGGTTAGATTTAGTTGAAATATAAAAATTTTGAAAGGAAAATATATTTATAATTATTTTTCATGGTAATTAAAAATGGATCTTCAAAAAAAAAAAACTAAGGCAATTGCAGAATGCGTTATTAAAATTCAAGAGGGTGGGTTTAAAAAGAATGTACAGTGAGCAGTTTTAATAAATAGTTAAATATTATGTTGGTCTAAAACAAATTTAAAACTTGTTTTTTTGGAAATATGTGAAAATAATTCATTATTTATCATACATTAACATTTATGGTATTATGGATTATATTTTTTGGCTTGTTTTAACTAAAGTCTTGGAACACAGTAGCTGCTTTGAATGTTCTTCTCTTTTTTTGCCAGTGTATGTGTGCTTGGTCAAAGGGGCAAAGTATTTCCCCCCCTCTTATTTTGACTTTTTTTTTTGGCGATGGGGGGAGGGGGGGGGAGGAAATAATTGTCTGAGCTGTCCCTGCGCTAGGAGTGAGTGTGGGCTTGTATCCGGTTGTCCGTCGTTCACTGTGTATTATCCAACAGAAAAACTTCATAGGTTTTTTAGGCTTTAGGAGTCTTTGCTGTGAGTATGCAACAAGATGTTTTCTACGAGATCTATACAAGTTTTTTTCTCTTCGTCACCCCGATCTGAACCAAACTAATCACAGAGCTGGCATGCCGTGTTTCTACCTTCTGATCTGAAAACTGTCAACACCCGCACATTTTTTTTAATTTTTACGGACACGTTTTTATCCTTGTCAGTATTCTGTCAGTTCTAATCTATTTTTAAACACCTCCCTTTCCGTAAAATACTGTGGCCGATAACATGGGTGTTAGTAATGGTTCCGAATTACTGTGTTAAATGTGGCTTCACCATATTAGTCTTCTTAAAATTTACGTGGCCAGATGTAGCAAAACTCCACATAAATTGGTAACCCTTAAACATTACGAAAATTTTGTGCCCGCAAAGACGAGAAAATCTTCTGTGATCCTGAAATTTTTCCAGCCATTCGAGATCCCACACGCATCCTTATTCTGAAACAAGTGAATATTCATGTTTTCAAAGAGTTAGTATTCAAAATCTAATAGGAATAATAAACTATTCGTGTTGATATTTGAATATTCACACAGGCCTACAAATTATTGATTAACTAGCTGCCCGACCCGGCTTCGCACGGTTGTATTAATGGTGGGAAAAATGAGACCAAATCTCTTATTCACAGTTATAATAAACGAAATAAAATGAAAATTAATTAATTTTGACAAAAACTTAATACAATGCTTTGTGATGTACCGAAGAAAAAACGAATAGCACCGATGGATTCCCAACTCTCGAGCATGCAACGTTGTCATGGAGACGAAGTACCCACCGTTTCCCGGGCTTAAACACCAATCAACATTGATGATCAGTTTAATATTAATTACAAACTATCAAGACCATCAATCGAAATAAAAACTATCCCATCTCTCAAGTTGGAAGAAAATTACACATAGTAAATGCCAATTTTCATTGAAAATCGGTTTGACTTGGTGATTCACTGGAAACAAACATCATGACACTGGATTTTTTTATATATATATATATATATTTCCTGATTTTATTTACATTTTGGTGTTAAATGGTGTATTGACATGCTTTGCGGTGTTGTTAAGTTTCATCGCTATTCACCACACAATCTCGTGTCTACTCACATTCGAGTACTGTGTATCTTCTGCAGGGTCGGCTTCACGAGGCAGATTGAAGAGCGACTGGCCTCGCTGGGCGCGGACGATGCGGCCCTCCTGCGCAGACTGGCGTCCACCGAGTCGGAGATGGAGCTGAGGCTGGTGGACGCCGCGCTGGGCCAGGGCAACTTCCACCTCGCGCGGTGCTACCTCTCCAGGACCAAGTCCGCGGTACGCCGGCGTCCGTGCTCGTCTCGTCGCTCTAGGACTTAAGATTTGAAGGGAACCTGTGCGTGATTGACCTTGATGCTTTTGCCTTGTTCTGTGTTTGCCATCAAACACTGTTGTGAGGTGGACTGCAGCTTACCTCCATGCCCTGATAAAATGGCAGTTCAGCCACTTCTTCCAACTTTGATAGCAGTATTGTCTATAGCAAGGGGGCTGTTATTGGCTAGGAACTACTTTCTTGCGCCCTGATCCACCTAGTATTTAGCTTGAAACTTTTGTGTTGTGAACTAACTTGTAGGACATCAATAATAGTGGTTAAACATTTTCTGAAATTAGACTTCGTTAGAATGAGTGAGCTTGCTAAACAGTGTTGAATTCAAATTCCCTCATTTGGAGTGTGGCGGAGGGATACGGAGTGCTGGCGGAAGAGGGGACAGAGGAAGAAGAAGGTCAAGATGGAGGATGGGATGCTGAGAGAAAACGTGGGTGTAAGGTGCACAGGGGAGGAGTAAGGAAGCGAGACTGCAAAAGGACTGGATCAACGTGTGGCGAGTTGGTTGAGTGGAAGTGATGCGACAAACTCTTGTGTAGCCATTTTTCGGTAACCACTGAACCGCTGGAAAATCCCTTTGGTTGGGGAGTTGTGCAACAACCAATGGCGCCCGAACAAACGTGAGTCGGGGGTGGAAAACGTTACACTGTGATTTACATGCGTGTTCCAAAGGCTTAGAGGTGCGTGGAATCAGCTCGCAAACATGTCAGATGTATTGACTAGGCAGCTGTGGTGAAATGATACACAGGAACTCGGTAGGAACTGTTAAAAAATAAAGAGGCTCACACACACAGCACATGTGTATGTTCATAATTCATCTATCAGATTAATTAAATATATTTCATCATAAAACGTGTGATTACTACACCAGAGATCACCAAACGCAAGAATCTCAGTCTTGTGGTTTGCCTTTTACTCGGCAAACTGTATAGAAAGTCCAGATAGTGAAAGTACTTGGAAGGAAATCAAGGGAGAACTCAACAGTTATGAAAGGAGGTTAATTTTTTTTTTTTTAACTAGTCAAAGCGTTACAAACATTTAATTTGGCAAATGTTATGGAGGTGGGCAGGTAAAGGAAATAAGATAACGCTTACTTAAATTACGAAATTTTTTTGTAACATACAAACTTTGCGCGGTTTTAAAATTGTCAGAAGCTTCGGTTGCCGTCCCAGATTTGTAGCGGTGCCCCTCGGCATAAAGTGTAACAGCAAAAAGAAAGAATGCATTTATTATTGGTTGATTTTTGGGGTGATAATTTGTTAAAGCAGAGGTGATAAGGAGAGAGGAGATAGAGAGATAGATAGAGAGATAGAGATATGCATGAAATACTCTGTAGAAGCCTTTTTCTACACCTAAAAACTTAGCGACTACGTAGTCTTGTACGTTAAATGCGCTGGTTATCTCTTCTGTGAGATGCACTAACTGGTTTACTTTTGAACGAGCTCTGCGAAAGCCTAACTGTTCATTTGGCAGTGGGTTATTGTGTGAATGTGTCGATAGTTGATGTGGTATAATACTCTGCGACTTTTCTACACAGTACTTAAGAGGCCACTCCAGTGTTTCAGGGGCACTACGCAACCCGCGTTAACCTCATAAGATTCAATGCTATTTTCATTTTGCTTATAACTTATTAACTAATATAGTTTTCGAAATGATGCTTGCTTGATATGTAAGACAACGATGCTCTTATCAAAGCCCCATTCTTCAAAAAACGTGCATAAATTATGGTTCAAACCTAGACAATACATTTATGCATATTAGTAAAGATTAGAATAAAACCATAATTTATGCACGTTTTTGAAGAAAGGGGTTTTGATAAGAGCATCGTTGTCTTATATATCAAGCAAGCATCATTTCGAAATCTATATTAGTTAATAAGTTATAAGCAAAATGAAAATAGCATTGAATCTTATGAGGTTAACGCGGGTTGCGTAGTGCCCCTGAAACACTGGAGTGGCCTCTTAACAGGCTGATTGGCCTGTAGTTGAAGGGGAGCGCTGGTGTGACGGTGCGTGTGGCCCGCAGGTGAGCGGCCTGGGCTCCGCGGAGCTGAGCGCCCGCTGGACCCTGGGCTACAGCCGCCTGCTGCGACTGCGGGCCGACCAGGAGGGGGAGACCCCCGCACAGTTCCTGCACGTGCTGAAGGCCTGGAAGGAGCTGGGTGCGTGCATTTCATGTCCCTGCAAGATCAGGGTGTCGAAGTCCCAAAATAATCCTCGATGGTGCCGGAAGTCATTTCCAGTAGACATTCGCCAACTTGGCGTTTTGATTCTGACAACTCCTTTCAGTGAATAGTCGCGCTGTTGTCCGTTAATAACTACTGTAACACATTTTTAATATGTATTTTATTTTTTGTGATGTCTTTTTACTTTGTTCGTTTGATACGTATACGAAGTTGTTGTGGGACGTATGTATACATAACGTATTTTAAATATGTAAAAATTCGTACGACGAAGGTTTTCACTATTTAAAAAAATTTGTTTTCCCCGAAGAGAAAAATTATTTTCCCGAAGTTCGGGAATGGTTTTTTTCCCGACTTTTATCCCGAATTTCGGGATCCCGTCCACCTATAATTTTTATGAATGAAAAAATAACGTTTTAAACCATAAAAAAATATAATATCGTTTAAATTATATGTCTGCTGGAAACATAAACTGCTGGAAATTACAAATTGGGCCAAAAAAAAAAAATTATTGCAAATCATGTAGACCACTAAAAGTACCAAGTTAAATCTTCTGTGGTATGTTAGGGTGAACTGTAAATAACGGCAATACCTGTAGGCTTATAATATCGTGTTCCACATACGTGTTCGTTGCCAGACTCCGTGTTGGGGACCGTCACGTCGTCGCACGGACACCTGCTCGTCGAGACCTACCGACACCAGAGCGCGCTGTGCCAGGAGATGATGCGTTTGATTGGCCGCGACGCTTCTGTTGTCGGGTCCGACGGCGATGCCAAGGTTGCACAGCTGTTCCGCCAGCTGGCGCTCCCTCGTGACAGGTGGGGCACTTCGTGACTTGACCTTTTTAGCGTAATGAGATGTTTATGGAGCTAAGTGGGTATTCTTTATACTATAGTGCAGTAGGTGTACTGATTTTAAAGTATGTGGATTTAATTACCTACAAATTGGTTTGCCGGCATTTAGTTACATAATACAGTTTTTTTTTTATTATTATTTATTACATAGTGTTCTTGTATACCCTACACGGCAATCTCATTTTTTTAAATGCTAATTTTGATAATTAAATATAATTTTTGGTTTTCTACGATTTTCTCTGAACGCACGAAAGAGAGTTAAGAAAGATGATCAAATGGGGGATATAACGACAACAAAAATGTTGCTATTGATGTACAAAAGTTAAAATCACAAACCATGCTCGATAGTAAACACAATTCAAAAATGTATCATTTAAAACAATTCCTATTTAATTATATTAACTGAATTTCTGTAATTGTTTAATTTTGTGAAAAATTAAAAAGTAAAAAAAAAAAATAGCTGTTGGTGGGTATCAAACCCGAGCCGTCAAATCGCTAGTTATGTTTAACGACTTTACCATGTCCCTCACTTTGCAGGTTGTGAAGAAATATAATTAAAATACTTTAAAGAGCTTTTTCTCGCTTCCTAGAGCCCAGTCAGGTGAGATATTTGAGAATGTTGAAGGGGCATCTACCTGCTTCTATTCACACAGTTTAAGCCAGGTCAGTGAGCCGCGACTAGACCCTCCCCCCCTCCCCTCTTATTGCAACTTGCCAGTTTTTTTCTTTTAGCCGAGTGGTTAGGAGGTATGAAAACGAAAAAAAATCTTGACGGTTTTAAGCTGTAACCTTCATTACAGCCAGGTGCAATAATAGAGTGAGGCATTCTCTCTCGTCCCTTCAAATTAACTAAAAAAATACAGAAAAATTTTTAAGGCATTGGTACAGATCAGGTACTTACCAACCACCCAAATGAATAAAAAAAAGCTAAACTGAAAAATTTTTTAAGAAATTGAGATGGAATCAGCAATTATATTATATAATATACTAAAATCCCATTTAACACATTGTTAATGATGGGTTCAACTACTACGAGCGCCGTTAGTTCTCAGTCCGCCGCGAGCTTCACTAAGCCGATGAGACACGCCAAGGCAAAGGATAGGAAGCTGCCAGACCTGTCTGTATGACTGTGCCTGCAATATACCACGGGAAAAGCTTAGCTGTTAAGCTTTCTGTTTTACTGATGGTACCGGGATTATACTTACGGTTCTTGGTTTAATTTGCTGAAATCTGGAGAACTGAGAATCGGGACTGACACATCACTAGTTTCTTTCCCGCAAATCAACTGAAACTGAGGAACATTACATAGAAGTTTGTAACAGTTGATTTTACTGTTTTGTAAGAAATTTACCATTTGCAGTTAATAGGTGTGAGTATTTTCCTCTGTTAAGAAATGTTTTGAAAGGGCTTCACCTGAGTATTTTAGAGCTTGTTATTGAACTGTTATTGTATTTGAAGAGCCATGATTATTATTAGTTTTCCAATTACGCATGATTGTAGTGGTGCCGATGCAGTCATGAAAAAATTGGGATCTTTCGGACTGAGCTGCCTGGAGAAGGCCGTTGGGGGCTTGGCGGAGCGACAACAAGGGGAAGAAATGGCGGAGGCGTACCTCAACATTGCGCAGTACTGCAGATCTGATGGTAATTAGTTTGTTTTTGTCTCATTGGCTATTTAAAAAAAGGGGGGGGATTGTCTGTAAAGTCTGTTTACGGACCATAATTTTACGTGATAACGTCATAAGAAAACATTCATGAAAAATTGCATACTATTTAATTATCAAATATTATTTACAGTTTTTTGCAAATTTAATTTAAATAATTTGTTTGAATATAATCACGAACAATTAGTTAAAGTGCCCACCTTAACCTGTTTCATATTATTGAAGATTTTCTCGCACAGTAGTTGGCGGATTCTGTGTGTAGACCCTAGCGGCCAGGTGGCATTACTCCGCTGCCGGAATTTTTTGTGTTCGTTCGGAGTTTATCTTTTCTGCCAGTTTTCTCGTTTCAGTTCGGTGTTTGCCATTTTCTAGCAGGGGTTGGTACAGACAGGACCAACCTTAGACATTGCAGTGTGCATTTCATCGTGCACTACGTTTACCACCTGATTAAAATTACTAATTTGGCAAATGTTATGGAGGTGGGCAAGTGATTGAAACATGCTAACGCTTACTTAAATTAAGAATTTTTTTTTTTGTAACATAGAAACTCTGCGCTGTTTTTAAAACTGTCGGAAGCTTCAGTTACCATCCCAGATTCGTGGTCGTGCCCCTCAGCATAAAGTTTAACAGTAAAAAGAAAGAATGCATTTATTATTGGTTGATTTTTTGAGGTGATAATTAAAATTACTTTGGTGTTGAGCCTCCGTGGCCAGAGGCCAGGTCGCCTCGGCGGGACCACGTGAGGACGCGGCCTGCCGTGTTGTTGGCGCAGTGGTGAAGACAGGCGTGGGCGGGGAACTGGACCGCCACGTGGTGCAGTCCATCCTGCGGGCCATGAAGCTCGGCTCCCGGGAGGCACGGCAGCTGTTCGCGTGCGTGCTGCGCGTCCCGGGCCTGGGCTCCGTGCACAGGCACACCTTCGTCACGGAGGTGAGTGGCACGGCCCGTTCCCTTTTGGCTCTGTTTCCAATTCTATACCGAACTACTACTTCAAATTACAAAAAGTATAGTAGTTATTTCCCTCCAACTGATAGTAAAATAAATATTTTTAAAAAAAAACCTACCATCTCGAGTAGCTCGGCTTCTTGGTTGTAGCAGTGTCCGTGGCAAATAATTCACCGACGTTTCGGTCGGCATTGCAGTCGCCATCATCAGGGAGCAGTTAGTTACCTACTGTTACCACGTCGGATGAATTATTCGCCGAGGACGCGGCTACAACCCAGAACCCGAGCTACTTCGGGCAATGGCCGTGAAAGCCTGCGAACATTATTAACCGACCATCTCAGTTTTAAATTTTTTTTAATATAGGATATAATAGTAATATTACGTTGTATAAACTATTTTTCTTAATTTTAATTTTTCATTTTTAATCTTTCGTTATCTTGTAGCGGTTTGAACTGTGCGCGCCGCATCGGCCTCCGGCACTCCGCTCCCCTCCTCCTTCTCCCTCCTTTCCCACCCACCCCCTCCTAGTGGTTGTTCTATGTCTACTTGTTCACCCCCTCCCTCCTTGATTGGCGCATATGCGCGCGCTGCGGCGCGATGTTATAAAAGGAGCTGCAATTTGGTCAGGAGCCTCTTTCTTCCTTGATTTTTGCCAGGCTCGGTTGTCAGCTGTTGTAATCTACGAGCATGTAGTCGATCAGGTTCAGTTAGACCTACGTGTGTGTGCGACCTCAGGGGAAACATGTAAGTTGGTTTGAGTTGTGTGTGTGAGGCGGTGGCCCTTGATTTATGTAGAGTCATACATTTCTAAATTGGTTTGTCTAAATTCCCTTTCGGCCGCCACCTTCAAAATTATTCGGTTTGGATTAATGTTTTAACGTAACTTCACTGGAAACTTAGTTTTTTATTGGTAACTATCTTCCCCTGAGACATCGTCACACGTATTTGATCTTTTCTTAATTATGTAACAATTTTCTTTAAATATAACTGCACTTTGCAGTAGTTTTGTCATTGTAACACTTATAACTGCACTTTGCAGAAGTTTGTAAAAATGTAAACAGTTTGAATTGTAATATTTGACACTGCTTTTAATTCACGTCAACTGCGTTGTTTAATGGGATCGTTACACGGTGTAGCCGGCTTACCTTTGAAGCCCGTTTTGTCTAAAATCATTGTTTTTTGATTATTGTACTTAACCTTGCTTAAATACCTAAACTACTCCATTCACGTAAACCCCAGTCCTTGCCAGGTTCTGGCCATATATCCCTGTGTTCCAAAGCTAGACTAGACTTTACAATCTGTAGCTATAATTATTGTTTGTAGTTGTTCTTTTCTTTTTGTGTGTGTTAATTGTCAATTGTTTTGTCTTTAGTATCGTTCTGCCTTTGTTATTTATGTATTTGTGTTAGTTGTATCACGCCTACCATCCAAGGCCTTAAGGCGTAGATATAAATAAATATAAATAAACATGTTAAGTTAATACACATTTGAGTTATACAAATATAGTATAGTGACATAGGAAACACTTGGACATTACTAGGTTTCTAATTAGTGCTATTAAAGTAAAGTTCTGTATTCCTCTCTCTATATTGACGGTTTAGAATAATTGAGATTCTAGAGGTGCACTTGTGCTAGTTGTTGTTTTCGTGCAATAGTACAGCGATACAGCAAGTAATAAATGATACAAAACATTTTTTACACAGTGATATGGGAGATGACATATATCAGTAACATTTAACATTCGTTAAATACAAATAGTACAAATATACATGTACATAAAGCTAAAACAATAATAATAATTACATCATTTTTGAGTGAACAGCACTAATAAGATGAGTTTGAAAATTGATTAATCAAGTTTTGCATACAAATAAATTTGTTTCTCCATCCAAAAAAAAAAAAAAAATTGTTCTCCTCCTAAATGCAGGTTTGAGAGGTGTTTCTATGGTAAATGGGTAGTGAGTGTGCACCTTGCTATGTTGCAGTTAATTTTAATGGTTGGATTTTTTTGGTGGCTGTGCTTGCAAATTCGTCAAGCTCATGTGGCAAACCCAACTCCATGGCATCACTAATTTATGGGCAAGACAGTATCTAATTGGTTCAGAGCTTGTATTCTCGAATGTCCCATTGCCTTAAGAAGCTGTGCATAAACTTGCAGCATTCAACCCTTTCAGGTCAATACATTATTTAAATGATTCTTGCATCGGGGAAGATTCATTTAACATATCTTGGACATACACCATTGCTGGGATATGCTCAGGAATACTCAGGACTGTACGATAAAGATGTATACATGTACAATATAAATAAATGGATAACATGCCATATCATTCACGTTTGGACAATACAGAGAATTTTGTGGAATGTATTTAGTCATAAAAATGATAGCACGGAAGAACACAGTAGCCAGAGACAGTTATAGCATGAACAGTAAGTACAAAAAGAACAAACCCCAGACGGCAAAGTGAGGCAAAAGGGAACTAAACAAGTACAGTAGAACCCTGTTATAATGTTTTTCAAGGGAGCACAAAAAAAAAACATTATAAGCAGGAAAACGTTATAAGCAGGAAAACGTTATAAGCAGGAAATCTCAATTTAGCACTTAACAATGTTCGAGCTTTGTACCAATGGACTCACCAAGCTATGTAAACAACTTTAATGTTGAAACCAAAGATAGTATAATTGATACATGAATTTTCTGAAACAAGCAAACAATTTTTCAACTTTATCTTGTTCCCTGGTTAAATTTTGTTTGTCTTTAAAGATACACTGCCACATTTTTTGTAAAATTGTCTCATGATTCATGATGACAACATTAAGAGTAAGAACGTCTACTCCTTAACCACCTGAAAATGTTTAATTTGGGGTTCCTACGTATGAATGAAAAAATAAATTATTTGTAAGCAATAGAAAACACTTTTAGTTATGCCCTCGCTCAATGGTTGGCAACTTAAATATCGTAGGACTATGTACGTGCATCTGAATACCCACTGGAATGGCAAGGAAGAGAAGAGTTGACTAAGGGTGCCAACTGACATGTAACTATGAACATTGTGTACCTTCAGTATATTGCATAAAATTGTATTTTAACAAACTTCATGTATTGTATGGCAGTGATTGTAAACATAAACATACATAAAGGAAACTCTTTATTGTAAGTGTTGGAATACATAATTGGTTTTAAAACATTTTTCCCCATTTATTGAATGTTAGAAAGCAAACATTGTAAGCAGGAAATTACACTATTTATGAACGTTATATGCAGGAAATAAATACATTGTCCTTATGGGGGAAATATTGGGACTTTAAAAATATGACATTATAAGCAGGAAAACATTATATGCAGGAACATTATAACGGGGTTCTACTGTAATTAGGAAGACACGGTGGCAACAGCACTCAAGGAATCAGCAGGCTTTGTATGATGAAACAGTTGCGACTTGTATTTGTTGTTCTTGTTGAAACTTGTCTTGTCAGCCTATTTTGTTCGTCTGTGCTGACATTTTTCTGCCTGAATTCGGAATTTTTTTTTTTTTTGTTTTATTTTTCTCAGCATCTAACACTTGACATCAGCTGTTATCCGCTCGTCTTCCGTGTGTTTATGCGTGCATAGTTTTTTCTCTGTCAATTCCTGAGGTTTTTTGACGTGACGTCTAATAAATCGATGAACGCCGGCTTCGATCTCTCTTCCACTCGACTGTTTATAAAGTGAAGTGAAAAGTTAATGTGGTTTTCATTGCTTATTACAACAACAATTTCGGCAATAAAGGTTGATTATTCTTGCATTTTAAAAATCTGATTACTAGTATAATTTCAAGTATTTATTCTTTTGTTATTAAAATAAAAATTATTTCAATTTTATCCATAAAAGTATGCAATCATTTCATCATTTTTTTGTCATGACGTCACGTTAAACTATCTTCCGTAAACCGACTTTACAGACAACCAATTTTTTACATTTACGTGACAACTAGCCTGAACCAGCAGTGGTGTGTGAGTGTGTGTGCTGAAATAGCAACTCCACGAGGGGCAGTGGTGGGAGACGGGCCGGCGTGCGGCGTGTGTCGCCAGAGCGCGGCCGTGCCGGAGTGGATGTTCCTGGGCTGGGCGGGCCAGATCCTGGCGTGCCTGGACGCGGCCGACGGCGTGCCCGGCGCGCTGGAGGACGTTGCGCTCCGCCTGGCACGGTCCTACCCGCAGGCCGTCGTCTTCCCCTTCGGCATCAGCCGCGACAAGTACGCCTTCAGCGACGACGAGGAGGGCCGTCGCGCCCGCGCCCTCGTCCTCAGGTGGGTTGGCTTTTCAAAACTACGACCAAAAATTTAGAATCGAACATCAAATCATTCACGAATCTTAATATATATATAAATCCAGTATCCTGATGTTTGTTTCCAGTGGACTCTTCAGCCAAGTCAAACCGATTTTCGATGAAAATTGGTATTCATGTGTAATTTTTTTCCAAATCGAGAGATAGCATAGTTTTTATTTCGATTAATGGTCTTAGTAATTCATAATTAATAATAATAAACTGATTATCAATGTTGATTTGTGTTTAAGCCCGTGGAAACGGTGGGTACTTCGTCTCCGTGACAACGTTGCGTGTATTGTTGCATTAAGGTTTTGTCAAAATTAATTAATTTTCATTTTATTTCATTTATTATAACTGTAAATAAGAGATTTGGTCTCATTTCCCCCCCCCCCCTACCCCCCATTAATGCAACCGTGCGAAGCCGGGTCGGGCAGCTACTAATCTAATATTTTTCTCAGGTCGTACAATGATGTCAAAGTTGCACAGCTGTTCTATCGGCTGGTGCTCCCACGTGACAGGTTGGCATTTCAAGAACTTGACCTTTTTAGCTTAATGAAATGTTCATGGAGCTACGTGGGTATTCCTTATATTGTAATGCATTAGGTGTACTGATTTTACAATATGTGGATTTAATTACCTACAAATTGATTTGCCTGCATTTAGTTACATTATACTGTTTTTCTTTATTATTATAGTGTTCTTGTATACCCTATATGGCAATATCATTTTTTTCAATGCTAAGTTTGTTGGAAAATATATAAATAAGAAGGACATCAGTGCCATGTTTCTTACGCATCAATAAGCTGAGACACGGACCATAAAGACTTCACTTGTATTCTACTGGAGACAATTATATGGCGCGACTCATATTCCAGGGCGACCCTCGTGGTGAAAATGTTAGATTTTTTTGATAAAATTAAGGGTGCAACCCATGTGAAGGGGTGACTCTTTTGCAGGTTAATGTGAAATTTCAGATAACCATACCATATTATATTTTCTTTTCTCATTCTGCAATAGTGGTTTGAAAAAATTGACTTGACCTTAAACCAGTCTATTTGTAATAGCGAGTCGCGTCTGAATGATTATTTAATATTGGTGACGTATATTTTTATGAATTTTGACTTCTTTTTTTTTGTGTCATCTAATCAGTTATTTCTGATCGTAATTTTATGGGTTTTTTTTTTCCTAATCTTTGGTTTTTTTTTTCCCCGTTCCCGCGGCAGGCTGAGCAAGATTCTGCAGGGAAACCGGCTCCTGGAAACGTTCGTGGAAGCGCTCACCTGCCTCGCGCCACCGAAACTCATCTTGGAGTACCACTTGAAAGCCCTGCAGGCGTGTCTGCAGGAGTCCCCGTTCGATCCCGCCAAGTTCCGCGAGATGCTGCGGGTAGCCTTGAAGGAGTCGTTCTCGTCGGGAGACGGACGGCCGAGGCTTCACGGCAAGCTGTTCGATCTGGAGAAGTACCGAGAGACGCTCGTGCGCATCACCGGCGCTGATGGTTCCAGGGTCAATAGCAGAAACGTTAGGTTTGTAGATCAACCGTTAGTTAGTTCAAATCATCTGCGAATTAAATATATTTTTAAGAAGAAACCAGAGCTGCAAAGTATTTCTGTATCATGTTTGCATTCTGGATTCGGATCAGTGTTTATTGTGTTTAACAGTGTTATCTTTGCAGGGTTTTTTTTTTTTTTTTCCCCTAGGGATGCGTTGGAACGTTTGAAGAAACTGGAAATCCAGGTGTCCGGCGAGAAGTTGAAGAATAGTACCAACCTCTCCGACTTCTCCCCGTGGCTCGGTGAGTTCCAGGCGTCGAAGTTCACGGATGAGATCGAAGTGCCGGGCCAGTACACCGGGGACAAGCGACCTTTGCCTCACTTGCACGCCAAAGTCATCAGTTTTGGGAAAACCGTAAGTATGCGTTGGTGTGTATTCAAAGTTACGTAAGGGGATTCAATTTGATCGATTTCTTCTGAAGAACATGATTTTATTCCCTTTTGTGCAGTTTGTGAAAGTGGAATATCCTATTGTTTTTTTCCTTGTGTGAACAGTGGGATTTTAAATTTTCAAATCAGCTTGTAATACGTCTAGAGTGGATTCTTTTCCTGTGTGTGTGTGTGTGTGTTGCTTGGACGTATTTAGTAATGTGCATGTATCAACTGATTTTGAGGTACCTTGTAGGTGTGTAAGGATCAGTGGCGTAGGAACCGGAGGGGGACAGGGGGGATGTGTCCCCCTGAACTTTTTGGGTGGAGAGGAATGTCCTCCACAACTTTCTAGACCATATTTTTATTTTATAATATTATTCTGCCTAACTTTATTTGTAATTTCTTCACTCATCAAATTTTATCTTAAGGAAACAATAATAATTTTAACATCAATGTATCCAATGGTTAGATACAAAAACTGCTAATAAAAAAAAAAGCGCTATTTTGCACTTTTAAAATCAAAATTTTTCCTGTGGAGGACCACCGGACCCCCCCCCCCCCCCCCCCCCCCCCGTCTTAGTAAGAGGGGAATGGGTTTACATGACATCAAAATCATTATTTGTCCCCCCCCCCTAACATTATGAACACAGCTACGCCAAATGTAAGGATGATTGTTTAGCTACTCAGACCGTATGTTATGTTCTATGCAATATTGCGAGCACGAACTTCCCGCTCCGCTAACCGATGGTAGCACCATCGCACCTGCCGGTGTTGCCTGCGACCATATGTCGATCCTTGTCGTTGCATATCGTACGGGATGTGCTTCGTGCAGCCGAGAAAGGGGGCGGTGGTCGATGTGCGCAGGTACGGGTGCAACAGTCGCTGCGCAGGCCCGTGCGTCTCACCGTGAACGGCAGCGACGCGCGGGAGCACGGCTTCCTGGTGAAGTTCGGGGAGGACCTGCGCCAGGACCAGCGCGTGACGCAGCTGCTGCGGCTGATGGGCGAGACCCTGGAGCGCGACGCGCCGTGCCGCGAGCGCGGCCTGTGCGTGGGCACGTATGCCGTGGTGCCGCTCAGCAGCCGCGTGGGGCTCATCCAGTGGCTGGACGACACCCTCACGCTCGACGCCCTCTTCAAGAGGGCCGTGACTCAGGAGGAGGCACACAGCGTGTGAGCTCCTAAACAAATTTTTTGGGTTTTAACGTTACAATTGGTGTAAACAGTAGCGGATCCAGAGGGGGGGCTAAGGGGCTCAAGCCTCCTCCAAAAGCATCTGGGTCCACTATTGTTCTAGTGTTTGCCTTGATAAAGCCTAGCCTCAGCTGGGTCAAGCTCCTCCCAAACCAAAATCCTGGATCCGCCATTGGGCGTAAACGGGTGATAGTTACCGCTGTGTAAACTTAAATTAAAATTTTGCCATTGCCTAACGTAAATCAACAAAAAATTTTTACAAACGTAGGACAACACAGGACGGTGGAATGCAACGGTGGCAATGGAAAACAACTTGAATAACTATGAATTTTTTTAGCAGTAATTCATCACCACTGACCATTGCCATAGTTAATTATTATTAATTGAACTTTCTGGAAAGTAATGATTAGTTGATTAGTTTATCCTTTCAATCTGTTCAAAAAATTTGCCACATGCTGAAATTAACATTTTTTTTTTTTACTTTGTAGTAATTTAATGATCTATAAAGTTGATTCTTCAATAGCATCTGCAGAAGGAAGAAAAAAAAACAACTTGATTACAGTTTTTTGTATCATCTGCTTTTAAGTCTCGAATGTTAGCATGAACAGGAAGTGTGATTGCATTCGTAACAATGAACATCCTGACGTAGCTTTGTTTTTCGTTGTGTTGGCAGGGAACAAATAAGACAGTCGTACAACAGGTGGATATGCGGGAATTCCAGAACCAGTTTCCCGGCTCGTTCAGCGGACTACGTTGCAGCGTACAGCAGATACACCAGGGAACAGACTGTTGATAAGTTCTCAGCACTTGTCGCCCAGCTGCCTTTGGATATTTTGCGGTATGTCATAGGCCTGTGCGAATACTAGTTTGTTTTTTTTTTAATGCAAAACAAATATCAAATCGAATGTTTAAGATACTAGGGCTTTTTTTTTTTACCTCCGATGGGCTATAAAAATAGACAAATTAACGTAACATAAAAATTTTACCACCAAAAGTTCAGCAGAGTCCTACTTATTTTTCTATATAATCGCCAAAATGATTGAGGCACTTGTCATATCATAAAAAAAAAGATTCTCGATGCCTTCTTCAAAGAAGTCAGCCGCCAGTGCATGTAAACATGGGGCCAGCGCCTGAATACCCCTCTCCCTCACAACGCCGCTGTTAGGCTGATAGACTACAGTCCGGCGCAATCTGCCCCACTATTCGCATATCTTGCGATAATTCTTGACGCGGAAGCCAAGGCACCCCCCTCCCCCTCTTAACTTTCCTGGCGATTAATCATATATAACAGCATTTTTTTACTCTCTGACGAATGGCTTATTAACAGTCATAAAACTTTTCTTTATAATTGCTGCCTTTTTTTTTCTTCTAATTGCTGCTTGCTGTTTCAAAAAGAAAGGCAATGCAAATCACTCTACTGACAGAAAAGTGGCACCAGGAAAGATGCTGGTAAACATGGTATAAATTAACTAGTTAAAGTAATTTTTAATTTATGAGTGTTCGAATTGTGATTTTTACCCCATAAAGTAATTTTTCATAAACTAATATCAAAAAGTCGGGGGTCGCATTATGTTCAGAGTGGTAGTATTTCCTGGTAAATACGGTACGTTGGTACATCGCCGGTGGAAACGGTCGGGAGATGTTGTGGTAGATACGGCTCGTTGGTACATCACCAGTGGAAATAGTCAGGAGATGTGGTATATACGGTACGTTGGTACATCACTAGTAGAAACAGTCGGGAGATGTTGTGGTAGATACGGTACGTTGGTACATCACTAGTGGAGATGGTCGGGAGATGTTGTGGTAGATACGGTACGTTGGTACATCGCTAGTGGAGACGGTCGGGAGATGTTGTGGTAGATACGGTACGTTGGTACATCGCTAGTGTAGACGGTCGGGAGATGTTGTGGTAGATACGGTACGTTGGTACATCGCCAGTGGAGATGGTCGGGAGATGTTGTGGTAGATACGGTACGTTGGTACATCGCCAGTGGAGATGGTCGGGAGATGTTGTGGTAGATACGGCACGTTGGTACATCGCTAGTGTAGACGGTCGGGAGATGTTGTGGTAGATACGGTACGTTGGTACATCGCCAGTGGAGATGGTCGGGAGATGTTGTGGTAGATACGGTACGTTGGTACATCGCCAGTGGAGATGGTCGGGAGATGTTGTGGTAGATACGGCACGTTGGTACATCGCCAGTGGAGATGGTCGGGAGATGTTGTGGTAGATACGGTACGTTGGTACATCGCCAGTGGAGATGGTCGGGAGATGTTGTGGTAGATACGGTACGTTGGTACATCGCCAGTGGAGATGGTCGGGAGATGTTGTGGTAGATACGGCACGTTGGTACATCGCCAGTGGAGATGGTCGGGAGATGTTGTGGTAGATACGGTACGTTGGTACATCGCCAGTGGGGACGGTCGGGAGATGTTGTGGTAGATACGGTACGTTGGTACATCGCTAGTGGGGACGGTCGGGAGATGTTGTGGTAGATACGGTACGTTGGTACATCGCCAGTGGTGGCGGTCTTCCAGGCGTTCCCTGGAGTCGCTGAGCATCTCCCCGGAGGCGTTCTTCGCGCTGCGCCACAACCTGGCGGCGAGCTACGCGGCGGCGTGCGCGTGCCAGTGGCTGCTGGGCGTGGGGGACCGCCACCCGGGCAACTGCCTCGTGTCCCTGCGCGACGCCCGCTGCGTTGGCATCGACTACGGCCACGCCTTCGGCACGGCCACGCAGTTCCTGCCCGTGCCCGAACTGGTGCCCTTCCGCCTCACGCCGCGCCTCGTCGGCCTCATGCGGCCCTTCGAGCTGAGCGGTGAGCCCCACGAGCACACGGCCGCAAGGTTCCCGAGTCGTTCAAGACACAAAACACATTGAAGTAGCTGGGCTTCTGGGTTGTAGCAGTGTCCTTGGCTGATCATGATTTGCCAAGGACACGGCTACAACCCAGAAGCCCAGCTACTTCAGAAAATGGTCGTGGAAGCCTGCGAACATTATTCACAAAACATATTTGCGATTTAACCAAAATAACACGAAAAGCTTGTCAGAACACCCATGGCACTGAAATGCAATTTAACACTCCATATAGTATCGAAGTGCAAGTTATGTAACGGAATTAATTAGCGTTTAACCAAAACTCTATTCAAACCGTTAAAAAAAAAGTAATCCTTCAATGTTTGAAATTCAAGTAATGTCGTTATTTCTTGACAAAAAATTTTACCAAAGTGCATGGAACAGAAAAATTAAATTAAATTGGTTTATGGTGCATCTCTTATTGATTCAGTTTTAAATTTTAAAAAAATACAAATGAATGTTTAGCAGTCAATGGGAAATCCTTCCCGACAAGTGTACCAAGAATGAGTTTCATAAATTAGAAAAAAAACTTATCATCACCATTTTCATTTTGTGTGAATGACAGCTCAGCAAGATAATTTTTAATGCTAGTAAATCTCAATTTTATGACATCTACCAGGCCAATTTTAATTTTTTCTGTAGTTGCTGCCCTATGCCTGACAGATATACAAATGTGGCCGTAATTTTTTTTGCATGTACGATTTGAAATCCCTGGTTTACACTTTATGTGATGTGTGGTAATAAGAATGCCATTCGTGTTTGGTATTTTTTTTTTTGAAAATATGATTAGGTTTTTTTAGGTGAAACAATAAAATCAATGGTGGACACAATTCCCATCATATAACTGCACAACACAAAAATCTGATTGCAAATGCTGATGTCGGTAGCATTTAAATTTTATTATTTGTTAAAAAAAAAAAAAAATTTCCAAGAGTGTTTGAAAGGTGTTATTTATGTTCATTGCTAGCAATTTCTCATGAAAATTTTTGAGCAATGTAAAATTGTAATCATGTAACAAGTGTTTTTTATGCTGATGTTGGTAGCATTTAAATGTTATTATTTGTTACAAAAAATTTCCAAAAGTGTTTGAAAGGAATTATTCATATTCGTTGCTAGCAATTTCTCATGGTAAAAATTTCGAGCAATGTAAAAATTGTAATTGTGTAACAGGTGTTTTTTACGAAACGATGGTTTGCGTGCTGCGTGCGGTGCGCTGCAACCACGACGTGTTGCTGGCGACGATGGAGGTGTTCGTCCAGGAGCCATCGCTCGATTGGCTGGATTGTGCGAAGAAGCAGGGCAGCCACCTGTCAGGTGCGAGTGGCGACCAGCGACAGGCAGATGAAGGTCAGTCCTGAAACTTTCCTCTGTTTTCACACATTCATTCACTTTTAGTATCATTGAACTCCAGCTTTTAATATTCGTAAGCAACTGTTACTGTGTCCTTTTTAAATAAAAATAACAATGTTGCATACATAGACTCATCAGTTTAATAAATATTACAGTTTTTTTTTTTCTTTAATAGAAAACAGGACAATTGTTTAAAAAAAATTAGTTTCCTTTTATGAACACAAATACTATATTTTACATGCTCTTATAAACATGTGTTTTCCAGTAGTTACCTAGTCGGTTGTAGTAGCCATATCCTTATGTTTATCTTGATTCATATTTAGGAACTGTCATCGTTTATTTTCAAGATTATGTACCAATCATATTTTTGTAAGGCGCCTACTTCTCAACTGTTGATAGGCATGTCAAATTAATTAATTAATTGTTAATTAAGCATAAATGCATCAGGATAGGAGGGCATATGATCTTGCCATATTCGCATTCTTGAGGTTTTGTGTTCGATTCCAGCCTCATGCGTATTGGGTTTCCCCCCTCCCCCCGAAATTTGTGTTTCCACCTTCTTCTGCGGCAAATACAGGTTCATTCATTTACCTTCCCCCCATTCACTCCTTCGACACTGTGGGTAAAGTTCGTGCAGTGGCACGGCTGGCACAGATGGAGCCGTGCTCTCTTCTGCCTGCGCAGCGTGATGTGTGCTAGCACCAAGGGTGGATCCAGAATAATTTACAAGGGAGGGCGAAATCAAATATTTCAATACAGTTTTAGTATGTGTATTTAGAATTGAAATATTTAGTGCATTTTTATTTGTGGTTCGAAATCATCCTGTTATCTACAGCACTGCAGTATAATAATACTTTAGTGAGTTATGGCGAGCTGTGATGAGGAATTAGGAGAAAGTGGTTCGGAGACGGAGGGGATGATGTGAACGGAGCGTGTGTGCGCAGAGAAGTGGTACCCGCGCCAGAAGGTGCAGCTGGCGCGCAGGAAGCTGCAGGGAGCCAACCCGGCCGCCGTCACCCTGGAAGAGCTCCGCGGCCGCGGGGGGAGCAGCGAGTGTTTCGCGGCCGTCGCGAAGGGCGACCCCGCCCACAACGTGCGGGCGCGCATGGCCGGCGACCGCCTGTCGCCCGAGGACCAGGTACTGGAGCGGTCGGCGGACCAACCAGAGAGGAGCGTAGCCAGGATTTCTTTTTCGTGGGGTGTTTACTTATACCCTGCCCCCGTACTAGGGTGGGGCTCCCCCGGAAAAAAAATTTGATTTTAATGTGCAAATTGGTGCTATTTAAGCACTTTCGTAGTTAAAATATTGGATTTAAATAACATAAATATTTGTCCCGACTTAAATATTTCGGGGGGTGTTTGGACACCCAAAACACCCCCCCTCCTGGCTACGCCCCTGCAACCAGAGAGGAGTTTGGGGTGGGAAACTGTGAGATGCGTATATGCAGGGTGTCCGTGAAAGACCTCACCTTTTTTTTTTTTTTTTTTTGGATCAGATAGAGAATAAATTTCTGCGACAGGAAGTCTTTGCCATTTTTTTTGATCTGACCCATAGGTAATTACTTAATTAGTAATTAATTAAAATAGTTAACCAATGATAAGCATGCTCTAAGAAAAAGGAGAAGAGTGGGGGGGACTGTGCTTACCGGGAGAGAGAGAGAGAGAGAGAGAGAAGCGCGAGGTACTACTGCTCACTGTCTCTCACGGCGCGCCAAGAGTATAAGGGGGCAAGCAAGCAGTAAGCGAGCATGTGTGTGTGTTTGTGCGTATACAGAAGACTGACGGCAATAAACAAATTGCTCGAACTAATGTTAAAAACAATTGACGTTTACTCAGGCACACACACACATGCTCTATCTGATCCAAAAAAAAAAAAGTGTGGTCTTTCACGGACTACCTATATAAGTACAATGCCTGAACTAGAATTTTTAATATGGGTTTTATAAGTCTAGAGTATTTATATAGGCTAATTGTAGTATAAAGATGGTGGTTTTTATTATTACAAATTTTTTTATTTTTTATTTATTGATTTGAATTTGTCACATGCTCTTCAACAGTCGTAGACTTTAGTGGTGGGCACTACATGCAATAGCAGGAACACAGTTATCACTACCAGTGTATGGACTCCCACCTCCGTCGGTACCATGGGAGGAAAACATCTACAGATGGCCAGCAAACGAGAGCAAGAGTACCACACACTAGCAGTGATAATAACAAAACAAACAAAACACTAACAAAGGTTAAAGAACCATTACACATAACACATAAAACATATAGGTAAAATCATATTATTAAATGTTAAGAGAGATTGAAGGAAAAATAATATAGCTATGACAGACATAAATCAGAATATATATAATCAAACACTGTTGGAATTCAAATATATATTATTGTAATTTGTTATAAGTCTATAAATAATATCATTATTAGTAATAAGAGTACACAGAGTAGAGCGTAAGCGAGAATTGAATTGAGGAATTCTTGAGGCAGTATTTTCAAGGAGATAAGGGCATCTGAATTTATGAATGTAACAATTATGAACAAAAATAGCATCAAGATAGGCCCTACGGTCTACCAGAGGTGTCCAATTGGGGCGTGGGAGGTTCCTTGTAATAATTAAATCTATAACTTTATTTTGAATACTTTCGATTTTTTCAGTATCTGTTAAGTTGATACCATTCCAGATAACAGAACCGTATTCTAATTTTGATCTTATAAGTGCCATGTAAAGAGAGATAAGTGAGTCTGAGTTGGTTGCAGTGGCGTCTCGTCAGGGCAAGCAAGGCAAGCAGTGCTTGCCCAGGCAGTTTCCAGACATTGTATATTTAAATAAATATTTTATTCAGAATAGTATTTTACTTTGGCTCGTGCAGTTAGGTGTATGTATTTTTTACACTATCTTCTTGGGACCCAATACTGTGCGCTGTGCGCTATAAAAAAAGAACTCGTTGACACAAAAACATGCTGTTTTAGAAGCGTTGCTAGGTTTAGAAGCGCTGGTAGGATCGCTTTCAGCAGGAAGGCTGCCGCAGAAGTTTCCTTTCGGAAGGGGGGTGGCATGGTACAAAGGTTCAGGGAGGGGATTGGCTGGAAAAATACGTGGTAGAAGCTACGAAGGTAACGCTTTCTTGCCGAACTGGAGCGAACATGGCCGAAGCAGACGGTGGGATTTTTCCGCCGACTGCTTCGGCTATGTCCGGTACAGTTCGGCACGGCAGGTGGCGATGTCGCGTTTCAGTCGGCGGTCGTCTCTCGGGGCGCGCGCATCTCTCCCGCGGGCTGTTGGCTGGCAGTGCGTGGGGGATTTGTGGGCGTACGATGATACTACACTCCCACTTAGTATATAAGTAATGTAGAGTAGGTATTTTACTATCAGAATAATGTAAGTCAATCATTATTTAAAAAAATAATGTATTTAAAAAAAATGTCAATTTTTCTACCTGTGGAATAGTCAATGTTCAGTTAAGAAAACTACTTAAATAGCACCATTTTGTACCTTGAAATCCATATTTTCCCGGCGAAGGGCCCCCAGACCCCCCCCCCCCCCCAACCTCATCATGTTTTGGTGTGAACGGAGTTATTGCTTCCCCTCATGTAAACCTCACGCCTCGCCACTGGTTGGTTGCATAAGAAGTAATAAATTTTATAAGCGCTAGAGTTCTTCGTGCATAGGAATATATGTAATCTACATGTTTATGGAAATACAGTTTTGAATCAAGAATGATACCGAGATCCTTTGTGTAGTGGGCTTGAGAGATGATAGAATTAGCTAATTTGTATGAATATTTAATCGGATGGTATTTCCTAGTGAACGATATAACCTTGGTTTTATCTTTGTTGAGTTTGACCAAGTTTCTTAGACACCAATTATTAACTTTAATAATATCTTCTTGTAATAATTCACAATCCTCTAAGGAATAAATAATTTTATAAATTTTTAGGTCATCAGCAAAAAGAATTCCAGTAGAGTAGCAAAGTACTTGTGTAATGTCATTAATAAATATATTAAAAAGAAGAGGTGAAAGAGTACCTCCCTGGGGAACACCAGAACACGCATTGTACTGAGAAGATCTATGATTGTTGATCGATACAAAAAAACTTCTGTTGGATAGGTAGCTTGAGAACCAATTGATATAGTTTCCACAGAGACCAAAATGGGATAATTTAATAAGAAGTAAGGAATGGTTTACAGTATCAAAGGCTTTAGCCAAGTCGAAGTAACAGGCATCGGCCTGATCCCTATTAGTAACTATATTATATACAGGATTAAGAAAGGTAAGAAGATTAGTGGTAGTAGACATACCAGACCTGAAACCATGTTGATTATTGGTGAGAGTATTACTAAGTTGAAAATTTAAAAATTTAGCTATAATTTTTTCAAAAATTTTGGAGAACCCATTAAGTAATGATATTGGCCTGTAGTTTGAGACGTCTAATTTTGAGAAATACTGAGCAAACACATTCGTTACCACATTCGGATCATTTGATATATCACCATTTACTTTAAGAGAAAGTTGTTCATAATAACCATCTTTCATTAATTTAACATATCTCCAGAAACTTTTAGGGTTTTTCTTGATATTGTTGTTTGTCGATTGAGTCCAGTGGATTTTGTCGCGTTTAATTAGAGATTTCACAGATTTTCTACAATGAGAGAACTTTGCATAGTAGAATAGATTATTGTTTCTTTTGTACAACTTGTGGAAATGTTTTTTAGATTTAAGAGCACGTATTAATTCGTTGGAAAACCAAAGAGGATATTTAGATTTTTTTTAATAGAAAGAGGTATATAAGTATCAATTTTTTCAGAAATACAAGTTGTTAGTTGATCCACGAGATCATTAACATCAGTAGAACTATAAAAGTATGACCAGTCACAGTCATTAATAGAGTTGTAAAGACCAAGATAATTCCCTTTTTTGTAATTTCTGAACACAGAAGAGGGATTAATATTATTATGACATGTTTCTAACATGATGTTAATATTTAAAGCGGGATGGAATATATCTTCTTTGATAAGGATATCAGCAGAATGTGATACCAAACAATGAGGAAGATTAGAAAGACACAGATCTAAGAGATTTATAGCTGGTTGGGTACAATTAAATTGTGATAAACCAAGACTGGATGTGAAATTCAGTAGGTAACTGGCTTTAGATTTGACATGTGAGTGTATAATGTTATTAGGATTAGAATTAGACCAGTCAATGCCAGGCACATTAAAATCACCAAGAATCAATATATCATCACAACAAACTAGCAGTTTATCTTCCAAGGCTTCAAAATAATTCCGGTAAATATTAGGTGTGATATCTGGAGGTAAGTAGATAGTACCAAGTATTAATGATTTCGTAGGCGTTAGTTTTATTTTTAACCAGAACAGCTTGGATGCCGGGGAAAACGTAATCATACAAAGGATGCACTGATAAGAATTTATGCTTATTGATGGCAGATAAGACACCTCCGCCTCTATTCTTCATTGTCAGTTGTGAGTTTCTATCGTCTCTAAAAACTAAATAACGGTCTGTAAAATAGTGAGAGTTTATATTATTTTTGTTAAACCATGTTTCTGTTAAACAAATAATATCAAAATGTGAACTAATTAGGTTTTCCTGAAATTCAATAGATTTGGTTCGTAAACCTCTCACATTTTGATACGCAACTGAATATTCTTCAAGAAACTGTTTCACAGGTGGAGATTAAGTATCTTGACTTGTTTTACTGAACTTGAATCTACATACTACATGGTGAATTTTTCACCATTCTGTTTGCTATGTTCCCCAGAAATCTAGACAATGTCAAATCAGTGCAGTTAATCATGCAACACAATTTACATTGTAATAGATGTTACGTGGCAAACATTTCCAGATAAACTGTTTGTAGGTGGCCTCAGGTGTTCAAATTATGCTTTTCAACACAAGGAAAAAACACAAATAAGAGTTAGCTTGCTGTGTAAGGTTTGTTTGAAACAGAAAATTTTCTTGCTATGCAACCTTGTTTTGTTACAGTTCATGAAAGTAGTAAAGTGGTAGCATAGTGAACATAAATGTGATACGAGGTAAGGTTGCACTGTATGAAGCTTCTACTTCTGGCCAAAACGGAATGCAGTTGTATGTGGAATACTAGAATTTTTCTTCAAATTATTTTGAAATGTGTTCTAGGTGTACTGCTTACTGGACCAAGCCACCGACTACCACATCTTAGGAAAGACCTGGGCCGGTTGGCAGCCCTGGCTTTAGCTCTGCCCAACTGCGACGTACAGTCCAACACACTGCAAGCACATGTCCTGTGCTTTGTCAGTGCGATGGTTCGTTTGTTGTGTCCTACCAATTTTATTTTTGATACTTGTCGAAACTGCTAGTCTACAAAAGGCTGATGCTGATTATCGAAGTATGTTTAAATTTTTTTTCAAAATTTGTTTCTACTTTTTATATTGTCCTAATAAATTTTTAAATGCAATATTTTGCTGTGAAAACATGTTTCAGGGTATTTTAGATTAGTATATTGTACAGTAGATATAGGTACATGTATTGCTGGATTTATAGAATATAAAAATCATAAATGTGTTCATTTTTCAACTTGTAAAGTGGTATTCTTTTGTGGTGGACCCAAAAGCTTTACCCCGTCAGTGTTTGAATGTGGAGTTATTCGACTTGGCAGGAGTATTCTTCAGTGGTTTCTCTGTGCCATCTGCCAAATACAAGTGAACGTACAACTCTGCAAACAGTTGTGTTTCAGTTGAAAAAATCCCAAATATCCCTAATCTGTTTGGGGGATCGAGCCATGGTCTTGAGCATAGACTTTATTTAGTACAGTTGTTAGAGTTCTAATCATCCGTAACCTTGCGCCAAGTCAGTAGCTGCCGGAAGCAAATAGCTGTACCTCCTTTAGCAAATATCTTAATAGAACACTGTGGGAAACTCTGGCCAGTTAACATTGCCAAGTTGCGAGACAATAAACTGAATTACTTGAAGCAACTTTCCACTCCACGCCTCTAGATACCACTACTGTAACTATGTAGCTTCATGCACTTAAAAACGTAGGTACGCTCCACACTGGCTGTACTTGTCTTGCGTAGTTCTTACCAGTTTCCCCATATTGTTCTTATTATAGTATCGTTTGGCTAGTAATTCTCCCTGATGCATTCAATTGTAAAGGGTATGAAATTATAATAAAGAAAATATGGAGAGTTTTTACATGAAAGATTACCAACTGGATCCATACCTACTAGTAGAGATGTCAAGTTATTTATTGACTTTTTAATTTTATTTCACCAGTGCTTTATCATTACATAATAATAATACAAAATTTATATTGGCCTTCCTATTATGCTTTTCAATTTAATGCCAACCTAGAAACCACAATTTTACTTTTAAGATTATAAGAAATTTTGCTGAAGTAAGACTTATAATATTTTTTACCAATTTGGTTTCCTTTCTGTTTCTAAAATAAATCGTACAGCAGTTTTCTCAAATTAATGTGGCATTTACCCGTGTTCGTTGTCAATTTAATAAAAAAAATAAACTGTGGATAACTGCAACTTTTTTTACTGCATTTATCATGGCAGGAGTG
This sequence comes from Bacillus rossius redtenbacheri, assembly GCF_032445375.1. Lineage (NCBI taxonomy): Eukaryota > Metazoa > Arthropoda > Insecta > Phasmatodea > Bacillidae > Bacillus > Bacillus rossius. Next base: position 2,716,483 of record NC_086342.1, on the reverse strand, counting down.
ATTGAGTGGTCAGATCATTTTTGCTTTCCACCAAGAGGAATCATATTCTGAAACTCGGTGGACGTTGCCGCGAGCCGGAGAGTTTTCTCAGGACACTTGAGTTTATAACAGCAATTTTCCGCTCTCATCTCGTCACTCGTGATCTCAAACCACCACCATTTCAACAAGACTTGTTGCTCTCAGTCATTCATTTACCGCATTTGGTTTTGGGGAAGAAGCATTAATGGCGCACATATTTTCATCTGGTCTCTTGACTGTTGAACTTGCACTCGGTTTGAATAAACATGTAGCTACAGTTTTTTTTTCTTTAAAGTAGTTTTTATTTTTAAGCTTACAGTACATATAAACATAAACAATAACAAACAGTCAACAATAATACATAATAAATATAATATGATCACAATTGCTCACATTTTCCTATACTGTCACAGTACATGGTAATATTTCTCATTTTGTGCTTGACAAAAGAATTGATTAAGCTCTTAATGGACATTTATCTTCTATATAGTATGGTGTTGTTATCTTTCTGCATACTAATGACAGACATAAGTTAATGCAAAATAAAAAAGCAGTAACTTAGTTAAGCAAGCAACTTTTACACAAGTTTTTTTTTTTTTTGGCAGTGATATTATTTACAGACATGATTTTTATCAATGCCATTGGATTGTCAACAGTTTACCCTTACAGTTATCAATAAAATTTGTGTTTACTTTTATATTAATAAATTTGAAGCATATTTTTAGTTATTATTATTAAGTAACAACTAAGCCCAAAAAAATGCATTAACATTTATTTTTAACAAAAATACAACCAGTGCAGTAAGTAACTTATGTATAGTAATGCATTTGTACAACATTTAAACTCATTACATACTTTATTAACACATTCAGAAACTATTTTCAAGGAGATAAAAGGTCTTGGTTTATTTTCTGAAGGACACAAGCTTTAAAAACTGTATTAATTATATTCTAGCTACATGTGGAAAAAAATCACAGCATTGGCTCACATTCAAAAATTATGAACATGTAGTAAAAAAAACTATCAAAAAAAACCTATTGTCCAATCTACCTTTCACCCAGGCTTCGTTGTGTCTAATAATGTTCCAAAAAAACAAATTACCATTTATACTATTTACAGTTATAATTCCATTAATTTGCAGAGGTGGTCGTTTAGGAACTATACCTTAATTTTGAAAACATGCCAATTTGGTCCTCAGAAACGAGATTATTTTCAGCATGCCTGGGACTCCAAGAGCATTTTCCCCGCCCTCTTTCCGCCGGCCAGGGAGGTACGGACTCACGTCAGTAGAAAACAAGACAGAAAGTTGTTTCTCGTGTGTACATTTCTGCACACACACACACACACAAATAAACATGCATGCATTTTTTTTTAATTTGGTAATTTCCTACGCATGTTTAATTTGCAAAAGTTATTTTATTGTAGGATGATTATAAAAAAAACACATTTCTACAATTAAATTTATGGAAAATAAGCCAAATTAATACATATAAAAATATATTTTTTTTTTGTTTGTTTAGTATGCCTAAATTTTTTTTAAACATGTCGGTTTGACCTATTGTTTGTTCGTGATTGTCCTTTAAATTTCGGGTTGTCGACAGACGGACTTCCCTGAGGCGTGGAGTCGCGTACCGACGGTGAGTGGCGGCGGGAGGGGGTGGGGCGGTAGGGGTGGTAGGGGGGGGGGCCTACAGGTCCGACGTGCCCTCCTCCGCGTAGTGCTGGGTGCCGGGCGGGGCGCGGTAGCCCGGGTAGGTGGCCGTCAGCGCGTTCTTCGCAAAGAAGGTGGTGTAGTCCTTGTTGACCTTGCGCGGCCTGAACGCGGGGCCCTTGGCCAGGGCTTGGCGCGCTGCGTTCTCCTCCTCGGCGCGCGCCTTGTACTCGACGGGCGGCCACTTCTGGTCGCCGCGCATCCTGGGGCCGGTGGCGCGGGTGGCGGCCGGCTGCGACTCGAACACGGGGTGGGGGTCCTCGCGCACGGGCGGCGAGGCGCGGAGCGTGACGGTCGCGGGCGGGGGCGGGTGGTAGACCTGGGGCGGCGGCTGGCGCGCTACTGGCTGGACGCTCGGGACGCTGCCCGACGCCGGTCCCTGCGCACACCAGCGTCTCCAGGTCTTACTTCTTGGATCAGACAATCTGTTATAACTAGAGACCCGGAAAAATTCACGGGTTCAACGAACTTGAGGATAGACTCCAATATCCTATACACACACTCGGGAAAATGCCAACTGTACATTTGCTGCTGACTTGTGAGTCGTCTCGACTGGGTAACCTGTGATTCGACACTTCTATGAGTGAGGGTCTCTAATTGGCCCTCAGTCCTCCAGATTAAAAAGTGGACCAATGGCAGAAGCAGCACTAAGGTGTAATTATTTTAAAATTTTATAGCATAACATGAAATGAACCCCGCAAATTTTTCCGGGTCTCTAGATATAATGCAATCCGTAACTACTTTTTAAGGTCTGCAGCATAGTCTCGGTGGTGTATCAGCATCCTTGGGCAGCAGGATACGGTAGCAGTGCTCAAATTAGGTCGTTTCTTTCACTAAGTCGCTTATTTTTAAAAAAAAAAAAAAATGTCACAACATTTTGCTATCACTTTTCTCACTTTTTACCAATTACGAAATGCTGTGTATTCCAAAGTAATGTAAAATTAAAATTAAATCATTGTTTAGTTAATTATCTTCTATAAATCATCCTCTTGGAAACAAATTACAAGAGGAGACAATAACCACCACAACATTCAGTTCTTCATTGTAAAAATTAAATTTAAAAAAAATTTCAGGTAATTTTTCTAAATTATTTAAAATATATTAAAAATTAAAATACAATGACAATGGTATAGTAATTTGTGCTTGTGCTTGTGTTGTGATATATATAATTTATCCATCTGGAATTAGCAGAAACATTTCAGGGTTGTTTAAAGAAACTGTGGAATTAATAAAACATTGCTTTTAAATGTAATTATAAGTAGAACATTGCTATGATTGCATAAAATAGACCACTTTGTTCTTCTAATAAAACTTGCAAGGTTTTTTATTTTAATTTGGTTCTTTTATGACTTAAGTTTTCTCTTGTTAATAGATATTAACTTAACTTTTATTATAATGCTGAAAAAATGTAATACCAGCATTGTAATTATCCCAGCAAAGAAAAATACAGCATGACAAAATGTTCGACTTAATACCTTCTTGTATCAAAGTGTATTTATTAAACATGTCACTATACACATATTTGTTATTGTTTGTAATAGTATGTGCACAATTTTTTTTATTATTATTTCTTTTTAAACAGAATCTCTGTGTTGATTACTTGTATATCACATTTTAGTTTTTGCAAGGCACTTTTGTAAATGGCAGTCATTTTTTTTGGTTACTTTTGGAAACTAGAAAGTCATCTTTTTCATAATTTTAGTGGAGGTGAACTACTTTGAGACCTGAAATAGTGAACTGTGATAGAGACAGTGAGTGTTGAACTGTGATAGAAGAAACAACTGCAAACTGTAATAAGGACAGTGGTGGAAAGTGAATGAGAATGTGTTGAACTGTGATAGAAACAGTTGCGAACTTACGAGTCATGGCTAATAAAGTATGTGGTTGGAGAGCCGAAGATGAGTTGTCGGACGTGTAAGTATGAAGTAAAGCTGGTGTGAAGTGGCAAATGTGAGAGTCATCTTGGATTGGCGCCAGAAGGCCGTCTGGGTTTGGTGAGAATTGATCCGCTAGTTGCCAGCATCTTTATTTCAGCTTTGTGGTATTGTAGCTTGAGCCTAAATTTTTGTTGTGTGTTTCTACTAAATGGGGGCATGCAACTTCCATGATGGCTAACAATAATTGAGAACTAAGCTGCTTCGAAGAATCTGGTCAATTCATTACCAATTATGGATGGCTTCCATGTTTTTTTTCCCCCTCCATTCTGTGGTTTTGCTTGGCTGTTAAGTTAACCAGTGTTGGAACATAGCCGCCATCTTGCTGCTCACCATTGTGTTCACCTGACCACATGACATGGTCGTAGAAACTAGTCCCTTCGTTTGTCTACAAGCTTCAGCCCCATGTGCTTGTGACACTATCATGTCTTCACTTCACAGTTTTGCATTTTTGTAAAATAAATGCAATGCTCTGTTAGAAATATCATTATACAAAGCTACTAAAGAAATAATTAAATCCCATTTTAGTGTAGGTTTTACTGTAGTAAAGCCTTCAAACTATGTGAATTTTAACCTCTTAGAGAGAGTAACTAAGAATTTAAAAAAATCAATTGTCCATGATGCTTGTTCTATAGTTCAGCGAAACAATAACGCATAGAGAAAATTTTGTCGCGACTGAGATTGACTCTAACAGTTCTTATGTTCACATCTGTAAACAGGGACACAAGTTCATATGGTGGAAGATGTAATAGATTGTGCTTTCGTACTGCAAAGCTAATACTCTGTCTAAGTGACGAACAAGGATGCACGTTACGACTGTACTTGGATCTTTACCTTTGCGTACACCGGCTCCGACTCAATCAGCGGTAAGTCGTTCTCTTCGAGTGGTGGAGGCCACTCGACTCGTTTGAAACCTGCAACACAAAACGTGATGTGGTAGAAATTCACTTCCAGCTTGGAACTTGTGGAACATTGACCCTCGAGTTTGCAAAGGCAACTGTTTACTAGTTACTGATTAGTTTGTTTGTTTTTTTGATGTGACGTCTAATAAATCGATGAACGCCAGCTGCACGCACGAAAAAGTGTCCCGTAATGCACATTGTCCCGTTACGCTTTGTCACGTTACACTCAATGTACGCTTGCGCCGCATCTATCTCTCTTCCACTCGATTGGAACAACCATTGATTTGACTTTTTCGAGGCACATTAAACTTAAAACACTCCCATTCGTTTCCTACTTTTCCTATCATCGTCCTATCCTTAACAGAATAACACAGATTGGAAGACGTTAAATAGCAAACATGTATTAAAGTTATAGTTAAAATAATCTCTTCGTTAAAGTAATAACATATTTGAATTAATGAGTGCAAATAAAAGTAAATTTATCAATTAAATTGTAGATTTCATTTCACTCCTTCTTTGTATCCATACAAAATAGTGATAATTCAAAAAAAATGGTTCAATTTTATTCATAAAAGTATGCAATCATTTCATCAATGTTTTGTTATGACATCACGTTAAACGTCCGTAAACCGAATTTACAGACAACCAATTTTTTTTTGCTAATCTTTTCTTAGATTGTTATTTTATCTTGTAGTTATATTTATGTAAATATAATGGTTCCCTCAGACAAGAGGGAATTTAAAAGGTATCTTCTGAATCTGGAAAACAAGGGGAAATTGACAAATTGATAGTTACTTAATGATATTGGTAATTTTGAAGCTCTTGTGTTTTTTTGATGTCTTAAAACTTGTTTTCATTTTGAACAAAATGTAAAAGCAGCACTCAATGAATCAAGTGAGTTAATTATTTGAAGCACGTTCAAATGTGATAGTTATTCACTTGGTCTCAATCAATTATGTATTGTTTCAAAGTTTGATTAAATATAGAGGTTTTATACTAAAGACTGGCAGTTTTGTTTGCATTAATGGAAATGATAACTTAGCAAACTGTATTGTGCAGGAAAATATTTTATAGTCATTTTGACATGTTACATTGGTCTAAACATGTTTAAATGCATATTTTTACTGTAATGCATATGTTATCTTGCAAAATTGATTAAATTGACAGGAATAAATTATTTGATTGGACAGAAAATTCAGGGAAATTGTCTAGAGTAAGAGCGTGGAAAGCCAGATTAGTTACGTAGATATTTTATATTTATGTAGGTGTCATTTCATGTTATGCATACTTGTGAACATTTTTGTGGTATAAACAGCTCATTGCAGGAAAATGTTTGACTTGTTTCAATTCCTTTTCGGGATGAATCATTAAGATATTAAAAAATCATTAATATTTTTAATTTAAGAATGCTACAATCAGTGACAAATAGTGGTGGGCATTAAAATCCATACCTGTTACTTTTTCACTGACATAAAAATTTAACATGTGCACCAGCGACCAGTTTCTACAGATAGCTGTAAAATTTGGTGAAATCGGCTACCTACAGTGATACCAACAAAAAGAGAACAAATTTACTGTTCACTGAATGAAAGCCTAGCAAAATATTATGGAATAATGAAAATAAATAGAGACCACCTAAAATTGAGACCACAGGAAAAGAACAACCCAACCGTGAAGAAGAAAAACTGAGTTAAATAATTACAAATATTTTATCAGTGCCATCAAAGTCAACAAGTTTAACTAGTTAAAACCAAGGACATAAAAAGTTAATAAATTAATTTTTAATGTGTTAAAAAATATCATTATTTTAAGACCATTTATATAGGCTACTGTACGAAATGAAAATATGTACAAGACCATTTATATACAATTTAAGCTACAACTGCTTAATCTTAACAATGTAATTTTAATTTAATTTAAATAAATGATAAACCATCAAAAACTTTGGTCTTATTCAAGTTCCCATATATGTTGTAATATTAAGACGTTCTCGTTATATTATTGAGCCAAAAGATAAATAATATAAATGTGGACTCAAATGTTGTTATTCCTGTACGGTAATACAAAAAAAATTTAATATGTGGTATTTTCAACTTAAACTCGAGATGAACTCAAAACAATATGCAAGGTTTTGGTGAAAAACACACTGTATGTGTCTAATTTCACCGTTCACTGTAGCAGTTGTAAGGTATAGTCGGCAGTGATTTAACCGAACCCCTTCATTTCACCATTCACCGAGGGAGCAGTATGAGCACTAAGAGATAGCGATTTCACCGTTCACTGTTTTTCACTGTTAAATATCACCGGAACCAAATTCACCGATGCTCAAAAGTAACAGGTAAGCCCACCACTAGTGACAAATAATTATTGTTTGCCGCTTTTGCCACTGTTTGTTTAATAAAATGGAAAGGAGTTCTTTGTAAAGTTTTGTTCCCAGATATGTTCTTTGTAGATGCCAAGTTTGTGAGGATAAATTAAAAACCAAAACTTTGTTTGATTTATATCACACTCACTTCCTTGAAGTATATTTTTCTGTTTTTCTACAGCTAGGTAATGCATACAATTTAGCTTCGTACAGGGCCGGTGCAAGGTAAATTGGCGCCCTAGGCAAAAAACATTAATCCCCCCCCCCCCCCCGGGCCGGTCTCCCAAAAAAAAATTTCCTTGCCTCAAAATACATCACGTAAGCCTAAGATTTTGTCAACAATCAAAATGTAAGCAGGCTTGTGTTTTTTTTTTTTTTTTACTTTTTACTTATTACAAATCATTAAAAGGTCACCGTGGACTTTAAATAATTACTTATATCAATATAAACATTCCAAACTGTTACAAAGATCCATTTTCATCTAGTTTCAATAATCGTTAAACATATTGTATCAGCTGTTATGTGTCGTGCTGCGCCGCCCCCAGCTACTTGGCGCCCTGGGCGGTTGCCTGGTTCGCCTGTGTGGACGCGCCGGCCCTGAGCTTCGATAGTTCAATTTTCATTATATTTCGTCATACTAATCCGGAATTAGCAACAACAAAAAAAATCGAAAAATCCAACATTGCGCGTGTACTCTTGCCTGCACCTTTGAATATATATACTGTATAGAAGTCGCGAGTGGATAGGATTTACTCTACGTTTTTCAGATGCGTATGAAGAGCAGCTTGGGAACTTCACCGCTGCAGTGCGCTGCCGTAACGCCCTGTATCGTCTTAGTTGTTATTTACACGTTAGAGCGCAGCTCTGTCGCCCGCTGTCATTCCCCGCACCCCTACTGCAGCTCAACCCAACGTCGTTCAACAGGAGGGGGAAGGGGTGTTTGAAGAGTTCGACACTTGTCCGCTAGGGACCACCACAAGTCGATGCCCTAGAGACGGTGGCGATTGCGGCGGTGAATTAACCAACTACCTCAAAACCGTATTATAAATTTTAACCTGGGCTGGCGACTTCTATACAGTATATATATTCAAAGCCTGCACTGTGGGTCACGACCCTGGAGGTGAATGGAGACATCTGTGACCAGTAGCCGACAGTCTTCTGCCGCAAGTGGGCCGAGGCCTTGGGGGGGAGGGGGGGGGGGGGTATAAAGGAACCAGGGCAGAAAGTCGCTAAACAGATCTATTCACGGGGGCTGGGAGAAGTGGGATGAATGTGGGCGATGCCAGGTGATAACATTTTTGAACGCCTTCCAGGAACGGCTGGCTCACGGGCGTGCCTTTGTGCCCCTGCGGTCGTGTCTCTCTCTCGCGCGTCATTCTGGGTAATTGCGAGGGCCCGCCGCCAAGCGAGATAACATTCCCTGCGCGAGGATTCAGCGGCGACCGAAATACTTCACCCTCAACACGATACCAAGACTGCAAGCTCTATCGAGAAATATCTCAAATCTAGCATGAGTTATCTTTTGTTTATCCTCACAGTAAATCTATCTTAAGAGAATTCTCGATGTACCTAAAAATTAAGATTTATTAAAAGACAAAATTGTATCTAATTATATATATGTGTGTGTGTTTTTTTTTTTTTTTTTTTAAGTTTCATGCAGGGAATGTTCTTTTTTTTTTTTTTGTATTTACTGCGTGTTGTTACCTGTGATAGTAATTGCCATTAGTCTCGAGTCAGGGGCGTAGAGAAGGGGGGGGGAATCATAGGGATCCATCCCCCCCCCCCCCCCCCGAAATGTATGGAAGGTTTTTTTTACCTGAGTTGAGTTTGTAATTTGTGTTATTTTAATATTCAAAATCAATAATGTTTACAGCAGAACAATATTCAATGTTATATTATGAAAACTGCTAAAATAGCACCATTTTGCAAGTAAAAATCCAAATTTTTCCGGGGGAGGACCCCCGGACCCCCACGCTTCACAAGGGGGGTGGGTGAATAGCCAAATGTTTAATTCCCCCCCCCCCCCCCCGAAATAAAATCCTGGCTACGCCCCTGTCTCGAGTATATAATACATAACTACATATTATGTAGTTCATCCCGTATTAACATTTTTTTACATTGTTATTGTCTGCATGTCGATAATTCAAGTCCATTGTCAGTCAAGTCTTTGTCTTTCCAACAACAAATGTTCTGCTGCGGCATTTGTCTGTAGTTTCTCAACGAATCTCGGGCGGGGGTGCACGGAAAGAGAAAGTAGATCATGATCAAAGTCCTGATAAAAAAAAATTTCAACTGAATGCATGCAAAATAATTATCAAATTCCTCTTGTGTAGTTTTCTTGGTTATTTCCCTATATTTCACTGAGTCAATCGTCGGTTGTTGTTATTGCAAGGCCTGTGCCAGTGCATGGACCACACATGTGTCTTGAGGCGTGACTCAGGCGGTGTTTCAAAAGATGATGAAGCGGCGCCCCAGCTCGGTGGCAGATGTGGCCTTGAAGCCTTGGCCGTCGAGCCAAGTCCTACAAGTCATCCGCAGGCCGACGCGTGAGTAACGGCCCCCGGAATTAGCCCCCTTCGCCCCATCGCACACTCGCCGCGGGTGCTTCTGAAAACAACCCTCAGTGCCCGGCGGTAACTGATCTCGCGCTCGCTTTTTCCTGTCCGTATCACTGGCCCTGTTCCGCACGCGGGAAGCCTTCTTCTCACAGACGAGTGAGCCAAAACCCGAAGTTCATGCTTTTTTTTCCGTATCTTTAATGTAGCTATCCTAACCAAATCAACAGTCCACAATGTTTTAAAAGTATTTATAATGTAGCTAACCTAACCTAATTGACCATTAGTATCCTATTATCAACACCGCCATATTTATTTACAATGAACCAAAAAAAAAAACCGTAGATGCACGATCGGACGTTTGGCTCTCTCGTCTGTTGAAAGAAGGCTTCCCCCCCGTACACAGGGTTGGTTAATTTATTTTCTTGTCATTTATATCGATCAAGGCGTGGTCCTGTAAATTCATTATAATGGGTCTCTTGTGTTTTTGGCAATAGATATTTACTAAATATCATCTCACGGCAGCAAAATGTTTCACATGTGCTCACAACTCAGATCTCTAGCGTGCTCTTTTACCAAGTCTCTGGTGAGAAAATTTGTGATCCCACAATAAATGCTTCAGAGCTACCCAAGTAAGTTTACAAGGGGGGGGGGGGGATCCTTAAATAACAGTATTGAACTAGGGCCATGTAATTTACGAGACCAGCTGAGAGTTAAACAACTACAGCATCTTCTGTGTTTCGTGATCGATCTAGTTTCTTTCAGGTGCAAGTCTACTTGTCAGCACACCAATCACAGCAATTCAGCCAGGGAGCAGGAGTGGCTCAGTCAATAAGGCCAAGGCTTCTCTTGCAGACGGCCGCCAATCACAAGGAAGAAACCACCGGCGCAGGAGACCATACTGCAGTCTAATGAGCAGTCTCATTATTTCGCAAAATATACATGCCCCTAATTATAACCAACTCGGAATTTGAAATAACGTATTCTGCCAACAAATTCTATAAAAAAAACACAGTTTGTGTAAAGTTGCTCAAAACAAAACAAAACGTAGATCTCAAACATGGAAAATAACTTCAGATAAAAGGGTGTGTCCCATGAGGTGTACAGGTCATAATCTTGGATTTTTTTTTCTGCATTCCATAGTGGTAGAGTTTAGCGTTCAAAAACTGGCTGAATCAGGACGACACAAATGGCTTCAATCCTGGCATAGCTAACCACACTGAGCGGTGACACAGCTCGACATGGGCAGACAGGTGTTGGATCGCAGGGTCTCTCAGGGGTGATGTAGGTCGGGATAAGAGACATCCAGTACTCGGTACAGAGTCTTGCTCGAGACAACTGACTGGTCCGTGAGTGATTTGGGTAGGGGGGGGGGGGGGGGTGAGGTGGCGTTGATGCTGTGACGAGTTTCCCCAGCCATCTCGACTCCATCCACCGCCAGATGAAAGGGCGTATCCTTTCCCGCGCCCAAGGTAAGTGGTTGACGACGAGGGGGTAGGGGAATAGAGAGAAATCCTTTAATTATTAATGTCCTTCAAGGTGTGACCAACTACAAGGCCCAATCCAAATGCTACTCAGGTCTACAGTGGTATCCATTCTCGCCTCTACATGATAACATGACAATGTCGAGGTGTTTTTTTTTCCCCCCTGTATTTCAGTGACAATGAGTGAAATTTTTAATTTTAGAAAACAATCAGTGAATTATTTTTTTTTTTCCAACGCTACAGGATAATTCCTTCTGAAAATTTCTGCATCTTTAAATTCAACAGAGCGCAGAAGGGTGGTGTCATTTCAGACTTTAACATTAATGCTTACTTTTCCCTTGTTCGGTACTTTGAAAAACGTTTAAAAACAAGCAGTTTAGTGATTTTCTTTTTCAACAATTGGAACTTAAAAATTGTAACAAAAAAAATCCATATAACTGACCCAGTGCAATGGCATGTCCAGCTCAAAACAAAAAGGGGAGAGTTGGGGAGGGTGGGAAATTCTGGAATTAAACATTTTTGACTGGAGAGGAGTGTTCTTAGTACCACACAATAGCAAACAATGCCATTAAGGAAAAACAATATTTATTGAGAAAAAAAATTTGTGAGGATTACTTGCAATTTTTTTTTTTTTTTTTTTTTTTTAGCTACAACAGCATTCCCTATTTATTTTCCTTTTTTAAAATTATAAAAAAAAATACATTTGTCATATTTTCTTTATTATTTTATTTTTCTTTCATTTTGGAAGCACTTTCTCTATTTTTTCTCTCTTTCTCGTTCTCTAAATTTCTCTCCTCTTTCTCTATGTTTCTCTCCTCTCTCTCTCTTTCTCTCTTTTTTCTCCTCTCTCTCTCTTTTTCTCTCCTCTCTGTCTTTCTCTTTTTCTCTCCTCTCTCTCTTTCTCTTTTCCTCTACTCTCTCTCTTTCTCTTTTCCTCTAATCTCTCTTTCTCTTTTTCTCTCCTCTCTTTCTCTTTTTCTCTCTTTCTCTTTTCCTCTACTCTCTCTTTCTATTTTTCTCTCCTCTCTCTCTTTTTCTCTTCTCTCTCTCTTTTTCTCTCCTCTCTCTCTTTTTCTCTCCTCTCTGTCTTTCCTTTTTTCTCTCCTCTCTGTTTCTTTTTCTCTCTCTTTCTCTTTTTCTCTCCTCTCTCTCTCTTTCTCTTTTTCTCTCCTCTCTCTTTCTCTCTCCTCTCTGTCTTTCTCATTCTCTCTCTCTCTCTAGGAACTAGGACTAGGGTACGGGTAAAGGTGTTCACTTCTAGAGCCCCGCGGACTGCAGAGGTGAGGGATGGTGAGGTAGGGTGAGGGGGTAGCGGGCCGGGCGCACCTCGGCTGCGGCCGAGAATAGCGCCCGCCTCGTCTCTGGGCCGCTGCCATCTGCGTCACGCGCTACTCCTACCTGCAGGCCAGACCCGTGCAGAACAGTCTGGTCGTCTGTAGAGAACATGCCCACCCTGTCGTACAATTTTAGTGTTAGCATAATGTACGTAATAAAAAGAACATATATGCACATAAATAATGTTAGCAGGCTTTCACGGCCATTGTCTGAAGTAGCTTGGCTTCTGGGTTGTAGCCGTTTCCTTGGCGAAATAATTCACCAACATTTCGGTCGACACTGCAGTCGCCATCATCAGGGAGCAATTGCCAAGGACACAATGATAATTGCTCCCTGATGATGGTGACTGCAATGTCGACCGAAACGTTGGTGAATTATTTCCCAAGGACACGGCTACAACCAAGGAGCCAAGCTATTCCATATGCACATCAAATCTACGTGTCTTGTTTTCGGAACACACTAACTCGTCAAATACGGCTGTCGGAGAAACGCAAGCCAGAACAATTAAGTTGGTAGTTGGCCAATGCTGGCGTTGCATTTTTTTTTTTTTTATTAGTCTTGCGTGGTTTATAAACGGATGTTTGAAAACGTCGTTGTTGAACATAACGCATCTTACGTTCCTGCGTTTCTCGAGCAGTTTATAAACCCGGCCTAGCGGTCAAACCAGAAACCAGACACACAGAGCGGCAGATAAAGGATTTTTTTTTGCGACAGCGGGGAGGTTACAAAAAAAAAGAATAAAATTTGAACATGGTCATTCAAAACGTTTACATTATTATTGAAATCAACATAATGACGTATGTTCCTGCATAATTAGCCGTAACCAATGCAGCTTCTTACACAGTTATAGTTGCAAGTGTTCTAACAGCTCACTTTGCATCACCCAAAATAACATACCGCTTTCAATGATATATGACTAATTTTTTTCGCTTCTTCTGGTGGGGAAAAGTGGGTGGGGGAGCATTTATGTCCTCCAATGGCGGCTTCAGGATGACTTTTCGGGAGCGGCTATCGCACAAAGAAAGGTCGTATTTGCAAAAAATGAAAGTGGTCTGATATTGGCCTTGGAATATTATTTACAAATTACAGGTTTCAAATACAGAACCTTAGTAGCTCCATGCAACTTTTGATGAGATAAAAGTTTAACATATGAAATTAAATATTTAAGTAAACATAAATATACACTAATCAATAAAATTGGTCTCGGGAGGGGCTATCGCCCCCCCCCCCCCCCCTTCTGGAGCCGCGCCTGATGTCCTGTTTGTTCCCCCTTGCGTCCATCAATGCATAAATTTGAAGTTTTCTTGTTAACTGAATAATTATTTCAGTCACGGAGTTGTTAAAGTACGAAAATTATTTCCCTTAGCCTATTCTAGTAGTTGTTGCAATTGGTGAGTTGGTATAAGGACCAATCTCCCGCATTTCCATGAAGTTAGAAACACATGCTAGATTACTATTGACATACAGTACATATATATGCCACAAGCCCAAGTGATAAATAAACTGGTTTGAGGAGGAAGGGAAGGGGGTGGTTTCCTTAACAAATAACTGGATCTGCTCCTGTTCCTGAGTTCAGAGGCGTGGCTGCCAAAGTTTCCAGACCGGCTGTCATGCTCCGCGCGTCTCAGCGGAGAGATAGTGGCTCAGGCGAAGGTGACATGAGCCGTGTGTTCCTCCGGTGCTCATGTCTGCTCGGAACATATGAGCGATGAGACTCGTTCAGGGAAGACTGTTCGCCCAAACGACTTCAGCACTTCACTGACACAAGGATAAAGTTGGGTTCACAACCAAAAAACATTAGCGGGCACCCAGCAGGCCTAACACGACTGTGCGAAGTCGTGCTGTTAATTTCAGCCAATGAAATTTCGCGAGGTAGCCGACATCTGTCTGTGTACTATATTAACAACCACCATAGGCGTGCCCAGACTTTTCCATTAGGAAGGAGGGGGGGGGGGGGCGGGCCTGCTAAATTTTTAAATCAGAAGCTGAATTTAGAATGTTAAATAGCCTAAATACATTCACTCATCAACTTGTTTATATTTTTGTGCAGTATCAACGAGATATGTTTACTAGTTAATATTTATATCCGTATAATTTTAACAATCTTGAAAATATGTTGTTTTTTTTTTCCATAGACAATGTTTAAAGGGTACTTACACATTTAACCACGACATCTGACTTGCGATTTGTGAACACAGTTTTTCAACATTCAAATTAATTACTAGTGACTTTTTAATAAGTAATAGCAGTTGGCTTTGAATGCTGCACGGTTAGAATAAAATGTTTTTTTTTTTGCGCTGTGATAAAAAAATCACTCTCGTCGAATAAAATCAGTCGCAACTGAAGACCTGTGTGAAAATAGCGACAACTCTCAGAAGTACCAAGTCTCCGTTTCAAGTATCGGTCATGAGATGTCTGTACACTGGCATTTGTTTCAATTTTTTGAAGTTAAGTAGATGATGTTCTTGGGAGAGAACAAAGAATAAAGCTTCAATTAAATATTTTGTTCTCGCTGATCTCCTGAAAACGAATTTTCATAGTGGTCACAATTCAGAAGAATGTTGGGTCACCACTGTTCAAACACGAGGTCTTCAAATATAAAATCAGTGGCAGACGTTTGCTGCGTTAGGCAGGGCTCGTAAACTACGCAAGAAACAAAACACGCAAGACGTAAAACAAAAAAAAAATATCAATAACGACTTTTTCAAACACCCGTCTATAAACTACGCAAAACGCAAGTATCGGTCAACTTTAAACTTCTTACGTTTCCTGCCTTCCACGTTTGAAGTGGGAGTGTTCCGAAAACCTTTTAAAAAACACGTTCGTCATGTGCATAGAAGGCGAAGATGATGTTTTTTTTGTTCTGTTAATATATACGTGGCGTTTTCTATTGTTAAAAATTTCGCGCGGTGAACGAAAGTAATAGTTTTGAATCCAATTATATAATAATAACACTAATAATAATCATAATTTAACTATTACAACAATCATTTTAAGGCTCGGGCTCATATTACACGTAGATAATTATTTGTTTTCCTTTCTTTCGTTATTTCATTCATTTAAGGTCAATTTATAAACTTTTAACTCACTACCTCTCTTTCATTTGTTGTAATATTTTCAATAAATTATTATATATAATTATTATTGGTTATCTCGCATGTTTCCGTGGTAACAGAAGACCGCGGACAACAATGACGCAGCCCCGGAGGAGGAGGTTGCGCTACGCACAGAAGGAGGGAAGTAAAGAAGTGCGACTCTTACAGTGGTAACTGAAACCATGTTAGTGTCGCTATCTGTTGGGCGGGCCCACAACTACCAGCAAATAAAGAATCGGAATAGAGAATCTCATACAATACGTTTTTTTTTTTTTTTTGTTATATTAAGTTATATCCTTGGCGGCGCAAAACTAATTTAATCGATGCGAAAATACTTAATGCTGTTTTGTAATAAACCGTCGTGTAATAAATAAAGGAGTGGGAGGTGCAAAAAACTCATTGTATTTACACACCACAAAATTAGTGGCTACCTAAATAGAGTGAATTTTTCACTGGTTTGTTTGCCTGATAATAGCTTGTACACTACTTCTCCTAATAAATGAATGTAGTTATGTCAGCACTACCATCTAGCGGCCGGGCCCATAACTACGTACCCACGCGCTGGTCGCCGCAGAAGACACCGGCAGTCCTCGGAGGTCTCGCGCCTTCTGGCGGCCAGGCGGGTCCGGCGCACCACACCCGGGCAGCGCCAGGGGGAGGGGGTGGAGGGGGGACTGGGAGCCATTCCAACGGAAAAAATCCGCACCTCTATTTGAGACGGTCATGCGGGCGACTTTATATACCGCGGCCTCGCAGCCAATCAGCTCCGCGCCCGTGCTTCGGACACACCCCTGCCCGCGCCTTCGTCACACGTTCCGAGATGCAGTCGCCGCTAGCTCTCACCACTGACTGACTGGCTGACTGACGGAAAGCCTTCTTTTCACAGACGAGAGAGCCAAACTCCCGATCGTGCATCTTCGAATTTTTTTTTTTTTTTTTTGGTTCATTGTAACTCACGATAACTAATGGTCAATTAGGTTAGGTTAGCTACATTATAAATACTTTAAAACATTGTGGACGGTCGATTTGGTTAGGATGGCTACATTAAAGATACTGCGAAAATCATGTAAACGGTTTCCTAGCCCTGGACAGCTACATATTAAGAAGTCATTTGCTAAGCAACCATAAAATGATTTTACAGTATTTTTAGTGTAGCCATACTTACCTAATATAACCAACCATCCACGATGTTTTAAAGTATTTATAATGTAGCTAACCTATCCTAATCGACCGCAAAATTTAATGCCACACCGGTTTATACAATGGGATAGAACGTAAAAACAAAAAAGCGAGAATGAACTACGGGGAACTTCGGGTGTGACTCCCTCACCTGTGAAATGAAGGCTACTCGTAAGAAAGCCATGGTAAGTGCTGTGGGCCTGTAAGCCAAGGCGGGCGAGGGCGTATCTGCGCCCTTGGCCGGCTTGTTCTGGCGCGGGCCGCCGGTTGCAACAGCCGCCTGGCCGGGCCTCGGTCTCAACCTTTGAATATATATATATATATATATATATATATATATATATATATATATATATATATATATATATATATACTGTATAGAAGTCGCGAGTGGATAGGATTTACTCTACGTTTTTCAGAAGCGTATGATGAGCAGCTTGGGAACTTCACCGCTGCAAGTGCGCTGCCGTAACGCCCTGTATCGTCTTAGTTGTTATTTACGTGTTAGAGCGCAGCACTGTCGCCCGCTTTCATTCCCCGCACCCCTCATCCATCATTCACTGCAGCTCAATGTCGTTCAACGGGAGGGGGAAGGGGTGTTTGAAGAGTTCGACACTTGTCCGCCAGGGACCACCACAAGTCGATGCCCTAGAGATGGTGGCGATTGCGGCGGTGAATTAACCAACTACCTCAAAACCGTGTTAGAAATTTTAACCTGGGCTGGCGACTTCTATACAGTATATATATTCAAAGGTCTCAACTGCTGTCCGCGCTGACACCCGCAACTACAGGGAATATTATAATTCTCAACTGTGCGGTAGCAAATGAAATACTGTAACTTCAACTCTTGTGCTGCCGCTAGGTGTCGCGGCACGTGCATTTCATTAGAGAAACACCAGTTCTTGCTATCGATAGTATCGATTCTCAAACGGCATCAACAATTTTCTGAACGAAACTATCCATACCGTGCTTTCCCTTCACACAGTTCTCGGTTATAAACTAATCGTTATTACAGTGACATTTTAAGTTGTTATAGTAAGTAAACAGTTTTTAAGTTGTTCAGAAAATACCAAACCTTAAAATTAACGTTTTATACCAGAGTTCTGCGCTGCCGATCGACCTGAACAGTTCTGTGCTTGAGACCAACAATTTTAACCAATTTTGTTATTGGACAACTATCAGGAAGTATTTCGTAATTGTTTGGTTTCAACAGAATAATAGTTTAAGGTTGTTACATGAGTGCCTTAATAGGCTATAGCGTCTACACGTCAAAGTTAAGTGAAATATGAGCTAAACCATATAAAATGTGTCTTTCATTCAGTCAGTAGAATATTTCTTCGTAATTATTCAAATAAATAAGGTGCTTGTATAAAATCATATATAATTACATCTGCTACCACGACATAACATGCTTTTATTTTGAATGAAAAGCTCTTTGCAATTAGAATAGTGAGTGATTGAAAACAGACATTCAAGCCCAATAACTGCTGATAACGTTAACTAAGTAACCAGTTACTCAATCGGAACCATAATTGTCATAACTGGTGTTGTAAAATACCCATTTCAATCATCCTTAGCAGCTAGCTGCGTGTGACGGTGGCAAGCAATGTTAACAGCGAATTCAAGCGGCGGGCACAGAAACCATGTGTGTGATTTGCATCCAGAATTTTAGGTATTTGAAAGAAAAAACGGATAGGACACCAAAATCCGTTCCCTAAAAATAAGGGACTGTCCGTGTCCTATCGCGCACTAGGAATACGGTTTTTGTGTCTTGGAATACCGGCCTGATTGTTCGTTTACGGAGTCTTGCATCGGTCCCACTAGTCTTAACTCGCGTTACTGGGCTGCATGGCATATCTAAAACGTAACTACTATTAATGGCTGGATAACGGGTTATTTAACTCTTCCTGAATCACTAATAACCCAGAAGAAACTTTTTTTTAATATGCAACCGAATAATTCGCTAACCGGAATAGATTGTACAATGAGTCAGCAAAACAATCAGTGAACAACCGACAGAGACACAATTGTATAGAATATTACACAAATTCTGTGTTACTGTTTTCAGACTAATTAAAGATTTCCGTTCCTACTGTGGCATGGACTTCTTAGTGGCCCAGCCAAATGGGTATATGCATCATGTCATATAGATTTGCGATAAATGATAATCTAAGGAGCCTACACGAGATTCGAATTAAGGTCAATTAGACAACTTTTACAATTTTTTATTTCTGTCTGTCATCCCAATAAATAAAAAAATACTACTGGAATAAGGTTGGGTTTTGATGTATTTGTTTCTTGGCAACTGCTAGCAAGAGGCGAGTTTTCTTTTCTTTCTTTTTTTGCTCGGGGCCAAGTTCTTAGAGAAATATAGCGGCAGACTGTTCTTCTTGGTGACAAAAATATTCCAGCTTTAAATAACTCTTACGCATGCGATGTTACGTAAATATTGCTGCCTGAAAAAAAATTTATAGTTGAGAAAATAGTTAATTCGGCTTCTTTTTGAAGTCAGCGGTAAGCTTTTCATATTACTTTAAGCATCACAATAATGTAATAAATGTGTTTTTACTACATTTTTTTTTTCTCTTAGATAAGTGGAAGTCAGATAACTAAAGCAAGGATAAACACTCTTTTGTTTTAGTCATGATTTATTGTAAAGCTAAAATCTAGCGGAAATAATCTTGGTTTCATAATCCTATAGTGGTCCAGCGTTATAGTAAGAGCGGCCCAAGACGCAAGTTAAATTTTGTCAAGTGGGTACCTTTCTATGGCCACAAATGTTTTCTAGTAATTTTTTTACTCTTTGTTCAAATTTTTTTTGTCTTAGTGAATGTTTAATAGATCATGCCAATCACTTTCAAAGATAATTATTTTTTTTTAATAATGTGACATGTACACAATCTATAATGTTACTTTATAAATAGTATTTTAACTCGTACACATTTTAGTGTTGAAGAATTCATTCTAGAATTTTTTTTTTAATAAAGACGCGAAGAAACAAATGTGACACCGTCAGGTTGGTGTCCTTAAAATTTGTAAATAACGCTCTCGTTAAAAGACATGCCTGTCTGAGGTATTCAAAAACTATATAGGAATTATAACTATTAAATAATGTGTAACGCCTCAAATATAAAAGGGTCGGGAGACCTCGGTAAACGTTTGAGTTCAAATAACAACACGAATGTCAATTTGTGTGCGCCCTTAAGTGTTTGAATGTAACAGTTGATTTTATTGAAGGCTTTAGTAAATCAAAAATTGTACATTTACATTTGCGGTAGCCATTAGCTACCACTTAAAAACAAATTCAAATTTGTATGCATTGTATTAGATGGACATTTATGTAAATTACTATTGTGATTTTATGAGCCAAAGATGGTTATGTATTGTGAAACAAGAAGATTAACCTAACATTCTTAGTTTAAGATCATCAAAGAATAAAAACTTCCACAGACTTCCATGAACATAAGGCACGTCATGCACAAGAAGCAGAAATGTCAATGAACGCAGGTCCGGAAAAGCTTTTATCTGTATACCTACCCGTTACCATGAACAGTCGACACTGGATCCCTGTCATGTGGAACGCCATATCGGCAAGGTACACAACATGCCTACGACGTGTATGTGCGTAGGAGTGTACAGCATGTCTCAGTTCCTTATGACCAAAAATCTAGAAATCAAGTGTACAGTTAAAAAGGAACAACAAAAGCTTTTTATTAAATTTTCGTAAAATCCTTCTTTAAGGGGCCCGCCTCGTCGGGGGTGTATGTGTGTTGGTGAGGCGGGATGATAAGCGCGACGCTCGCTGGTGCTTCCAGCGCGGTATAGCCTCTAAGCGCAAGGACGTGGACTGGCGCGCATTCGTCTCGTCGTCACAGGATAACTGTGAAATTTGAGCGGTGACCATAACAGTATATGGCGGAGAAATGAAGATAAAGGTGTTATGCAAGCCCCTTAAGTGCTTTCAAGAATCTGTACTGATTGTTTTATGCCTAAAAATTACTCTGAAAACACGCGTTTTAGGCATTTTAACGCTTCTAAAAATACAGTTTAAAAACTTAATCCGAAATTAAAAGTACTTTTCGGTCCTCAGCGAACTCTTAAATGCTATTCGTAAATAGGCCCCACTCGGATATCTTGAGTAGTTTTGAAATCGCGTTGTTTTTCCTGAAGCTCTGCACACCGTATGTGTGACCAGGTAGGCGGGCCCCTTAAGAGGATATTTCACAATTGTGTATTTGTTTTTCCTTCCAACCTTTACTACCTACCGTATAAAAAAGCTAACAATTTCAGAAATACTTAGGCTACGACCAATCAAATGACACCCTCTGAAAGAGCGTTCAATTATCCGCCTGAAAAAAAATTTTTTTTTCTATTTTCAGAGTAATTTAAGGCTCTATCTTACATAGGTACCATGTTGATTTTCTTTAATTTTTCGTCATGTCTTTTAATTAAAGGCTATTTATAAAATTTTGACTCGATATCACCCTTCGAATTGATGTTCTGCCACATATTACACTATGCGGATATCTGTTAAAAAATACCTGTGGCCAAAAACCAAATTTAAGGGAGGTATCGAGTCAACATTTTTGGAGTAGCCCTAAATAAATCTAATGAGAAGAAAGTGTCAAGCAGGTGCGGGTGAGAGATGAGAGATGAGAGCTGGTTGGTTACCTTTGTCTCCGCTCCGCTCCTCCTCCTCCAGCATTCTGAGCACGGCGGAGTTGGCCAGGTTGGTGGGCGCGGCGAGCTGGTGGAAGTCGATCCTGCAACACCACGTGTCCGCTCAAGCCCGCCCGTTCCCGCCCATTCCCGCTCACTCCCGCCCGTTCCCGCCCATTCCCGCTCAAGCCCGCCCGTTCCCGCCCATTCCCGCTCAAGCCCGCCCGTTCCCGCCCGTTCCCGCCCATTCCCGCTCAAGCCCGCCCGTTCCCGCCCATGCCCGCTCACTCCCGCACATTCCCGCCCATTCCCGCTCACTCCCGCCCGTTCCCGCCCATTCCCGCTCACTCCCGCCCGTTCCCGCTCAAGCCCGCCCGTTCCCGCCCATGCCCGCTCACTCCCGCCCGTTCCCGCCCATGCCCGCTCACTCCCGCCCGTTCCCGCCCATTCCCGCTCAAGCCCGCCCGTTCCCGCCCATGCCCGCTCACTCCCGCACATTCCCGCCCATTCCCGCTCACTCCCGCCCGTTCCCGCCCATTCCCGCTCACTCCCGCCCGTTCCCGCCCATTCCCGCTCAAGCCCGCCCGTTCCCGCCCATGCCCGCTCACTCCCGCACATTCCCGCCCGTTCCCGTACATTCCCGCCCGTGTCCGCACATTCCCGCCCACTCCCGCCCATGCCCTCTCCAGCACTGTGCACCTCGCCTGTAGTCCGCAGAGGCGGGGGAAAGTCACGAGGTGAGGGCGAAGCACAGGCTGGGTGCAAGGGCGCAGAGATGCGGCCACGGGTCCTGCCCGCGACACACGGTGGGGTGGTCTGGGCCGAGGGCGTGCAATCGGTTGGGAACTTCCTTAAACCATCATTTCGGCGTTATTTTTTACGCTTGACATTCCCGTTTCCCTGTTACGACTGCCACCACAGTCGAACCCTCGAGCCCTAGACCCCTCCCCCCCCCCCCCCCCCCCCCCCCGCCAGCGGAGAGAGAGAGAGAGTATACTTCCCTGCGACCGCGAGTTGACACTAAAACACTCAGATCTCACAGCTGTGGCGCCAGCCCAGAGGAAGACGCCGCACTGAGCGTCGCACTTGTCATCCCGCCTCGCCGTCTTAGGCGCATGTCCTGGAATAACTACTGCACATGTTCCAACCGCGAAACAAAGAAGAGATTGCTTTACTTGAAGCCTGTGCACTCCAGCGCGCCATGTTCCACACGTCCTCAGACACTGCCTGAGGTCGCCGGGGGACGGCCAGACCATGACCCCCCCCCCCCCCCCCCCCACCAACATATCGCACCAACGAGCCAGACGCCCCTCCACCGAGATACCCCCCCCCCTCCTCCTTTTTCTTTTTCTTCCATCAGAAGGTCTCGCTCGCCGAGGCAGGCACTTCACTTTTCCTGACGCTGTCGCTGCTAGTTAACTATATAATCTAACACAATTTCTTGTACATGCGCCATGGAAGTTTTACTAATGTTTGCCATGGGGGAAAAAAAAATCATAAATGAAAAATAAGAAATAAGAAACAAAATTGAATAACATAAATTCCACAGAGAACAAGTCCAAATCAGCTGACGTCAGACAGATGAGCCCAACAATGAGCGTGAACAGGGCATTATTGACAAGACAACGACGGACATCACAGACGAACACATTCAAACTTAAATAATATCAGACAGCACAAGAATTCCGTGGAAGGAAAATTTTGTCATGAGAAAAATAATAATAACAACAGTGCAGACGAAAACAGTAGGCTAACAACGACGAAGACAGATTCAACAAGAACATTGAATGCAGGCAGACAGCAAAACCTGGACAACGCCAACTAATCTACGAACACAACGATGAAACAACTGTTCGTCTGTGCTGTCGTCGCTGTATAATCCCTGTTTGGGTTCATTGTTGGGCTTCTCTGTCTGACATCAGCTGAATTAGGATTGTTTTCTGTGGGTTTATATATATATATATATATATATATATATATATATATATATATTTTAATTTTCTTATTTTGCATTTATGAATTTTTTTTTCCATGGCAAGCAGTGCATATGCCCAAGAAATTGTATTAAATCAAAAATTCCCGAATGCTTGAATCGTTTAGAGAACGTAATCAATTCTAATCCAGCACGTCGGCTCATTCGTGATCACCAGATGTTTACCAGACGTAACTCCCGGCCGCTTGAGGCGAGGCCGCTGTGGCGAGAGTGAGCCCCGCATGTAGGTTATACCCCTCATGCCTTCCCCCGCCCCCGGGTGAGGCTACATGTCGGCCTTGGAGGAGGGAGAGCTGGCCAGCAGAGGTGTTCCAACAACTCTCTCCCTGCCATAGTCTCCTGCCTCGCGCAGCGGTGCCTTTCTTGGGCAGCGACGAGTTGCAGCCACGGTCGGGGCTGCGTCAGTGGCATCCCGCATGAAAGTGCCCAGGCTTTTCCCTTGTGTCTATGCAGGTTTTACCTGGCCCCAACTTATCTAGTAGTTTAGTCTAGAGTTAAGAGTGAGGGGAGTTAGACATGGCGCCAATCGCTGCCATGGCTGGCCAATCCCCTCCTAGCACACGATGCATGCGACCTTCTCCCTGCATGGCTAATCCCAGCATGACTAGGCGTATAGGCATCTGCCTGAGACGCACCTAGGTCCCTCCCCTAACCCGGACCCCTCCCAAACACACTTAGTTTTTAGTTAGGTTAGGAAACAAAAATCGGGATGATAGCGCAGTCCGTTGCCGATCTGCTGCCCGAATTCCGCGCATGCGCACAGCTCACTTTTCCCGTTGATTTCTTCCAGACGGCGGACCCGCGTCTGGCGCCAATTAACTGGCACACAGTCACTTCTGTGATCTACGCGGGACGTACCAAGCTTGTTTGTGCGCCAAATGAAACTTCGTGACAACGAATCTATACTG
The DNA here is from genome assembly GCF_032445375.1 of Bacillus rossius redtenbacheri. Lineage (NCBI taxonomy): Eukaryota > Metazoa > Arthropoda > Insecta > Phasmatodea > Bacillidae > Bacillus > Bacillus rossius. The sequence continues at coordinate 2,692,345 of NC_086342.1, read as the reverse complement.
GAATACATTCTGAACACTTTAATGGTCATAACAGGAAATAATCGCAGTTTAAAGAGTACTTCAGACGATTAATAAGGCGGTTCTATTTTTGTGGATGTTGCTGCTATATCTAGTTTTTTTTTTTTGCCGTAACAATTGTATCGATGGTTGCGAAACGTCCGCTAGAATGCGCTGGAACCAGTTTTCTAGCCTCGCGCAGGGATCCGTTTATTAAAACGGTTGCCGTTTTGTTCCCTTACAAGGATTCGGTTTGGACATGTTCTGGAATACGGCCCGCGAGTTAGTTTACGGTTGTATCCCAACATGGCAGTGCTTATTCGCTACCTTACCCGGACGTCTTGGAATACCACCCATTGTGTCTTGTTTCCAACGGAACACAGAATTTAGAAGTTGGAGATCCAGATATTTGGAAGTGTAAAAGTCCTTCGTTTATACGAGGTGCATCATTCGTTAAAAAGACCGTTAGAGTAGGTACAGCATAACTGCTGATAGCCAACAACGCCATGGCGGACACACACGCTCAAGACAGTTGGACCAGCATCTGCCTGCAGTTACTCCTGGCAACAATGACTCGCGACGCATTTAGCGGCTCATCTGTGCTGCCTCCCCCAGATCGCGGCTTCACGCACTGGTCATTTTGTTGTAAGTGGAACAGAAATAATCATGTATTGTTACAGACATTTGTTAAGTTTTACATTAACGTGAAAACAGCAACTATAACTACAAAATAGTTTTCGCAAAGCTACTGTGTTTGGATCCTTACCCGGACATTTATGCTTTGTGTTGTCCCAGCAACTCCAATAGTTCAAGTTATTTGTAAACCGTTCTCTGAATAGCTTATAGTATTAATAATAATCATAGAATAAAATAAAATAAATTTATTGAATATTAGATTATCTTTACCATGGTATAATATATATATATATATATATATATATATATATATATATATGCTTGAATGAAACAATTGAAATATAATATTTTGCACCAATTTTCGTAAGAAATACTCAGTAATATCTCGAACAACGAATCTCATATATGCAGAAATAACCATAGCCATATGTTGTAAAAAGTTAAAACATATTTATTTCAGTATTACAAATTATTTTTTGGCATCTATTTCCTAAAGGAATCTTTTGAAAAGTACAGGAATTTTTTTTTGAAGTTATACTTATTTAGGCGCGTTAAGAAAAAATAATGAGTGAATTTTTACGATGCGTGCGCACCAAGCAAATGCAATTTTCACAGAATGAGAAAAAAAAAAGTATATATGTGCTTTAACTATATACTTAACTGATTTAATCTGGTCATATCATTAAAAACATATATTTATTGTGAATATTAGATGTATAAGTTGTGTTTATAAACATTTTCAAGAGTATTTATACCAGTGAGGTTATGTTCCCGTATGTATAATTAAATTTTATTATAAATTATAATTCTTACATTATTTTATAATAAATAATTATCATTAATCAATTATAATAAACATTCGGCATGCATACTTATTTTCACTATTAATTTATCTTTATCTTTTTTATTTTATTAAATTATTAGTTTCATAGACATGTTAATATTAATATTGAATAATTAGTATTTATTTTTTGTAACTTGATTGAATTTATACTTTAACAACATATTTATAATGTCACTCCAGAGGATATTCACAATAAATAAAAGTTTTTAATTATATGGACAAGTATTCAATATAAATTACTAAATTTCTGAACGCGACTCTCACATAGTTCCGGACCTGCCGCTAGAATTCGCTACCAGAGCAGCTACGTCGACTATAGAATCATTCGATTTTAGTAGCGAAAGGTTAAAGATGACTATAAATTATTGTTATTAATGGATAGTTTAATTTTTATTACCTATTCGAATTCATGGAAATTCATTTCCTAACAAACGTAATTAATTTAATATGACTTTAAGTAAAAATAGATTATTTAGGCCTACCTAGTATGAAATAACCAATCCAGTGGACTGAGCTATGAATTTAATAATTATCACAGCAATACAATAAACAAATAAAATGTGTTCATGTTAAAAGGTGATTTGTAAAGGGTTAGACAAACTGAACGGGCGTGTTGGTGAACCCATTTAAAAAATACATATTGAGCAAAAAGGCACTATGGGTCCAAAATTGTTAAATATTTTTATTAAGTTTAACCCCTACAGCTTTTTTGTCGCATGTTTTAAATTTGATATTTTTATTTACGTTTGGTCCCTGGTGCATCCATAATCTATGCAACGCAGTGTTAGATGAAAAGAACAACTAAAAAGTTAGTTCTGAACTTATAAAGTCGAGAAAATGTAAACAAATAGGAAACACTTCAACTTTAAAGTAATTAAAAAATTATTAACGGCCGAGTTTTGAACCACAGTCCTTTAGATCATTAACCGCGCACTACGTATAACCACTGTGCTTCGAAGCCTGATAGAAGCTAGTGAGAATATGTATTATAATGGATGTAATACTAGTATAAATTTTCAATTAGATTTTAAAACTTTAAATTACTTTTTACTACGACTATTTTAATTTATCAAATATATCCCAGGGTAGTTTCACTATAATAAAGTTTCATTTAGCACACAAATACGTTTGGCAGGTCATTATGTTCATACACTTGGGTCCGCCATCTACCTGTGAGAATTTCGTTGCATGGTGCGCGCGCATCGTAGAAATTCACTCTCGTCATTATTCCATAGAGCACCTAAACAAGTATGGCCACACTCATGAGGTAAATGAAGGAAAAAACCACGTAGGTACCTAAAGTCGTACAATGCCAAGTACGTCCCAATGATAAAAGAGCACGTAACTTGTGGATGAACATCGATTAGTGTCCATGACTTGTTCTTGCAGCCGGTTGTAATTGTGGGATAATTGAATTAGCTGTGAGCTTGGACCCCGTAACCAAGTGCTTGATTGGTCGTCTAACTGGTCGGGTCATGCGTGACAAGAGGAGGCGGGAAGATGGTTGTCAGGCAGCAGCGCTCCGGGGAGATAACCACCCCCCCACCTCCCTTTTTCCCTTTTCTTTTACAGTTCCCCCCGAACATCATAGAATCTTACAAATCCAAGAAAACAGCACGTTATGCAACTAAATACTATGGTTTTTTTTCAAATGCACTGGCTGTTATTCTTTTTTTTTTCTTTTTTAAATGTAAATAGCGTAAATGGTTGTTGCTGTTTTATTCGGCGGTTATAACTACCGAAATAAAACACGAGTTTATGCATACTGTTTATTGTAAAAAAAAATTGGTTGTCTGTAAAGTCGGTTTACGGACGATAGTTTAACGTGACGTCATAACAAAACATTGATGAAATGATTGCATACTTTCTGAATAAAATTGAATCATTTTTATTTTAATAATAAAAGAATAAATACTTGAAATTATACTAGTAATCAAATTTTTAAAATGCAAGAATAATTAACATTTATTGCCGAAATTGTTGTTGTAATAAGCAATGAAAACCACATTAACTTTTCACTTCACTTTATAAACAGTCGAGTGGAAGAGAGATAGATGCGGCGCAAGCTTACAATGCGCGTAACGGGACACAGCGTAACGGAACAATGTGCGTAACGGGACACTTTTTCGTGCGTGCAGCCGGCGTTCATCGATTTATTAGACGTCACGTCAAAAAGGGGTGTTTTAAATATATTTCTGAAGTATTTTGTTTAGGGCCTAACATTTGAAAGTTAGTATATGTATACTAAAATGTATCCTTGGCACGTATTTAAAAAAAAATCAAATCGTCACAGTACGTTAAATAACTTATTTTTCCCGTCCCTGAAATGGTTGTTGTCCTTCAGTGTTCTACAGTGTCCTACAGTGTTGTTCGCTCCCGGGCCGCAGAACTGGCCCAGTGGCGGTCGTGACGTCAGCAGCGGCCTCTACGCAAGGAACATGAGTCCCACAGTTACTCAGCTTCGTGCGGGTTAATTATCTCATATCTACGAACGAACGAACGATTATACACATCTAATTACAAACGGGTGGTTCATATTGACATTTTTTTTAGCTACGGAAAATGTGGTACGCAGTATTGTTAAGCATTTCACCGTAACAAACTTCACTGGCACAATAGGGGTCGTTACCACAACGCCGAATGTCAAAATTGACCACAACGCCGACAGCTAGAAAACTGATGTGTACCCCGACGCCGAAATAACAACTGAATGAATTTGTGTGTGTTTCTTAGATGTACCTTAACGCCGAAATACCAAAATCAAACCTAACCTAACCTAACCTAACCTAGCGTAATATAACCTAACCTAACTTAACCTAGCCTATCCTAGCCTAATCTAGCCTAGCCTAACCTAACCTAGTCTAACCTAACCTAGTCTAACCTAACCAAGTCTAACCTAACCTAGTCTAACATAACCTAATCTAACATAACCTAGTCTAACATAACCTAGTCTAACCTAACCTAACATTTGTGGCAGCCCTGCAAAGACTTTTTTCGGCGTTGTGGTACACATCAGTTTTCTAGCTGTCGGCGCTGTGGTGCGTCCCCGCAGTGGTGCAGCAGTTGGTTAAACGCACGCGTGACGGGCTCACCTGGGGCTCTGGTCCGCACGGGGTCCCCGCGGCCACTGACTCACCTCCCGGACCCTCCACTTCGATCACCGGCGCCGGCGCGCCGCTTCTAAATATACCGGCCGGCACTCGTCAGCGCCGCTGAGCCGTCTAGCCCCGCGGCGGGGCACTCCGGGCCGACCACAGCACAGGCTACCGGGCTGAGACGGGGACGCAAACGCCGAAATGCCAAATTGACCACAACGCCGACAGCTCGAAAACTGCTGTGTACCACAACGCCAAAATACACTAACGCCGAAAAATACCATTGCAGGACTGCCACAAAGGTTAGGTTAGACTAGGTTAGGTTAGACTAGGTTAGGTTAGACTAGGTTAGGTTAGGTTAGACTAGGTTAGGTTAGACTAGGTTAGGTTAGGATAGGCTAGGATAGGCTAGGTTAAGTTAGGTTAGGTTATATTACGCTAGGTTAGGTTAGGTTAGGTTAGGTTTGATTGTGGTATTTCGTCGTTAAGGCACATTTAAGAAACACACACAAATTCATTCAGTTGTTATTTCGGCGTTGTGGTACAACAGCAGTTTTCTAGCTGTCGGCGTTGTGGTCAATTTTGGCATTCGGCGTTGTGGTAACGACCCCGTGTTGAGACGTTTCACGGGTCGACAGCCGACGGGCCTTCGCACGAGAATGCAGATGACTTGTGGTGTCCATCCTTTGGGTTGTGCCGCGCCAATCAGCATTTTTTCTGACGTGATAACGTCTTATAAATCGATGAACGCCGGCTGCACGCACGAAAAATTGTCACGTTCCGCCTGAGCCGAGCGCGCGAGAACCGGCCGACCACCGTGCGAGAAAATCTTCTATAATATCAAAACAGGTTAAGGCGGGCTTTTTTTAACTAATTGTTCGTGATTATATTTAAACGAATTATTTAAATTAAAGTTCCCAAAAACTGTAAATAATATTTGAAAATTAAAAAAAGTATGCAATTTTTTATAAATGTTTTCTTATGACTTTAACACGTAAAATTATCGTCCGTAAACCGAACTTTACAGACAAACCCCCCTTTTTGGCACAATTTTAAATTTTGAATTTTGAACCATAATTTTACCAGTGATTTTACAACTGAAGCTTAAACTTTTTCCGCTCTCTGCACACTCCCACTTAATCTTTGTCAGGCTAGTCTCCCCAATACGTTCCCAGCTTTGATGCACGCCCGTCGCCTGTAATTCTCCCTGTCGATGTAGCCCGGTAACTGAAACCGGGAAAATTTTCCGGTCCCTACTCATTGTTCGATAACAAGGTCCTCACTTCTTGTTTACAACTGGCCCAGGGTCGTCGAGTGCACTGCAGTCCAGTCATCAACCTGAAGCAGATGTGCATGTGATTCAAGTATACTTTGCTAATAAATAAAATAAATAAATAAAAATACTAAAAAAAAAAAGGACAAAAACACACAAAATTAAGCAAACAATTGTTTGCTTAATTTTGTGTGTTTTTGTCCCTTTTTTTTTTTTGAGTATTTTTATTTATTTATTTTATTTATTAGTTTTTCTTCAAACAGAAAAAGTTCTTAGCAATGGCGTATGTCCAAAAACTTACATAAAGTCATGCACTCCCATTGCACAAATCTTTTAAAGATAACATACTTTGCTACGCAATGAATACACCTAATGATCATGGATCTAGTTGTGTCCGGACGTGGCGATGTAAAGATGCAAATTCACGTCCTCGCACTTGTTCGCAAACAATTCAATGTCTTTTTTTTTTTATTCACCTCGCCCCATCAGGCAGCGGTCAATGAACTAAACAACATGGAAGTAAACCACAATATCTTTTTGTGGCTAGAGGACCGAAAATTTCGCGGTCTGAATCACCTATAGGCTAGAGTACACGTCGTTTGTCCTAAAAGTATATTTCCGTCGTTTCTCCTACAATAATAGTTTATCTTAAAATTAGGACAAACGACTTTAGGACAAATGACGCAATAGGGTCAATAAATGTTTTCACTCAGTTTTAGGACAAACGACTTTAGAACAAATGCATCAATTAGGACAAAATACTGTAGGACAACAGGCATTAGAACAAACCACTGTAGGACAAACGACATTATAGGCGAGTACACGTCGGTTTTTCCCTAAAGTCCTTTGTCCTAAAATTAAATTAAATTTTGAATTCGTGGATGTTACAGGACTATAATGCGAGATCTAAGAACCCGGGTTTCATGGTATCAGCGACCACGCAGAGCGACTGTAAATGAGTTCAGGTTAGGAGTTTCCCAGAACAGGCAGAGGGGGATAAAACAACTGTTTGGCGCGGCAAACTGCAGGAGGAGGGACCCACGCCAGGAACACTCTTAAAAGCTCGTAAATATCTTTATACGCGGCGTGACATCACGTGACTTGTCATGACTCACATGCTGCGAGCTGCGAGATAGAAGAGTCAAAACCTGCCACGGTCCCCAACGTCGCTTAGTAAACAGATATCTTCTCGCAAAAATAAAATAGGTGGCGTTGAAAAACCAACCTTGAAAGAAAAAAACCGGGACAGACTCGTAAATCACACAGCCTGCGTTCTGTGGTTTGCGGCGGTAAATTCTGCAAAGAAAGTTAAGCCCTTCACTTCAAAGAGGATATGGGCACTGAAGCACTGAAGCGTTTCACGTGCCGTGGATTTGCTCCACGCATCGGGAGAAACAGAACACGCTCGCTCTCTTTCTCTCTCTATCTTTCTCTCTCTCTTTCTTTCTCTCTCTGTTTCTCTCACTTTCTCTCTCTCTGTCTCTCTCTCTTTATCTCTCTCTTTATCTCTCTCTTTCTCTCTCTCTCTGCTTGCGGCGAGTTAATGCATCGCATTTGTCACAGAAAAGCATTCTTTATTCGCTGTGTCGTCCAGATTATCTGTTGTTTAGCTTCATCGATGAGATGCATTGCCGCGTGGTCCAAGGATGTTGATTTTCTGTATTTTACTCTTCTTATTGCAACTGTCTCGTCATTGTCAACCACCTTGTTCGCCCGTGCTATATGTTTTTTTTTTTTTTAATTAAATTTCTTCCACGGAATTATTTGTACTTTCTATACGCACGCTACATTCTACATCAGATAATATTCTCTTGTTCGCCGTGTGTTTATGTATGTACTAGCTGCAGTACCCGGCCTTGCCCGGGCTTAAACACTACCGAGCTTCAAGTCTGTAGGACAGGCAGTTAAAAAAAACGGGAAAATTTTTATTTTTAAAGTCCAACTGATTTCCCAATCTCGGCGCATCGAGGCTACGCATCAGCAAAACCTGGGAAGCCAATCCACAGCTTCATTTTGTGGGAAGGCAGGTAACATTTAGGCAAGACGTGACGGACGCACACAAACGATGGCGCGTTACGAATTCAAGACAACGCCATCTATTGACTAAAGACGATATAGGGTGTTGGTGTGCTCATGAAGTCGCCGTACACGGATGGTTAGGGACCGGAAAAATTCGCGGGTTCAATGACCTCTAGTATGAACTTTATAGTTCTACGTACACTCGGTCAAATGTCACCCTCTCATTGGCTGCTGTCTTGTGGAGGTGTCCCAACGTAGCGGCCTGTGATTCGATACAGCTTCGGTTGAGTGTTTCTCACTGGCCCAGAGTCATCCAGGTGAGTTGTGAGCCAATAGCAGAGGCAGCACTGAGGTATAAATATTTGAATTTCAGGCTGTCGTGAAATGAATCCGCGAATTTTTCCGGTCTCTACGGATGGTGTACCTGCGACTACCGTGCGGGTTGGCAACCCTGGAGGCCAGGGTTATAATAAGTTCGTCCTTCGCGCCCGTCCTGCCTTGCCCCCGCGCGTTTAGTCACTTTGGCAACACCGCTACCAGGTGACGCGCCTTCCCTTCGGACGTCCCGCCAAAATAGCCTCAAACAACACCACTTCAGTTTGACGAGAGCGACGACTGCAGGCAATTGAAAGAGCCGCTATTACTTCGCGGATACACTGGACGGAAAAAGTCGACTTCACGCACAAATACATTTGCCTCACGTTTATGATTGGACTGCAGTTATAAACAAGGAGGCGTGTAACCCACCAAAGAACGTGGCCTTGTTATCGACGAAGGCATTATTAGTAGAGACTGGAAAAATTCGCGGGTTCAATGAACTTCAGGATAGACACCAATCAATATCCTCTACACACTCGGGCAAATGCCAACTGTACATTGGCTGCTGACTTGTGAGTCGTCTCGACTGGGTAACCTGTGATTCGACACTTCTATGAGTGAGGGTCTCTAATTGGCCCTCAGTCCTCCAGATTAACAGTGAACCAATGGCAGAAGCCGCACTAAGGTGTAATTATTTGAATTTTAGCAAAACACGAAATGAACCCGCGAATTTTTCAGGTCTCTAATTATTAGATATGGGAAAATTAAGTCTCACCTGAAATGAAACTAATTTGCGTTATAACATTGGCTGTAATAGGTAACTGACAAAAAAATTAATTATGTCTAACCAAATATTTATTATTTATCCAGTACATTAATAAATATGTAACATTTATTTTCGTAGTAACCTTCTGTAAATGTAACTGATCGTTCATTACTATGATGATACCATTTTTTTTTTTTTTACTCTAGTTGCGGTAATAATTTCATATCCCCCGCGTACTGTTTCCATAGTCACGGCAGAGACGAGCAACAATGGATTGACGACACGACAGTTGCGACAAGAACGGCAAACACAGAAACACTGCAAGCCATACAACGCCTACGACGCTCAGAAAAAAAAGCCTACAATAGGAACTAAACTGAACGACACAGCAAGCTTCGTTCGACGAAACAGTTGCGACGTTTCGGGAAAAGACATTTTCTGCCGTCATCAGGCACCATCCGACTGGTGTCCGTGAACTCACTAATCCCCCGTCGCAAGAATCCTCGGACGCTAATCCGCTAGGTGAAGCTGAATACGTGCATCCGAGCTGGGAAGGCCTGCTCTCCCGTAACAGGAGTTCCCCTAGTCAGGAGGTCACCTGTGCCAGTGAGGCGGGACGATGTAAGCGAAACTCGCCTCTACGCGCAAGGCTGTCTCGTCGTGCACGGGACAACTGTGAGATTTGGGCGCTAACCGCAACATTGTGTGGCAGAGAAATCAAGGTAAAAGGTGTAATTCAAGTTCGTTGAGTGACTTTCGAGAATCCGTCCCGGGTGTCTCATGTCTAAAAATTTCATTCCGAAAACACGATAACAACACAGTTTATCCGCCCTCAACGTATTCTCAAGTGCCAATCGGCTTATCACAAAAAACTCATTTCACGTTTCTTGGCCGTCAAAATGGTAACAAATTTTGAGAATTTTGAAATGCCAGGTAAAATTAATTAATATTTTCTGAAAGAAATACAAACAGTTTCTTGAAGTAGCCAGTGGCATTGCAGTTAAACCTAAAAAAAAAAAAATAAAAATAAAAAAAAGTTTCAGTTCTTCAATAAAATAAATTTTCCTTATTTGTACAACCCAAAAACGTTAAAAATGTAACTCTGGCAGCTAATCATGCAGAAAGTAAGCGCTGTATATATTTTTTTCATTTCGTGAAAGTTAAACTATTGGAAAAGTCTGCAAGTTCATCTGTAATTACTGTAAATATAAAATCTTGACCTGAAATGGGAATGTGTGGAAATGTTAGCTACTTGAACATATTAATGTGAAATAATCGAAATAATCTTAAACGATACCAATGGAAATGAAATAAATCCACATATACCGAAATTAGTCGGAAACCTAATACATCAAACAAAATCACTCGATACAATAGAAATAAAATGATTTGTCCCCCTTGAAGCAGTTGACGAATGGAGTGGTTTCACGTGGAGCTGTGCACAGCAGGTGGCGTCTCTGTCCGCGCGGGGACGCACGTGCCGGCGTCAGGCGTCGCGACGCCCCTGTGCCCGCCGACAGCTTCACGACTTCCTGCCGCAGGGGCCTAACTGCGGGGAGGTGCCGGCTGCGCGAGGCGGGGCAGAGCACGCTCGTCCGTAAACAGCGACCGGAAAAAATTTCTCAGTTCAACCTTTGAATATATATACTGTATAGAAGTCGCGAGTGGATAGGATTTACTCTACGTTTTTCAGGAGCGTATGATGAGCAGCTTGGGAACTTCACCGCTGCAGTGCGCTGCCGTAACGCTCTGTATCGTCTTAGTTGTTATTTACACGTTAGAGCGCAGCACTGTCGCCGGCTGTCATTACCCGCACCCCTCACCTATCATTCACTGCAGCTCAACGTCGTTCAACGGGAGGGGGAAGGGGTGTTTGAAGAGTTCGACACTTGTCCGCTAGGGACCACCACAAGTCGATGCCCTAGCGATGGTGGCGATTGCAGCGGTGAATTAACCAACTACCTCAAAACCGTATTAGAAATTTTAACCTGGGCTGGCGACTTCTATACAGTGTATATATTCAAAGGTTCAACTGGCCTCCAGGACAGACTCCACGATCCTCCATGTACTCGGGCAAATCACACCTGCTCATCGGCTACTGACTTCGTGACACCTATTTGCTGGGATGATACCGATGACACAATTATTTCGCGTAATCATTTCCCTCCAGGAAAGACTCCTTTTTGGCTGTACATACTTTTTTAGGGCGCTCATTGGTCGATTACAAGGTCACGTTGTTACAGGTGTCAGCAGTCACCTTTCACTTTCTTCCTACCCCCACCTGTTCAGTCAGTAGTTTACGCCTGGTGGCAGACCAACCGCCACACATCCGTGTTTGTAGAGTTGCCTGCAGAGTCTTTTGCCAGGGGTAAACCACTCCGACCTGTTCTAAGTCGTCATACGTGGCCGCCAGTCGACTCAGTCCGACCCAAGATCAGTTTCGAACAGGAAGTAGTGCTTCTGGGAAGAAGCCTGGGAGAAGTCCACAGATATGTAGATGCAAAATTATTTCACGAAATCATTGGACAGCAAAGTAGACTTGAAGTACTTTCACGTCTGCTTCACGCTGATGACTGGACTACAGTGCTGTTGACGGGTCGTTAACACAACGCCGAAATACCATAACGCCGAATGTCAAAATTGACCACAACGCCGACAGCTAGAAAACTGCTGTGTACCACAACGCCGAAATAACAACTGAATGAATTTGTGTGTGTTTCTTAGATGTACCTTAAAGCCGAAATACCACAATCAAACCTAACCCAACCTAACCTAGCGTAATATAACCTAACTTAGCCTATCCTAGCCTAACCTAGTCTAACCTAGTCTAACCTAACCTAGTCTAACCTAACCTAGTATAACCGAACCTAGTCTAACCTAACCTAACCTTTGTGGCAGTCCTGCAATGACATATTTCGGCGTTGTGGTAATTCGGCGTTGTGGTACACAGCAGTTTTCAAGCTGTCGGCGTTGTGGTCAATTTGTCATTTCGGCGTTGTGGTGCGTCCCCCTATTGGCGACCCTGAGCCAGTTGTGAACAAGGAGGCAAAGTGGTCACCCAGTCACGTGTGACCCGCCAAAGGATGTGACCTTGTTATCGACCAATGAGCATTATGAAAAGACCTGATTATGTAGGTATAGACAGGTTATAGCAGTTTCACTACAGGAATTTGGGCATTTTATGAAAGTGAATTTAGATTGAAATTCGATCAGGAGTGTAAATATCCTGAAAGCATTGTTGAGCAGCAGCTTGTATTTTTCTCACGATCATTTTTAATTGTAAATTTTGCTTAAGCTTTATATCGTATTTATGTTTTCAGCAAACACGAAAAGGAGGTCGGCAAATTTGAAGTCGGCATTTGTAATCCACAAGCTACAGAGTGGAGTCCAAGTGCGATAGAAGAGTATTAGTATTAATTATTGAACAAGAGATAACAATTGAGAATAATAAGAATCTTTAAATTCGAAAACTCAGGAGCAGACAAACACAAGCATTGTTACGAGAATTCCGTAGCATCACAGCTGCGTTATTTTTACCTCTCCCCTGACGTCACCCCTTCCGGCCGTTACAACTAGCATACAGCATGCTACGTTAGGTGCACATAAGACCCCCCCCCCCTCCCTCCAAGCCACACCCATTCGATCGCTAGTGTGTGCGTTGGAGTGGCGACGCCGCTGACGCACTATCCTGCTCTGCCTGTTCTCTCACCACGTACCTGACTATTCCCCTCATGCGATCGGAAATTTTGTAACGCTCAAACTTCAAACCCATTCCTTGGGAACAACTGTAAATTATTATTTTTTTCTCAAGCTTGTGAAGGTTTTTGTGCTGTGGCTCGCCGCGACATCGCCTATCCACCAACCGTTGCGCCCCAAAAAGTGTAACAAGTAGAGACTGGAAAAATTCGCGAGTTCAATGACCTCCAGGATAGACTCCATGATCCTCTGCCTACTTGGACAAACGGCGCCTGTTCATTGGGTGCTGAATTTTGAGGCGTCTCAAGTGGGTAACTTGTAATTGGATACTTTTTTTTTATTGATTGCCTCTAATTGACCAATATTAAAATTGAACCAATAGCAGAAGCAGCACAACGGTATAAATATTTGAATTTTAGCATATCACGAAATGAACCCGCGAATTTTTCCGGTCTCTAGTAACAAGGTTCAGGTCGAGTCTAACCTGGAGGGAAACGAATCGCGGCTGTATTCGTATAAATAGCCCGCGAGTTGGCAGCACTGAGTGATGGTCATCAGGCGTGTCCGAAGAGCCACCGCGAGTGAAGGGGCTGTGTCGAGTGCGCCGTTAAATCTCGGACATTGGCGCTGCTCTATAATTACCGCTGGAGTGCCGATGCCAAGACGCAGCGGTCGCAACTCATTATTTATGTTTTCCTACACACACACACACACACACACACACACACGTTAAGTCCACGCGTGTTTATTTCCGAGCGCCGTTTAAACCCTCCCTGCGCGACAGTCGACCGCAGCGACAGTCGATCACTCGTCGACACGTCCAGCCGGGCCTCGTCCGCGCGGACGGACAGTTGGCAGCCCTGCGCGGCGCAACATGGCGGCCGCGGGTCGTTACCACAACGCCGAACGTACAATATCGCCGAATGCCAAATTGACCGCAACGCCGACAGCTAGAAAACTGCTGTGTACCACAACGCCGAAATACAGTAACTCCGAAAAACGTTGCTGCGGGGAGGGGGGGGGGGGGGCACAGGAGCAAAATGAACAACAACTGAATGAATTTGTGTCTGTTTCTTAAATGTATCTTAACGCCGAAATACCACAACCTAACCTAACCTAGGCTAACCTAGGCTAGCCTAACCTAGCCTAACCTAACCTAGCCTAACATAACCTAACCTTACCTTTGTGGCAGTCCTGCAATGACATTTTTCAGCGTGAATGTATTTCGGCGTTGTGGTACACAGCAATTTTCTAGCTGTCGGCGTTGTAGTCAATTTGGCATTCGGCGTTATGGTTTTCGGCGTTATTGTACGTTCGGCGTTGTGGTATTTCGGCGTTGTGGTGCGTCCCCGCGGTGCTCCCTCCGCCCGTTCTCTTCGCAGGCACCTGCGCGCTGCGTTCGCGCTGTTGCGGTTCATTGTTGAAGTGGAACTTCTTTCGGCGCGACGAGAGTAAAACTTCTAAGGTCCGAATTTCAATTCAACATTTTCGTGAAACATTTCTGTGAAACGTTTAAGACACGAAAACAAAAATTATAAAGAGAGCAGTATGTTATAAACGTTAATGCGCTCGTTTTCGTTCTCCTCTTTGTGCAATGATTCGTCCTCCACCCAAAAAAAAAAATGTACTGAAGTAGATGAACGAAATAATTAAATCGGAAAATAGATAAAGGTATCCTATACAATCATTATTGGATATTAGATGTTATCCGTAATCGGACACTTTTAATTAATCTCGAGCGGTTTGTAAATAGCGTGTTAACACCGGGAGCTCTGAACGTATTTTCGTGACCACATCACGTTGATTTTTTTTTCTTCGTTTTTTCAGTATTCCTTTTATTTAAGGGCTATTTCTAAAACATTTTAACTGGATACCTCCCTTGCATTTGGTTGTTCTGCCACAAATATTTTCAACAGACATTCACTAAGTGTAATATAATGAGTCTGAGATATCGCTCAAGTGATGATCAAGAACTGGAAAAATTCTCGTTTCCACTGACTTTACGTGTGTGGGTTAGTTCACGAGCGGGCTCAGCGACCTTCAGGCTAGACTCGACGGCGTTGTGTTTCTTCTTCCCTTAGTTCGTTTGTTCATTCGAGAAGAGACATTTCAGGCTGGTCTGCTGTTGGTCCGAACAGCCTCGGCGCGAGTCAACACAACTGCGGCCCGACTGAAGACTCGCGTGAACATACAAGTGTGCGTAGTTCAAACTGTGTGTAAAATGTCGAGAGTGTACCATTGTTTCGAGGTAGTGTACTATTGTTTCGTGGAAATGTACTATTGTTTCGTGGTAGCGTAATAGTTTCGTGACACAGTACCGTTGTTTCGTGGAAATGTACTATTATTTCGGGACACAGTACCATTGTTTCGTGGTAATGTACTATTGTTTCGGGACACAGTACCATTGTTTCGTGGTATTGTACTATTGTTTCGGGACACAGTACCATTTTTTCGTGGTAATGTACTATTGTTTCGTGGCAACATACTATTATTTCGTGGCAATGTACCATTATTTCGTGACACAGTACCATTGTTACTTGGCAGTGCACTGCTGTTAGGGGCGCAGCGGCGCAGAGACGAAGAGACGCAGGAATGCCGTGGAGGCGGCTCGGCTCGCCCACGCGCCCACTAAGTTTAGCCCGAGCGAGGCGCGGGAACAAGAACACGGCTGGGCTGCCTCCAGAGCCGCGCACCGGGTGTTCCTGCCAGCTCTTCAGACCCTCGAGTCCCGCTGTGCCGTGACACTTGAGTGACACCGTCACTCCACAAGGAGTCCCCCCAGAGACAAGCAATAAGACAGCAACAACACTCAATCCAGACAGAGGGTAAAATGGGTCAGGAGCCGTTGACTCGTTTAAGCAGGCTCACGTGTATGAAGCCAATTCTTAACCCAAATGTTTGGTATCCCAAGTGTTATGGACAGGAAAAATTCGCAGAGTCATGTCACGATAGGCTAGTACTGCTCCTACTATTGGCTCTGGGTCCCTCAAGTGCTTTCGAGAATCTGTGCCGTTTGATTTATGCGTAGACATTACTCTGAAAACACGCCTTTTACCCATTTTAACTCTTCTGAAAATTCAGTTAAAAAACTTAATCCGGGAACCAAACTTGGTACTTTTCGGCCCTGGGCGAATTCTTAAATGCTTTTCGTGAATAGACTCCACTCGTATATGTCGTGTGGTATTCAAATCTCGTTGTTTTTCTTGTAGCTCTGTGCACCGTGTGTGTGCCCGGGCAGGCATGAGTTACCACACTTCATGACCCGGTGAGCCATCTGTTAAAAAACTGAACCATTAAACTGAGTTACGACTTCATGGTTCGTACCATCATAAATTAAGGAGTTTTAAAGGACCCCCCCCCCCCCCTCTCTCTTTTACTGTGTCGCCTTCATCCCTATCGAAAATAGAAAACCATTTGTAACACCACAAATGTAGCTCAATAAAATAAAAAAAATAAAATAAAAATTTAGTTAATGCACAAAAAAATAATTTAGTTGGTTGGTTCAATTATTACATATAAGCCCTTATTGTCCAGAATAATCTCCTGAAGACATCTAACCCAAGCAGTGTATGTGCATTTTATACCCCAACTATTTACTATTATCTCTAATTAGATTTACTTTGTAAGTTCAAAGTAGTACAATAAAACACATCTTTTTAGTTTAAAGGTGAGATACGAACTACAAAAAAAAAAACGTTTTTCGTACATAAAATCTAATCACGTGCCCCAAATTTGCCATTTGTACTGTGTATGCAAAAAGCATTGTTTGCTGCCAAGTAGGCAACAAAAGAACATTAATATACCCGCATCCATCCATTCCTTGCATGCTATCAGTCTTTATTAAGGAATTTTTTAAGGATTCTTAGTGAAATTTAAGGACTTTTAAAGGCCCTTGATAAATTTAAGGACTTTTAAAGGCCCTTGATCAATTTAAGACAAATTAAGGAGGCGTACGAGCCCTGTACTTGGAAGCGACTTAATATACAAGATGGATGGGAGCCCTCACTCACTCGATAATGCACCTACAGTAATTTTTAAATCCACTTTCCTGCAGGGAACATTTGACTGTACTCGCAGTCTTCAGACTGTGTTGGAATCTTTCTTGAGCCGTGGGCCATCTTGTGTTATCGAGCTAACGGGTTTTGTGGCCATCATATATTTAATTACTGGAACAAATATTATTTTTGCAACCTTTAAAGTTCCCAGTTATCTACTTTGTGTCAAATTTAACCTCACAGCCTACATGTTAAAATTCGTCCGTGAACTGGGAGCCGCTAGGGTGTATTTTTTATTGTAAATCAATGAAAAAAATGTTACTTTAAATGTTTAAATACACGCAAGGCAATCATCAAGTTGATTCGAATCGTGAAAGAAGAAGAAACTCGCATCACAAAAAAAAAAATTCAGCCATGCAGACAATTTACGCTGACATTAAAGCTTTGAAATGTTTTAGAATTGTAAAGATTCTGCGTAGACCGAACACTTTCCAGTGTTTTTTTTGTTTTTTTTATCGGCTGAAACGAAACGCCAATTCACCGATTTAGATCTCCCAGGAATTTCCCCTCATCGCATACCACTTGTGCGGTACGCTTCTAAATTTAAAATTCCCGTGGGCTAGCATTTGTTTTCGCTTAGTTCAGACACCCGCCGCTCCAGCGTGGAGCGCCACTGAGCGAACCCCAGACCACGGGGAAGCCTTCTTTTCACTGACGAGAGAGCCTAACGCCCGATCGTGCATCTTCGGGGCTTATTTTTGGTGTTCATTGTAAAAGGTTAGGTTAGCTACATTATAAATACTTTAAAACATTGACGGTTGATTTGGTTAGGATAGCTACATTAAAGATACTGTGAAATCATGTAAACGGTTTCCTAGCCCTGGATAGCTACATATTAAAAAGTTATTTGCTACGCAACCATAAAATGATTTTACAGTATTTTTAATGTAGCTATACTTACCTAATATAACCAACCATCCACAATGTTTTAAAGTATTTATAACGTAGCTAACCTATCCTAATCGACAGCAAAATTTAATGCCACGCCGGTTTATACAATGTGATGGAACGGAAAAAAAAAAAAAAAAAAGCGAGAATGAACTTCGGGGAACTTCGGGCGTGGCTCTCTCGCCTGTGAAATGAAGGCTTCCACAGATAACGTGAAGCCAACGGCTGGCTTCTGGCTTCTTTCTCCGTTCTCTCCGCGGAGAGACGCTACGTCAAATCAGGCAGTTTTCATGCCATAACAATGTGCTATCTTGATATTACGAAAAAATATAACTGACAGTAAAAATCATCCGATTAATGTTGACAAAATTTCTAACCGTAATATAATTATTAATAGTATACATTTGTGTCCTACGAAATTATTTTAATTTTTGATAATTTCAGTTTTGAAAGAAAATTATTAATAATATTTTTTTCAATAAAAAAATATAAATTTTTTTACGCGAATATCGCGTAGTTTCCGAACCCTCCGCTAGAACTCGCTGCCGGAGAAGCTACGTCGATTATTGAATCATTCGATCAGCAGATCGAAATTTTAAACTATATAATGACACGTCTCCGATTAAAGCGAAGAAGATTAGAAAAAAAACTAAACCCCGGCTTTCGATCTGATTTTCGACAAGGAATTTTATCAAAATACTGCACCTCTTGTTAAATTTAACTAAACAGTTAATATTATAAAGTTTCCCTTTGGCTTTGTGAACTTGGTTCACGCCATCCGCCTCAGATGGCAGCACCGTGGTTACAGATTTCCGTCCCATGCGATTTCTGTTCCATTCACGAAATAACTCTACCAAATGCCGTATGCCGAGAGCTAAGATATTACACATCAATGATTTTAAGACTGTAGACAAAGAACTGGTTTCATTGTAGTATAGCTATAAAAAATATCAACACGATATGGATATGCTGGTAATATTTATTTTAATGGCGCGCGGATTTGAATTTTTACTACCAGACAGAACCAATATTATAAATAATAGTTTATAATTAAATATAATACCAATATCGAGCATAAATTAATTTTAAAAATTATTCATGCTAGTGTTTAGCTAGCAGGATAGCAGAATAAATGAAAATGAATTAGAAACCTTGAAGCAGTGATCATAAACAACTGAAATGTATATTAGTTAACGTTCTGACGGATGTCTCCACAAAAAAAAAGTACTGGGTTCGGATTCTTACCTGGGCATTAAGCTTTTTGTTGTCTGAGTACCTCCAATAATCAGCTATTTGTAAACAATTTCCCGAATCGCTTTCCAGTATCAACTGCGAATATTAATAAACACCGGAAGCACTTTCCTGTAAAGTTACTTGTCCGAACTGTAGCGCGCAAATTTCAATTCGCGCGCATTTAGGCACTGCTGCATTGGCCAGTTTTTTTCCCTTCAGTTTAGTTACGTTAACTTTAACCTTGTAAAAGTTCAAAATAAAAAACTTTACAAACCGCTGTGTGTTACTTATATTATGACTATAAATATTTTAATTTACTGATAGTCTCATTCAATAGTTGAAATTTTTGTGAAAAATCATGCGCGAATTTTGTATGTAGCCTACTGTGTGCAGTGCCACAGGGACAGAAGACCTTGCAATATTGATACGCTTTTCTTCGATCTCAAAATATTATATAATCTAAATAAAACGGTTGCAAAACCCAAAAAAAAAAGGGGGGGTGTAGCTGTGTCATGGACATAGATTTTGACGAGAACTGACGATTTAAACCCAAACGAACGTCGTAGCTTCTCCGAGTCAAAAGTTATACTGAATGGAAATCTCGAAACGCAGCAAAAATGACCTCAAAATGGCGGCGCTTCTCCCTCCACCGCGCGCGATGCGTCACAGTCCTCACCTAGCGTAACGAATTCTTTGAAACCTTTAGCTATTCGGTGGTGTAATTAAATTTTGGATGGAGATGATAGGCGTGTAGCTGCAACACCAAACTGTATCCCCCCGATTTTGTTATCAATAGATTTTTTTTTAATTGCCTCCCACTATGGAAGTGTTGGAAAGTGTACTAATTTGAACAACCTCTTTGGATATATCGATTGTTGTCAATACCTTTATTCGCTTTAATATTTTGTTTCTCTTGTTTTTTATGTATATCGGTCATGTTTGTGTTTCCATATTTCAGATCACATGCGTTTATCTTTAAGTATATTATGGCCTTTTTTTTTCTTTTTCCACTGTTGCCCTAAATTTCCATTAGGAAGCAATTTTGAAGACGTGCTGATTTTTTGGCGATTTTCATATTATGTGAGGACGTTAATTTTGCTTGTCCCCGTTATTAATCGATAACAGAGATAAACTCATATTAAAATTTGCTTGTACCCTACGTCAATTGATTGCAAAAAAAATATTGTAACCTCATATGTATGCTAGCGAAGAAAGGGAACATTATGTGGGTTCCCCGACTGTCACTCTTGCTATGTGGTTGCATCAGCCTTATTGATAGTAAAAAAAAGTAATTTTCGCTATTTCTGTTTTGCTGGTTCTGGTGTTTACTGCCTTTGGGGCACCTGCCCGCATCCTCCCCTACCAAAAGGGGTCCCATTCGTCCGCAGGTTGTGTTGTGGGGCGGCTTCCAATCAGCACGCCGCTACGTATTCACGTGAAAAATCAGAGCTGTTACTCCACATTGTGCCGGAAATTAGGTATTTCGGCACTTTTTTTAATATTTATTATAATTTTAAATAATTTTTGGAAATTTTATTTCCTATATAATTTGGTTACAAAAGAGTGATTTACACTTTATTAGGCTGGTGTACTCTACTTAGTTAAACTTTGCTGCAGCGGCCGAGGCACCTTTTCTCAGGGGCCAATCCGATCTTTTGCAAGTCTAAGACGACGTTAGCAGCCCGGATGACATTTCACAAAAAAATTGTAGCATTTGGCGTGATTAACTTTCCATCTGCTTTGGTTAGAGTTATGAGCAGTGCTGTAACAAAAATGGTAATCGGAGCGTGCTGGCTGAGTACTCACCCCACGGCTCCGTTGCCCAGCACCCGGGCCTGCTTGGCCAGCGAGTCGGCCGCGTGGTGCCGGGAGAAGGGCCTGATTGGCGCGCTGAACTGGCCGCGCGCGAGGGTTGGCTGTCGACCTGCCATCCGGACCTGCCGAAACACGGCGACCGCAACTTAAGACCTGAGGCACTGGCGTAGCTGTGTTCATAAAGTTGGGGGGGGGGGGGGGGGCACAAATAATGATTTTGATGTCATGTAAACCCATTCCCCCTCTTACTAAGACAGGGTGGGGGGGGGGGGGGTGTTTTCCTCCACCGGAAAATTTTTGATTTTAAAAGTGCAAAAATAGCGCTTTTTAAGCATTTTTTGTATCTAACCATTGGATACATCGATGTTAAAATTATTATTGTTTCTTTAAGATAAAATTTGATGAGTGAAGAAAGTACAAATAAAGTTGGACAGAATAATATTATAAAATAAAAATATCACGGTGTAGAAAGTTGGGGGGGACAGTCCCCTCCACCCAAAAAGTTCAGGGGGACACGACCCCCCTGTTCCCCCCCCCCCTCCCGGTTCCTACGCCCCTGACCTGAGGGAACATACGGGGTCTCCCAGACATACGCCACATGAGCGTGAGTCGGGCCGCGGGCGTTTTTACAACCGTTATAAACTACGAAGAACAGTAAACACACGCTCACGACCAGATAACACGAAACTATGTTAAAATTTAGAAAATAATATACAGTTTAATCACTAAAAAAAATTATAATTTAAGGAATGAATATTGACTTTTTTCGTTTGGAAAAATACTATCAATTTTGTTAAAATAATTTACTAATAAATATAAAATTTCGTTAGTTTTATTAATAGTACACATAGAAGTAGAAACTCTTATACCAATAAATGCAATCAAATAATTGCAATCTAACTTGTGTTTCAAATAGTCACTCACAAACTTTGCATCTAAAATGTTCCTTCTTGGTCCTAAAAAGCCTAAAATAATGTGTACATCTATGTTGTAACTTGTACAATTTTTTTATTATAAGTTAGATTTTTTTTTTCCTTGTTCCTGATACTAGAATTATATTCTAAATTATATTCTAAATTATATTCTACAATGTCCTACAGGGATATTACTGTATCATACCCGTTTTATTTGCTTACGATGAGTTTATCGTATTTTAAAAGCATGACGAAATAATTCGGCGTTATGTTTCGTCAAGTTGGCGATCCTGTAGAGCTACTAAGTAGGGGGGGGTACTCGTTAGGGGAAGCCTAAGATGTCCATCAAGTTCTGTCCCTGCCCGAACACGCCCGAATATTCACCTTCGGCCAACCTCGGGTTTATTTATATGTATATTTATATTTCTCTGTTTATTTCAATGTAGCTATACTAACCTAACTAACCGTCCATAGTGTTTTAAAGTGTTTTAATGTAGCTAACCTAACCGACCACTTTTAATGTTTGAATTCATTTTTTTCCTGCGCAAAAATAAAACAAATCCCGAGGTTGGCCTCAGGTGAATATTCGGGCGTGTTCGGGCAGGGACAGAACTTGATGTACATCTCAGGCTTCCGCACTCGCTAGTGTGTCCACTCTGCCCTGTAACCTACTTCACTCACGTGGGCAGGACAAGGAGATAGGCCTGTGGGTGACTTGCTGTCGCGTCTTGTCACGAAGTGACTTCTTGCGGGGCGAAGTGTCTGGTTGTCTGGCGCGACCTTGGCAACTCCGATAACCACCACGTACCATACACCCTTATCTAACGCCCCCCCCCCCCCCCCGCCCCTTCCCAGGGGAAGATACGCTGCACAACACAGAAACAGAAAGTGGCTTGGCCTCTGGGTTGTAGCCGTGTCCTTGGCAAATAATTCACTGACGTTTCTGGTCGACATTGTAGTCGCCATCATCAGGGAGCAATTGCCAAGGACACAATGATAATAAAAATAAAGTCAAAAATATTTTAGTCCTAGTTTAAATTGTTGACTCCATGTGTTGATTGTAAATATAAAAATGATGATTTGGTGCGTGTGACAGAAAAATCTACAACTTAATCGCAACTAAAATCGAATAAATTTTAATGCACTGGTGCTATAACTAAATTTGTACTCTATCGTACGAAAGATAAAGGATCTGTTTTGACTTACTAGTATAAGCTTCAAGCACTATAAATTTATTAAACAGCGATATTTTAAATGATCTTTGTTTTCATTCAAGTCATTTGGGTTTGCTTGAAATTTAGAAGATAAAAGCTTTTTTTAAAATTAGCCTCAACATTTTTAATTTACGGCTCATATACACTGGTGTTATACACTCCACTATATCAGCTTAACTGCAACATAAGAATGTAAAATAAATACACTTGGAGAAATTCTATAAACTGCTACATTTGCATGCAAAAATTAAATTATTTAAAACCATACTGTACACACTTTTCTGTAAGTGAAACTGAAATAATCATGTAAGATTAGAGATATTTGACAATTTGTACATGATAGCAACTGTATTGCTACAAAAAAAATTCTCAATCTTGCCCGGGCATTTATGCTGTGTGTCGCAGTACCTCTAATAGATAAAAGTTATTTGTAAACAGTTCCTTGGATATCTTTCCAGTGTTAACTGCGCACATTAATTAGCAAAATTAAAACCAAAATAAAGTCAAATTGTTGAATATTTCGATTATCCTTGCGGTTAAAAAAAAAAGGGGGGGGGGGGTTTGTCTGTAAAGTCGGTTTACGGACGATAATGTTACGCGATAACGTCATAAGAAAACATTAATGAAAAATTGCATACTTTTTAATTTTCAAATATTATTTACAGTTTTTGCAAATTTAATTAAAACAATTTGTTTAACTATAATCACGAACAATTAGTTATAGAAATAAACTCAAATCAAATCAATGTCAATAAATTGTTAATTTGAAATGACGAAATTGGTAAATAAATCAATTTTTTTTTAAATTGCTGCTTTTAAAAAGCCCGCTTTAACCTGTTTGATATTATAGAAGATTTTCTCGCACGGTGGTTGGCCGGTTCTTGCACGCTCGGCTCAGGTGGAACGTGCCAAAAGTCATGCTTTTTCGTGCGTGCAGCCGGCGTTCATAGAATTTATATGACGTTATCACGTCAAAAAAATTATGTTTGTTCAACCGTTAAGTGCGACAAGAAATATTCCACGTTGTTTAGAAGGGGAAAAAATTGGTTGTCTGTAAAGTCGGTTTACGGACAATAGTTTAACGTGACAACGTCATAATAAAACATTGATGAAATGATTGCATACTTTATGAATAAAACTGAATCATTATTTATTTTAATAATAAAAGAATAAATACTTGAAATTATACTAGTAATCAGATTTTTGAAACGCAAGAATTAACCTTTATTGCCGAAATTGTTGTAATAAGCAAATGAAAACCACATTAACTTTTCACTTCACTTTACAAACAGTCGAGTGGAAGAGAGATAGATGCGGCGCAAGCGTACAATGGGCGTAACGGGACACAGCGTAACGGGACACAGCGTAACGGAACACTTTTTCGTGCGTGCAGCCGGCGTTCATCGATTTATTAGACGTTGTCACGTCAAAAAAATATATATATATTTAATGTATGCAAAAATAACCAGGGGCGCAACAACTAAATTTCAAAAGGAGGGGGGGGGGGGGCAATATACCTTTTTATAAAGAATCATCGATCCCCCCCCTATTGAAGCGAGGGGGTCCGGGAGTCCTTCCCCCGGGAAAATTTGTATTTCAAGGTGGAAAATGGTGCTATTTAAGCAGTTTTATTATCTAAAAATTGATTACACAGCACATTCTTTGCCCCCGTTTGCCCCCACTTCAAGGTTTCAGAGGGGGGGGGGGGGGGCAAAATACCCTTGCCCCCCCCCCCCTGTTGTTGCGCCCCTGAAATAACCGCATCAACGCGAAGTATCGCAAACAAGTTTCTTGGCAGCTGGTGCACGCGCAGGACATTTGTTTTCCGCGCCGGAGAGCAAGATGGATGGTCACCTGTCCCCGCGTGGCATACCCGGAGGAGGCCGCACAACATACCTGGCTGGTGGCCTGGCGCGTCCTACTGACCAGTCGCTGCTCTCGACTGCGATCGCCGGCCGTCGCGCCTCGCGATATTCCACGCTGTGCTTCCCCCTCGAACCCTCGCACCCCCTCCCTCCCTCCCACCCTACCTTTCTTCGCGCGCGCGGGAGGAGGTTGCGTTCGTTCCCGCTCGGGCGTGGGCGCGCCGAAAAGTCACGAGGCTATTCCCGGCGCGGGGTTGGATTTCTCATGTTACCACGGCCCCGCCATTGGTCGGCGCGGTCCGTCACGTGGTGAGGGGGGGGGGGGGGGGCCGTTCTCGGTAATTGGCTTCACTCGCGTGAAATACCTACGCGAGAAACGAGCTCTTCTTCTCCTCTCCGCGATTTTGTTTTTTCTCTCCTCCTGCCTTTCTCTCTCCCCCGTCCGCACTTCGACGGAAATAGCGCGACGTTCTCTTTTATTTTTTTTTTCCGGTTCGGCCCGTCGACGACATAAGTTTGACGGGGGGAAACAGAAGACATTTTGGAATGACGTCCGCGGCAACACAAGGATGCTGTAAATCTTGGTTTGGAATTTCTTAAGTCGGTTCGAAAACCAAAACCCAACTGCCTGCCGAGGTTCGGCGAGGCTGAGTGCAAAAATGGCTCAGAAAAGAACTTTTTCTCTATGTAATTTTACGTACACCACATTATGAATATTAACTATTACCATTATATAACATTTATCCTTGTATTCGTTAAACAGCTAAAGGTAAGGTAAACTACTAAATATTTTATTTAAAATGTTAATCGTTCTGTTTACAAAAGTGCATTCTACCTGATTGGCCGAATGACCAGGGCTTCTGGCTCATTGATAAGAGCTTTCAGGCAGTGACCACAGCTTTCCGGCAGTGATCAGAGCTTCTGGGCGAAACCAGAGGATCCGGCAGAGTGATCAGAACTTCTGGGCGAGTACCAGAGGTTCCGGCTGAGTGAACAGAGGATTTGGCTGAGTTTCCACAGCTTCCAGCTGTGTGACCAAGGCTTAAGGCTTAATAACCGGAGAATTTTACAGTGACCAGAGCTTAGGGTTTAGTGACCAGTGTTTCAGGCTGAGCGTTAGAGCATATGGCTGAGTGATTAGAGCTTCCAGCTGAGTCACCAGAACTTTCAGTTGTGTAGCCAGAGAATATGGCTGTGACCAGAGATTATAGCTAAATATGTAACCATAATTTTGGCTGGGAGACCAGAGCTTAAGGCTAAGTGACCAGAGATCCTGACTGACCAGAACTTCTGAATGTGTGCCTGGGGCTTTTAACTGTGTGAGTCTATGTTTAAAATATTTATGTAACATAATGATATATGTAGTATATGTATTATAATTTTAGTTTTTTGATTGTATGTCTATATATACATGTCCACTTAAAAATTGCATTTGTATCATGTTTCAGTACCTACCGTAACTGATACTATGCAAATTAATAAACCTAGTTACTGACATAGCATCTTAACTTCCTCTATTTGTTATTCTATCAAAACTTCATGGATCGTGTTGGATGCTTCCTGGACAAATCAGTCACAAATATCTCTGTAGTATAATTTCTAAACTTTGAACTATTACTGTGATTGTGCTTTTTTTTATTATCAAATACAAAAAATTGTTGATGCAGAAAGTGAAGAAAGAGGGCATTCAATTTAAAGAAATGGGGTGGAAGTTTTGTACAGCACAATATTGAATAATAATGTTACTATTATGGTCTTGTATCTTATATTCTATAATCTGTTAAGTTGATAGCAGTCAATTTAAAAACATTGGATTGATGGACTTGTACTTACATATTTTATAATACCTCAAGCTGTTTTTGTTGAATATTTTTAAGTTATTTGGTTTAATAATATGTTTTAAATATATTTACTATCCATATTTGTTCTTTTATTAAATTTTTGTAACATAATAAAATTATGAATAGTAAATAAATTTAAAGTACTTATGTTTGTGAAAATTAAAAATAAGTATTTATAGAAAATTTGTCTTTTGTCAGATGCCTTTTTTTTGTAATATATGTGTGTATTTTTCTTTGTCATCTGCATCCTGAATGTGTGTTATTTTTATTTTATTAATATGCACAATATACGGTTTTGTATATTTATATTAACTTCCCCTTAACATTGTCGTTTTATGTAAAATATACTAAAAATATTTTCAGCAGTGTTAACATTAATTGCCATTGCGATATCTAGATAACTACAACACCCAGTCAACAATGTGAAATGATGTAACAGATGAAAAATAATGCTTCACTAATCGTATTATTAACGTATTAAACTGTATGGTCCAAATGCATGTTTTTTAATGCACATCCCAAAGTGTCTTTACACTTTGCTGTAACTTCTTACTGTAAATTAACTGTCTCCACGTGGTATCCCCATACCTAAGCGCACTGCTGTAGACCGGGTGGTGTGACCGAGGTGACGCAGTGCGCAGTAGAGGTCAAGTTTGGGCGACAGGACAGTTTCACCTCCCTTCCTTCCACCATGGGTGTGTGTGCGTTAATAAGCATACCAACTAATAAAATATGCACCTAACAACAAAGTGACTATTGACATAACCTATTATTCATCTCTACGTAATATTCAGTACATTATTGTGGAAATTAAACATGAAAAAAATTTAAAAAAAATACTTCCCCCAAATTCTGCTTATTTTCTTACTACATATTCAATTGAATATATTCACCATTACACTTCCCAAAAATTTGGATAAACCTGCCTACTTATACATGATTTTCTTTTGTTGTTTTAAATCATTCTTGTAACTACAAAGCTGCAAGTAAGTTTTGTGCTCATTCTGTTATTGTTATTTCTTACAACCTTTGTCACACAGTGTACTCGTAATGCAGGTTAAGTTTCAGGGAAGCTATTCAAATTTCTCATATAACTTTCAATTAATAGGCTGTACATGTTCTTCAAAGTTTCTCACATCTTGTAACATTAAAATCATATAAAATATCCCAGGTAAAATAAGCACTTTAATATATTTTGTAAAACTCAAAAATTGGTTTAATGAAAAATTTCAATGAAATAACAAAACTATTATCTTGATAAGAAGTTAAGTAAGACTGCTTGTGTCAAGCTTAGAAAAATTGCATCTTACTTAAATTTTCAAATCTTTTCACCTTCTATGAATATGAATAATTCATTAAATGTCTACCACATTCAAAGATAATATGTACATGTTGTGACAAAGTTTTCATATATAATTGAATATTTCTTCAGTTTTTAAAATTATTTAGTTACCATCCTCATCCCTTAACTTGTAATTGATCACCTTACAATTTCATAATTCATGTTTCATAAAGATAAGTGATTCAGAGGGAGAAGATGTAATTTATGTAAAGCATCGCCCTAGAGATGGTGCCAATTGCGATGGATCCAAGGACATCACCGCCCGGATGACGTCGAAGAGATATAAAGTCGTCTCCGCTGGATGAAAGATTCAGTAGTTGGTGTAGATGATGTAACAAAATACACTTTCAATGTCTAGACCTACAATAAATAACATGAATTATTACTACATTGATTTATATAGGATATATAACAATAACAGACATGTTATTAAGTACACAAATATTCTAAAACCGTGATAATTTAAAATGTTAAACAAACACATACAAATTAATTCAAATTAACTTAATCTACCTTTCATGGCTCATTGCTGGCTGATCATTACGTGGAAAACTGATTGAGACCATATTTTCGAATTTCACTCCACAGAATGAAAACATTAGTTTTTTTTTTCACCCTAATCGTTACAACTTAATAAATGTAAATTATTCATGTTTAATCTATTTCAAGATATTTTTCTGTAACAATCTTGCCAATTGCTTGCTGTGGTGCAAATATTTTGTGCTCGTGCACATTTTAAGGCCTGGCACAAACACTAATTTACAAAATAGATTGACTTGTTAAAAATGTTAACCAAAATAGACCCAATTACTCAGTCACGCCAACTGCATGGCAAGTGAACACAGAATCTAACCCAGTGTCTCAACAGACATTCTAAAATTTAATTCCAAAGACCCTGGAAAATTTAGACCCGGTGACAATATTTAAGTACCAGACCCAAAATATACTATGGTATAATACAAAATAAAATTCTTCAAAATGACATTCCACCCCTGTGTCCTTTCTTGATTACGAGTAACCCATTGTTAATTTTATGTTATTATTGATTGGGATTACTTGCATGTATTTGTTACTACATTTAATTACTGAATACATCCACCAAAACCATTTTAATAAAATTCTTTCCATCTTATGTTTGAGAAATAGTAGGATCAGTATTTAAAATTACAAAGGGAGAAAACATGTTCTTTGGACGTCCACAACGAAGAAACGAAGAAGACGAGTGTGAATGTGATAGACCAAGGAGGTCGAGTTTATAACTTTTGTATCATAAATAAATTTCTGCCCGTCGCTAGGCAGGTTCTATATGGGTTACTTATACCAAACTACTTTGCTCGTTGCTGTAAACTTTTATAAAAATATTAGGTCTGGTCAGTACATATTTTCCATTATTGTGAAAGAATTGCCTTCCTGGTTAAAAAAAAAACTGTCAATTGGTCTGCAATGCTACAGTTTGCAAATATGATAACTTTATCTTTGTGCACAGACAAACATAATCTCAATTAGAATTATTACCTTGGGCAAAAATGTTTGGTAATTATCTTACGTCGCGGCTTTTCCGCAATGTAAAAATAAAATTAAGAAAATACTATTGTGCAACACTAGAGACCTTCCTATAATTACCATGAAAAAAGTGTCACTAAATTCCTACTAGTTTCTGAGAAATCACAGTTTTTTGCTCACACTTCAATACCTGTGCATTTCCGCTGCTGCCACCCGTGTCGGTTTGTGTGTTTGTTTTGATGAACTTTAAAAAATATTGTGAATGGTCAATTAGGTAAGGTTAGCTACATTAAAAATACTTTCAAACATTGTGGAAGGTTGGTTGGGTTCGTATATCTACATTACAAATACTAAAAATATTCCTTAAAGTTGCTTAGGAATTACCAATTTAAGATATAGCCTTCCTGACCTAACCAACCGTTCACCTGTTTTAACAGTATTTTTAATGTAGCTGTACTAACTCAATCAACCGTCCACAATATTTTTAAGTATTTTTTACGTTGTTAACATAATCTTAACCTATGAATTGTTCGTTACTACGTAATTCAAAACAATAAACAGAAAATATAAACATTAATATTTTCCTACAACTGAAATGTACCGGCATATTACCTTACTACTTTCATTATAAAACAATACCTCCCTAGACTAAAGATCTCCAAAACAAACACAGAAAACAATACTATTGGTAAACACTAAACAATAAATGGCAGCACTTTCCCTACACAGATATTGTAATGTAATTTGAAAATGTGATTTCTCACAAACTATTACGAATATATTAACACTTTTTTTCAGGTGAAGTACAGGAACATCTCTAGTGTTGAAAAATGGTATATTCTTAATTTTATGATTACTTTGCGGAAAAGCCTCGACGTAAGATATTTATGAGTGTCAATAATTGGAGCAACTGTACCTTAGCAGTAGCAGGATTAGAACAGACAGCATAACTGTCCCACAGCAGCCTCGGATATCTAGGTAGATAAGGCACACTTCCATCAAGACCTCATTCTGCAGCTTGTCTGGGATGGAAAATCTACCCCCAGTTGCCATCTTGTATCGGCATTCAGCAGTAAGCTCCTTCTAAGCATTATAAGCATTGTAGCAGAAATTATAACATAAGCATCGTGAACCACAGGATCAATGTATTCAGGATTATGCAATTAGGATCAAAGGGTAGACTTGGATTTGCGATACTAAACTTTTACCTTTATAACTATTGAGTGCCAAACATTGGCTTGGTTAAAATAAATATGTACTCTAATAATTATTCTGAACTTAAATTATCTCTTGTAAATCAGCAATATTTAAATTGCATTAACATTGGGAATTGCTAATAATAAAACATAACCTCACATATGGCACCTCACAAATGCACCTTTATGAAATTAAAAAAAACTCACTCAAACAATTAATAAATTTGAGTATTCATTAAAATATCCTTTATAATATTTAAAAAATACTTAAAACAAAGGGTTTTTTTTACGATTGTGGTTTTAATTTATTACAACATAACTTTACCTTTCATACAAATATTCCCACATTATATATTGTAGCAATTTTCTTGCAAGCATTATTATTATTATTAGTAATAAAGAATACAAAATAATTATGTATTGTTAACAAGAATATAATTTATATATTGTTCAGTTCATGCAGTGTTGCCAGCCTAAGTCCACACATTTCGAGTACACTCACCTCTACAATCGAGTACTTTCGTGTAAAAAAAAAAGTCCTTAGTTCAGGTGTCATTCTAGTACAAACAAAAAAAGCATGAAAACAAAATACTGCTGTCTTCTTTAAAACAAATATATCATAATAGAATGACAACAAAAGGACGAGATGAACGAGTTGGGTAATGAGCTGGAGAGGAAAACAAAGGCGGCAAGGGGTGTGTACATAGAAAGGCTAAGTTTGAATGTGAGGAAGGCACCTTAAGTTGAGTGATAAGGAGATATGTAGATATTTGACGGTGATGTTCACACAATCCTTTGAGGATCAGTATGATGGCTATCTTAAGTGGAACGTATTGGAGCCAAACAGTCCATGCACCCACCTCCACAGTAGTCTGCTACCTTGAATCAACTTCTGCTACTATAATTGACAATATATTTATTGAAAAACAAAATTTGGATAAATATATTGTTATTCCACTGATAAATGCGTTATCTGATCATGATGCTCAGGTTATACAGCTGCACAATATTGAACTTACAATGGAAAAAAGGAATAAACAAAACAAACTTAAAAAAATAAGGGCAATAGATAACATATCAGTAATACATTTTATAGCTGATTTAAAAAAGGAAAACTGGATTAATACATCCACTGATAATGATACAAATTTACAGTTTAATTTATTTCACTCAACCTTCTTAAGGCTTTTTGAAGCAAATTTCCCTCCAAAATTAGTTCAGGTGAGGGAGGGATATCAAAATCTGTGGTTAACCAAAGGCATAAAAACGTCGTGTAAAAGGAAAAGAGAGCTGTATTTGCTTTGCAGGACGTCAAATGACGCTGTACTCAAATCTTACTATAAGAATTATAGCAAAATACTAAGCAGAGTCATTGATAAAGCTAAGCAGTTCCACCTTCAAAATTTAGTATCAAAATCAAAAAACAAGGCTAAAACTACTTGGGATATAATTAAACATATGACTGGTAAAAGTAACAAGCCTAAGTCAAACTACCCTATTACTGTAATAGTAAATGGGAAATCGTTAGTAGAAGCAACAAATGTAGCAAATGCTTTTAACACCTACTTCTTAGAAATAGTTGATATGCTATTCAAAAATCTGTCGACAAAAAATAACCCCATAAAACTTATGCAGCAAACTCTGCCTAGAAAAACGTGTAATTTTGTATTTACCCCCACAACACCTACAGAAATTTGTGAAATTGTACACTCTTTAGCTCCTAAAACTTCTACAGGCTATGATCAAATATCAAGTGTACTACTCAAGAAATGTATCAACAAGATCAGTGCCCCTCTTAGTAACATATTTAATAAATCATTTTCAACAGGTATCTTTCCAGAACGATTAAAATTTACCATTGTTAAACCTCTCCATAAAAAGAATGATGCGAATTTAATGTCAAACTACAGACCCATTTCACTTATATCAACATTTGCTAAGATAATGGAGAAATTAGTACATAAAAGACTCTCTAAATACCTTGAGTCAAATAACCTATTGACTAAAGATCAGTATGGATTTCGCAGTGGTAAATCCATTGATGACGCAGCGTTTAAATTAACATCAATAGTACTAAAATCCCTAGATAAGAGAGAGAAGGCTGTGGGTCTTTTTTGCGACTTAACCAAAGCTTTCGACTGTGTGGACCACAAGATACTTCTAGACAAACTGTATCATTATGGTATTCAAGGCACTGAATTACAATGGTTCACATCCTATCTAACTCAACGATATCAACAAGTAGCCATAACGGATCAAGACAACGGTGAAATATTCTCGGAAGTAGGTGTAAACAAATGTGGTGTCCCACAAGGGTCTATTCTTGGTCCATTGCTTTTTATCTTGTATATAAATGACTTGCCTTGTTATATAGCTGATAAAGCTAATGCAGTTCTCTTTGCTGATGATACCAGCATACTTTTCACTCAAGCTAACCATCAGACTCTAACTAACAATATACATGAAACGCTTCGCAACTTAAAAATATGGTTCGAAGCAAACAAATTAACATTAAATCTAGAAAAAACAGCATTTCTTAAATTTAACACAAGCTGCCGCCGCCCGTCTCTCTGTGGGAGCTGAGGGGGAATATCTAGCGGGTTGCAGTGACGTGTATGTGGATTGAATGTCCGGTGGGCGCCAGGCTAGCCTGAACTAGACCATGAGATGAATCGTGGGTTCTTTCTGCCCCAGCGTGGTCCGCTAGATAAGTCGGCTTACGATGACGACGAACTTACTGTGTTGGTGCTGGATACGCCCTAAGCAATATAGGGGGTTGCATGCCTGGCTGATGGGATTACAAGAACACTGAAATTACACACGGGGACGTTTCTGAGTAACTTTATTAGTCGTTACTCACGAATGACAAGTTACGTTGGTACACGGTACAAGTTCCGGGTTACCCAATGAAAACACTAATTAATTATTACGCTACGATCTAACTCCGCGGCAGTCTTGCGGGTTAAAAGTTCACTGGAGGCGGCCAGTGCCGTATGTTACCATGGGGGGTCGCGTGATGGCGTTACGAAGCTTGGCGTTACAAATTATTCGCTCGTGATACCGGCAGGCATTTGCACGACATGTTAATTAAAAAGTTCACTGGAGACGGCCAGTACCGCAAGTGGAGCCAGTGGCGCAGTTGCACTCGATGCTCTTTAAGCCGGTCGGGATAGTCCCGGATCCGCGGAAAAAGGGCTCGGGGACACGTGGGCAGCTAATAAAAGGAAGTTTTGGGGTAATTACTCACATGGCAGAATGAGTGATCGTTGAATTCAAAGATGATGGCCGCTCACGGAACGTTAGTTGCGCCCCGGGCCTGAGCTTGGAGAAGACTGCCGGAAGATGGCCGCCGCGCGGGGTAGCTTCCGGGCTACCCCCACCACCCCGCGCCGCGCGCCAAGACACTTATATCACCTTACAACTATAAGTTTAAGTAAAAAAATCGTTCCAGGTACTTAATTACAAATTAGTATCTGGAAACTAATTGCTGAGGGCTTGATATATGACAAACTAGCAAGTAACTGTTTGAAAATATAAGTCAGTGGACGACTGTTGTTTACACGTAATTACACTGATGCGCATTGATTAACTAAGTAATTAAAGTGTTGGTGGTGATTGAAATTAACGGGACTGATCATTGTACTTATATTATGTTTATAAGTTATGCATCGAATTAGGTCCCGTGGCGGAGCTCTCACTTGACTCGTCCGGGGTTTGGAGAGGATGCGCTCCGAAAGGGCAACCTGCCACTGATCGGGTGAAACCGGCTTAAGGGTAGCGTCGGTACGACGTCAAACGCCCCCCCCTAGAGAAGCCCGGTTTTGCCGATTAGTCTCCGACGTCACTTGGTATCTTCAGCCAAATACAGCACTTGAACGTGTGCTGCATAGATATGGCGGCGCATGGGGACGCCGCCCCAATCCCTGCGATGTCAGCTGGGCCGGGAGGCGGCGTCGCGATGAACGAAGCGTTGGCGCACGGGGACGCTGCCTCAGTCCCTGCGAAGGCAGCGGGGCCGGGAGGCAACATCGCGGCGCATGGGGACGCCGCCCCAATCCCTGCGATGTCAGCTGGGCCGGGAGGCGGCGTCGCGATGAACGAAGCGGTGGCGCACGGGGACGCTGCCTCAGTCCCTGCGAAGGCAGCGGGGCCGGGAGGCAGCATCGCGGCGCATGGGGACGCCGCCCCAATCCCTGCGATGTCAGCTGGGCCGGGAGGCGGCGTCGCGATGAACGAAGCGGTGGCGCACGGGGACGCTGCCTCAGTCCCTGCGAAGGCAGCGGGGCCGGGAGGCAGCATCGCGGCGCATGGGGACGCCGCCCCAATCCCTGCGATGTCAGCTGGGCCGGGAGGCGGCGTCGCGACGCACGGCTCGCTGTCGTCTAGCACATAGTCCTGGAGCCACGTCGGCGGGTGGCGCTCCCGTCGTGGCCTTCCCGTAGCAATGCTTAGTGGCTCGTCTGGTTCCGTGATGACGGGGTTCGCGTCGGACATGTTCCCGTCAAGGTCCCTGAGCTCCGACGGCGTCGCCTCCGTAATTCGACACTGGCCTGACCAATCCCGGTCCGTTCCCCCTTGTAGGGCCACGTCGTGGGCGATGGAGCTCTCCCGGTTTGGGGAGTGTTCACGTCCGGCGGGTTCGCTGCGGGGCGACGCGACAGTGGCTGCCGGGTCGGGCGGCGGCGTTGCGGCGCCTGGCTCGCCGTCGTCGAGCACATAGTCCTGGAGCCACGTCGGAGGGTGGCGCTCCCGTCGTGGCCTATTCGTGCTCCGGCTGGAATCCCCGTCGGGGCCCATGAAGACCGTGGCCGGGTCGGATGGGGGGGTCCCGGGCGTTGGCGTCCCGGGGCCGGACGTGCCGAGCCGATTGTCCGTGCTGGTTCCCGGGCCGTCGCTTGGGCGTGTCACGCGGACTTCGCCTGTGGGACTCGTCATATTCCCGTCGGGGGCGCGGTCGGGGACACAGCCCCGACGCCGAGCAGGGCGGCGTCGTCTTCGGCGGGGGCGGTCTACTCTCTCGCCAGGCGACCCCTCGCCCCTCTGAGACGCGGGCCCAGCTCCGTGGCCTTCTTCGCCTGCCGTCGTGGGGGCGAAGCAGAGCCTCTTGGGGCGCGTGGTGCCCCGTTGAGCCCCTTGAGGGGTAACGGCCTGGTCCGGGGTTCCATTTGGGTTGGGGTGGGGCTCGTCCGCGGGGCCCATCCCATGCGGCGTCGGGCTCATGGTGGCCGGAGTTGTTTCATCGTCGTCTCGGGGTTCCACTGGGCCGTCGTCATCCGCTCCATCGGGCGGCGGGGCACCCGGTACGGCCGCTAGCCGGAGGTCGTCTCGATGAATTTTCCGGACATGGCGACCACCCAGGTTGATCCGGTACGAGGTCGCTCCCACGCGGCGTTGGACAACGTAGGGCCCCCGCCAACGGGGTGCGAGTCCGGCGCAGTAATTCCGCGGGGCGGTGGACAGCGGGTGGACCCGCACGAACACCAGGTCTCCCGTCCGTAGAGGGGGTGGTGCCCTGGTGGTCTGGGGGGTGATATGTTGGGTATACTGTTCCTGCTGTTGCCGGGCGGCATCATGTTCAGCTGTGCGCCGTTGGTCGCGTTCTCCCCCTCGCTCCTCGGGGTGGGGGACGCCGTGGGTGGCCCACTCGCCGGGCAGAGGGAGGTTGTGGCCCTGTACCATCTCCGCAGGTGTCATGCCGGTGGCGGCGTTCACGCGCCTCCGGACGCAGAAGAGCGCGTCGGCGACGTGGCTGTCCCACTGAGCATGATCGTCCCCGAGGCGGAGTCGTAGCTGGATCTTGAGCTCTTGGTTCCGGCGCTCAGTGGGGTTCGCCCTTGGATGGTAGGAGGGCGTCGTGTGGTGGTCGATGTGGGCCTCACGACACCAGTCCCTCCAACGTGCACCCAGGAACTGGCTGCCGTTGTCCGTCAGTGCGGATTGGGGGTAGCCCCAACGAGGAAGGAACTCGCGGGTCAGTAGGCCGATGATGGTTGCCGCCCGGGAGTTGCCGCAGGGGTAGGCCTCGGTCCACCTGGTGAACATGTCCGTGATGACGATCAGGAACCGTTTGCCACGTGGTGAGCGCGGGTAGGGCCCCATCACGTCGAGGGCGATGGTCTGGAATGGCGTCGACGGTAGGCGGGGTTGTTGTTGTTGCACCCCGTCCCCACGCCGAGCCTTGCGCTGCTGGCAGACCTCGCACCCCTTGATGTATTCACGGACGTCCCGAGCTACCCCGGGCCAGTGGTAGTACTGCCCGATGGCCCGGTGGGTCTGATCTGCCCCCGGATGTCCCGCGAGGTCGTGGTCATGGTGAAACAGCAACACGGCCTCGCGGGCCTCCGGTGGCACGTAGGTCCTCCATGTTCCCGTCGGGTCGGGAGACCTATTCATTATCCTGTCCCCTTGGAGGAGCCAGGTCGTCTGCCCCACTCTCTCGGCCGATTGCCGACGGCGGTGGGCATCAGGAGATCGCTATTGGGCCTCTAAGACGCGGCGGTCTACGTCGGCGGCCGTGTTCGGAGGCGCGTCGTCCGTGGCCTTGCCTACGATGTTCTGAGCGTAGGCGGGTTGTTGGGCGCCTCGTGCCGTGGCGTAGTCTGGGGGCAGGACGTCTTCCCAGTCGTGGTCATCCACCACCCCTTCGCTGGTGTCGGGTTCACGGGAGAGCAGGTCGGGGAGCTGGTTCTCGACGCCGGGCACGTGCTCAACGACGAAGTCGAAGGACTGTAGGAGCAGTGCCCAGCGGATCAGTTTCCCCTTCCGCCCCTGCATGGTATGCAGCCAGGTGAGGCAGCGGTTGTCCGTGCGGAGCGTAAACGGACGGCCCTCCAGGTGTGGGCGGTACTTCTTAATCGCCCACACGACGGCGAGACATTCCTGTTCGTTGCTGTGGTAGCGTGTTTCGGCTGCCCCAAACTTAGCGCTAGCATAGTCCACTATTTGCCGCTCCCCTTGGTCGTCGACCTGGAACAGTACAGCGCCGGTTCCGAGGGCGCTGGCGTCGGTCTGTAGGACCAAGGGCCGGTCAGGGTCTATGCGCGCTAGTGTGTGGCATCGGGTGAACTCCTGTTTTATCTCGTCGAAGGCCAGTTGGGCGGGCGGGGTCCATCGATAACGAGTCTGGGGCGACAACAAGTCTGTAAGCGGCGCGATCCGTTGCGAAAAATTAGGTATATAGTTTCGCAGCCAGTTGATAAGACCGACGAATTGCTGTAGCCGTTTGCGCGTGCGTGGCACTTCCGCTTCAGCTATCTGCCGGAGATGACCCGGTTGTGGCCTGTTGCCGTCCTCGCTAACTATGTGTCCCAGAAAATCGACTTCGGTCGCCCCAATGTGGCACTTTGCGGGATTAGCGGTCAAGTGATTGGTGGCCAGTCTCTCCATCACCAGCGCCAGATGTCGACAGTGGTCCTCCCACGACTCCGAGAACACGATGACGTCATCTAAGTATGCCAGGGCGAACTCCCCGATGTAGCCCTCCAGGACCCTGGTCATCATGGTCTGGAAGGTGGCTGGGGCGCACTTCAGTCCGAAGGGCATGGCTCGGAACTGGAATCGGCGTCCGTCGGGTACCGTGAACGCCGTTTTTTCCCGGTCCTCGCGCCGTATCGGCACCTGCCAGTAACCGGACTTTAAGTCTAGCGTGCTGAATACACACGCTTTCCCCAGTCCGGCCACGGCGGCCTCGACGCTGATTTGAGGGGGCGGGGCACTAACAGTGACGGCGTTCAGGGGGCGGAAGTCGACGCAGAACCGGTTCGTACCGTCCTTCTTGGAGGCCAGAACGACACAGGAGTTGTAGGCACTGTGTGATGGCTCGATAACGCCGCTCAGTAGCATCTCAGTGACTTGTTCTCGGATGGCTCGCTGTTCGTGGAAACCATAACCTCGTGGTGGGTCGTACACTGGTTGATCAGAGGTGGTCGGGATACGGTGTTCTGCCACCGTGGTGCGTCTCAACGGGCCTGTTGTCATGAAGACGCCCGGTCGTCCCGACAGCACTCGGTTTATGTCGGCCTGGTGTTGTGGAGGGACATTATGACGGATGTCGGCTAACGTCGTGATGGTGCCTTCCGGCACGGGCGTCTGTCCCATAGCGTAAGCCACGTAGCGTTCCGTCCGGCCCAGGTTGAGTCGGGCATGACGTAGCTCAAGCACGGCGTCCTGGTCAATTAACCACGGCATGCCCAGCACGACCTCCTCGTTCAGATCCTGCACTACAATGGCCTTTACCCTGGTGTCGAGCTCCCGTAGGCTTACCTTGATATCCGCGCGGCCGATCATCCGTCCGGTGTGGGCGGTGGTGGCCAGGCGTAGTTCGCCCTGCTCCGGGTGCATTGTGCCAGGCGGCACCAGGTTGGGGCGCACGAAGACCGCACTTGCTCCGGTGTCGATCAGTGCGGTGGCTGGGTGTCCGTTGACCTCCACGAGCACACGCATAAGACCGGCGGGCAGGCTGTGCAGTTGCCCCAGGGTCGGTAGGGGTTGATGGGCGCTCGGCGGGACAGCTGGTGCCACGGCCGGGGGACTCAGTAATGGTCCCCCCGGGGCCCGTTTCCCGACATGGTGGGGGCGAACGGGGGTGTCTGTCGCTGCGGGGGCGGGTCCGGTCGTGCTGTGGGTGGCGGTGGGCCGGGTGAGTCGTTCCTCCGGGGGCAGTCGTTGTGCCAATGGAACGTGCCGCGCGGGCAACCTAACCTGCACTGGGGGGCCCGGGCTTCGGTTACCCTAACGTCTGGCGCTCGTCCGGCTGTCCCGCGTGACTGCTCCTCGTGCCCGCGAACATCTTGCGTCGCCTGAGGCGGTGGGGGTAGTATCGAAGGTCGTCGCGGGGTCGTGGACGCCTGATGACGCTGGTTCCCGGCGCCGAGGTTGTTTTCCGTGGCCTGTGCTTGTCGAGCATAGTCCACGACGGACGTGGTTTGGTATAGCCGCATGAATGGCTGTAGGTCGTCCCTAAGCAGTTTGGTCACGACTGGCAGTGCTTGGGCGGGATCCTGGTTAGGCGAAATTCGCCGAAACAGCCTGATCTTATTGGCTACGAATGCCTCCGCATCTTCACCCTCTCGCTGTCTAACCCCATAAAACTGCGCCGAGCAGTCTATGAGTGGGCATCCGGTATCGAACCGGTGCGTAAAGCTGTCGGCGAATTCGGACCACGGCATTCCGAAGCGCCCCCACCTGGTCCACCAAGTCCGCGCCGCGCCGCGTAGCTGCCCGCTGGCCCTCTCCGCCCATTCGGCAGGGTGTGTGCCATTATGCGTTAGCCGCGATGTGCATTGTTCGAGAAACATGCTTGGGTCCTCGTGTGGGGCCCCTCCGAATTCGGGTAGCGACATCGCCTGGCCAGTGCTCGGTCGTGCGAGTGTGGTCACCGTGGCCCAGTCAGGTATGTACCGCGTGGTGTCTTGTAACTGGGGCACGTGTTCGGCGTGATTTGCCGCTGGGCAAACAGCCGTCGCTCCGGGCGCGGTGAGTCCGTTGTTAACTTGTGTCGTGGGTTCCGTTTTCCCCTTTCCACTTAGGAATTGTACCCAGGCGGGTTCCGGTCCGGTTAATAAATCCATATTAGCCGGTAATCCGCCGCCCTGGTATGACATGATGTCTAGTGTTAACACGTAACTTTCGTCTCGTATGCGTGGCCGTGTGATGACACGCACTGTACGTGCCTGTTTTGTTGCGTGTCCGCGTGCGCGCTACGCCGGGTCGCGAGCTAGGTGCCCGGACTGTCGCATATAACAGAGGCCGATAATGGTGGCAGCTGGAGCTGCGCGCGCCGATCCAAATCGTCGGTGGAAGGGGCTGCCGCGCCGGCTGTGTGAAGCGAAGAGCGAGAACGAACGGTGGGCAGGAGGAATGCCCGGAACACCGCACAAAGCAGAGAGCGAAACGGTCGCCGCGGAGTGGGGGTAGTGTGACGTCGCCCGCCCGCGTCGCACGTCCTGCTGGAATGTTGAATCTTGAGGGGGTGGGGGGTGGAAAAACCTTTGTCTGCCTTCCACGTCACGCCCGCGACTATTCGCCCTTCGCTTTCTAAAAATGGTCGTTCTCCGTCGTAATTTCCTACTTTTCCTGCGAATTTTTCGAATTTTTCTGATTTCGTTTTTCTTGTCACGCACCACGCAGGGGCGCCATTTGCCGCCGCCCGTCTCTCTGTGGGAGCTGAGGGGGAATATCTAGCGGGTTGCAGTGACGTGTATGTGGATTGAATGTCCGGTGGGCGCCAGGCTAGCCTGAACTAGACCATGAGATGAATCGTGGGTTCTTTCTGCCCCAGCGTGGTCCGCTAGATAAGTCGGCTTACGATGACGACGAACTTACTGTGTTGGTGCTGGATACGCCCTAAGCAATATAGGGGGTTGCATGCCTGGCTGATGGGATTACAAGAACACTGAAATTACACACGGGGACGTTTCTGAGTAACTTTATTAGTCGTTACTCACGAATGACAAGTTACGTTGGTACACGGTACAAGTTCCGGGTTACCCAATGAAAACACTAATTAATTATTACGCTACGATCTAACTCCGCGGCAGTCTTGCGGGTTAAAAGTTCACTGGAGGCGGCCAGTGCCGTATGTTACCATGGGGGGTCGCGTGATGGCGTTACGAAGCTTGGCGTTACAAATTATTCGCTCGTGATACCGGCAGGCATTTGCACGACATGTTAATTAAAAAGTTCACTGGAGACGGCCAGTACCGCAAGTGGAGCCAGTGGCGCAGTTGCACTCGATGCTCTTTAAGCCGGTCGGGATAGTCCCGGATCCGCGGAAAAAGGGCTCGGGGACACGTGGGCAGC
Source organism: Bacillus rossius redtenbacheri (assembly GCF_032445375.1). NCBI lineage: Eukaryota > Metazoa > Arthropoda > Insecta > Phasmatodea > Bacillidae > Bacillus > Bacillus rossius. The sequence continues at coordinate 2,651,035 of NC_086342.1, read as the reverse complement.
TAATAAAAGGAAGTTTTGGGGTAATTACTCACATGGCAGAATGAGTGATCGTTGAATTCAAAGATGATGGCCGCTCACGGAACGTTAGTTGCGCCCCGGGCCTGAGCTTGGAGAAGACTGCCGGAAGATGGCCGCCGCGCGGGGTAGCTTCCGGGCTACCCCCACCACCCCGCGCCGCGCGCCAAGACACTTATATCACCTTACAACTATAAGTTTAAGTAAAAAAATCGTTCCAGGTACTTAATTACAAATTAGTATCTGGAAACTAATTGCTGAGGGCTTGATATATGACAAACTAGCAAGTAACTGTTTGAAAATATAAGTCAGTGGACGACTGTTGTTTACACGTAATTACACTGATGCGCATTGATTAACTAAGTAATTAAAGTGTTGGTGGTGATTGAAATTAACGGGACTGATCATTGTACTTATATTATGTTTATAAGTTATGCATCGAATTAGGTCCCGTGGCGGAGCTCTCACTTGACTCGTCCGGGGTTTGGAGAGGATGCGCTCCGAAAGGGCAACCTGCCACTGATCGGGTGAAACCGGCTTAAGGGTAGCGTCGGTACGACGTCAAAGCTACGTGCAGAATAATGACTTGCAAGTTAATTACGGAGTTACAGTCATAAAGGGATGCATGAATACCAAATTCTTAGGTCTTCATTTAGATAGTTGTTTGAATGGGAACACACACATACACAACATTATACCTAAACTAAATGCAGCCTGCTTTTCATTACGTACTTTGGCTCATTATATGAACCTAGAGTCACTTAAGCAAGTATACTATGCATACTTTCATTCAATAATGTCATTTGGTATAATTTTCTGGGCACAATCTTCCCATAGCAAGCACATTTTCATTATACAGAAGAGAGTCATCAGAATTATGACGGGAGCAAAAAAACTGGACTCTTGCAGACCATTATTCAAAAAACTTAACATTCTTACTTTTCCTTCACAATATATATATTCTACAATTAAATTTGTAGTAAAGAATTTTGACTACTTTTTAAAAAGCTCAGATGTGCACACATACAATACCAGAAATAGAAATGACCTCCACTTGCCACTTAACAGACTCAAGCTAAGTCAGAAGGGTGCAATTTTCTCAGGCATAAAACTATTTAATAAGTTACCTGAGAGTCTGAAAGAGCTAAGCAAACAAAATAATAAAAAATTCCAGAAGAACCTTAAAATATTTCTTTTATCTCAGACATTCTATACAGTGGATGAATTTCTCACATACTAACTGTTTGACATTTTATTCTACTTCTTGTAATACAATAACTTTTATCTCACATTTGATATTTAGTATTGTATAATATAATAAGAAGATCCACTATTAAAAAATTAATAAATCTGTCAAATATAATAAAGTCTCAAGCTAAATGTATATGTGAAATGGTGTCTAAATATGTAATCAAATACTATACATACTTTTGTTATTCTTTTGTACATAGATTACTGTATTTATGTATTGCTGTGGGTTTATGTGTAAGCGCTGATCTTAGATATGTTATTTTTTAATGTATATAAAACTGACATGTTCCATATCCCAGAACTCCAGCAGTTTGTAAGGGGTCTACGGAATGAAATGAATAAATAAAAAATAAAATAAAATAAAGGGCTAGTGCCAGATAAGCTGAACTCCAGTTTCCTTTGGAGATGTCCGTCACTTTTCCATGAGATTTAGAACTAAACAGCTTTAAATTAATACGAATATGTGTATATCTCATCGTTCTGTGAGTAGATTATTTGACATGAGAAGAATAGATACATGACTAACACTTTAAATATTGTTTTGGGTACAAGCGTATGCAGAAAATTCTTTAATTCAATATGATTTTGCTACAATGGTGCCTAAAATCATTTTTACTTTAATTTTTTAATTTTAAAATTGTAAAAATAATTATTTATTTTTTCTTACTTCATGCACGTGTTGTTTTTAACATGTTTTGTTTTCGGAACCCACCTTAAGTCGACTTTGGTTATTCGAGTGGTTGGTGATTCGCCCCACCCTCCTTTTGTGTCGGCCATATTGTGCTGTAGGTGTCATTAGATGTGACGGCATTTTATATGTCTCTTGTGTATAGTGCAATTATCTAGCGTTAAACGTTAATTCTTGTTTCTCCGTGTTTATGTGAGTATTTTTTTTTGTTTGTTTAAATTAAGGTAGTTTATGCTCGACGTCTTTGGCATTTTTTACTAGGTTGTTTTTCATAGCTGACGCAAAGGAGGTTAAATATTTTGGGATAATAATAATAAAAAAGTGTTTTTTAAAGGCTTGTCATGAATGTATGATATCAGTGACTTTTGAAATGCATAATTATTGTTTTAAACATATTTGAGGATATGATTAATATTTATTTTATTTGAGCATATTCGCATTTGTCGAATAATGGCCACCTGTAAAGGAATGTAAAGCCGGAATTACTTACAATAGCTCCCACCGTTACTGAAGTCCATAAACGCCACGCACCTAGCCAAGATATTCCGTTGGTGAGAATATTTTTTCAATTAGTTGTGGCCAGCAACACATGATTGTCTTTGAGATTTATTTTTGCTATTTATGGCGTGTTACTGTACGTATTATAACATCCTTTGAGAAATTCAGGGTCGTGATTGAATTGTTTTCACGTCATTTGTAACGATCGCTGTGTTATGTAAACCATCTGAACGAACAAATATAAACTCCAAAGGCCTGTATTGTGACTATTGTTAAGGCCTGTCCACACAAAACTTTTGAGTAACGATTTACCTGTGCAGAGCATCCACATACACAGGTACTCGGGGTAATACAGGACAGTCATGGAGAATTTGTATCTTTTGGTCAATTTTTGCAATCTTCTGTTGTAAATCTCAACGGTTAAAACATGTCAGGAAATGACATTCAAGGTGGTGCAGGTATTGGCTGCTAAAGATAAACAAAAAATTTCCAGCCTAAGGTTACTTTGTGAACTACAAAGATTGTCTGAAGGTTGGCGTACTTACTGATGTATGGACGTCTGTACATGAGCTCATTTAATGCATCTGGTGACTCCACACATCAAACTGCTAAATATTGTTATGTGAAAATAATTTTCTGCCTACGAGAGGCTGACTGCAACGTTAAGGTTTCTTTCAAATGGCAGGAGCCACAAGGATTTAGAATTTATGGCAATTATGTGTGTGTCTGTCCAGGTGACGTGAAGCTCCGTACAGAATGGGTGAAGAACAGGTGTGCTAACATGTATGTTTATGTTTGTAAGGATTTCTCATAATCAGTTAGCCTGACTGGTTCCGCGGTGCGTGTCACATGATTGAGTTGGAGTAGGAAGGATTGTTGTGGAGGAGGAGTGTGGAAAGGTTGGTTAGGACGCTTAAGGGTATAAAGGGAGAAGGGGGTGGGAGCACCCGGTAACTAGGGCGCACGAAGGTGTTTATAGAGATGTTGGTTATAATACGGTAGTGCTCGGACCACAGTTGCGAAATTCTTTCTAACTTGCATTAATTTTCAATTCTCGAGCCACCGCCCGACACGCGACCTACTCGGTATCTCGTACAGACACTGATCAAATGAACGAGGCTATGTGGCCACATGTGCCTGAAGGAAGTTGCAGTTGCACGACCTCTCGGCCAATTGAGCGCACCCTTACTTAACCACAGCAGTATACAATTCCTTGCACCTTGTTGCGACGTTTTCGTGACTGAGATTTACACCAAGAAAAAGTTGTGGAAACTAGTGACATCATTTTCAACCAATCGCAAAAAAATAGATTAAAATTTTATCAGTCAATCCTGGCGCATGGCAACTGCACAGAGTCCTTTCTCACAGCTACCACACTCTCTGTCTCTCTCTAATTTATTATGCACTGGCGAACCACCGCACCTGCTTGTTTGAACAAAGGGCCAGGTGATAATAAAGCCTTAATGGCTTATTCACTATTTTAAGCAAACAAACTGTCAGAATAACTCAAAGCATGAAACTATGTAAGTTATGATTATAAAACATATGAAAAACATAAAAATACTTGTGAAAAGGAATAAAAAGATGTTATTTAAATGATATAGGCAAACCTAACCAATGTACTGAGCATGACGAGACGTCGTACTAAATTGTTAGTTAAATCATTTCACTTGGGTGGGGGGGGGGGGCAGTATCTGGGGTTGTTATATCATCATGCACTATTTATTATAAAAATTCATTTTACTGAAAAATAAAAGTTGTGTAAAAAGTGGTAAATTATGAGGCATAGAGTTGACCTGAAGGGACTGTATTCTAGTTCATGATACAGAGAAAATTTTATATAGAAAAGTCTCACTTTCAAAAAATGAAATACCGGTATCATAAAATAAAGTAGACCAGGTGGGACTGTACTCTACTCCACGAATCAGAGAAAAATATAACTGAGATATTTCGCAATTTTACCGATATCGTGAAAGAGTATACCGTGTGGGACTGTATTCAACTTCACAATACCATAAAAATATTATCTACCAATGCGTGCTCATCAATAGTACTGGTAGGTAAAAGCAATGTAGTCACTGACAACTATATCACTTTATCACAAGCAGGTAAAACTTCTGTCAAAATAATAGTGTTTAAATACAGTATTGTCTCAATTAACTGAGCTTAAATTACTTAGGGTTTGTTTTATCGGAGCAGACCTAAAGTGCCATTACCGGCAAAGACTATTTAAACATTTCCTTGAGGACCTATAAACGTTGTCAAAAGCCTTAATAAAATTGACGTTGATACAATTTACTGATTAAGAAAATATTGAAGTGACATAAAATGATTTACACTGAAGAAAAGCTGGGAGAATGTTACCCCAAAAAATGATACTACTGAGCCAACTAAAAACCATGAATTTGAAATTATATTTTGCTTATCCTGAGTCCATGATAACTCATTTAATTGAGATTGTGCTGTATAAGATCCCAAAATATGTGCTGTGTTCAATTTTGTAGTTGGATAACCCACAAAATATGGACTAAATAAAAAAAAATCATTTAACTCATACACTACAGATTATTCCAGCATAAGCTCATGGAAATGCATGTTTTGTGTACTTGGTTGAATAAAAGGGACAATAGATTTTAAAATATGTAAAACGAAACTACATTAATACTTATGTGAGCATGTGTTATATATATAGTTGTGTCAAATAACAGTTTTCCCAAGTTTGAATCAGAGTCAAATACAAATATATATTTCAAGGATCAAGTATAAAATATTATCCAAAAATAAAATATTTACTATGGTGTTGAAACTAGGTACAAGTGTTCATTTCACGAACTGAATTTCCTGAAAGTTGTAATTGTATTTATAACAGAGAAAATTAATTTAAACATTTTTTATGTACACCATTGAAAGTTTACACTGAATGTCATAGAGAAAACCTTTTTTAAAAAAAAAAAAAACAGAACAGACAAAGATGAACACACCAACACACAGAAAAACAAGCCAAAATTAGTTGTTGTCAAATGTTAAATGCATAGACAGCACAGAAGATTTCCACGGAATATTCTGTGGTGTTTATGCTAAAATTGGCTGATTTTGGGTTGTTCTTAAGTGTGATTGTTCATCTTTGCGTGTTAATGTTTTCTCTGACATATAGTGTAAACTTGTGAGGCACGTCCAAAATAAATCTTGAAAACAGTAAGTAGGATAGGATAAAGAAAGAAAAATACCCAATAAACATAAGAATTAATGGTTTTGAAATTTTTGATCTACATTAACTCCATTGTTTTCCATTGACTGTTTTTCCTTTCATTTCAAATACTAGAGATTCGTTAGTGTTCAAAGGTTCTACCACGTCATCCCTAAATAAAATTCAAAGGAGCACAATGTTAGATTTGTGTCCTGTGATTTTGTGTCTGATTATGTGTAACCAATTTCAGCTTGAAATCAGGTGAACAGTTTGTATTTTAATGTGCATATTTGGTGAAAATAGCAAGTTTTCAAGTCCAGATTTGATCATTTATTTGTTATTTTTCATAGATAAACCTGGTAGTCAAGTAAAAAAAAATATATCATGACCTAACATTAATTTTTATTTGGATGTTACTCATAATTTTAAAAGTGGAATTAAAATTAGCACAAAACATACTACATAATTGTACCCATGTGATATTCCACATATGTATAAAAATACCCTAGTTTGCTTCTTATTGTAGTTGGCATATAAATGTATTCTGGTGCTAAGAGTGGGGTTTTGTGCGGTGAATGGAACAAGTAATTCAACGTAAACAGTAATTGTAAATCTTTGACTTTTGCTTAAGATATAGCATTATTTCCCTTGTTTATAGCACTCGTGACGGCCTTTTGTTTGCAGGTGGAATATTTGACATCTGTGTGAAGTACAACCAATTCAAGATGCCGAAATCTGTAAGTATTTTACTTAAATATAGTTTGAAGTGATCTCAAAACGGAAAATAATTTTAATTGTTTTAAGTATACTAATAGTATTGCATATTGTTTGTTTATTTCAAAAGTAATGTGTGTTTGATGTTTACCTAATTTATTTTACCCAAAAAATATTTAGGTAAATATGTAGTTGGGCAATAAGTGTTCAAAAAGATTTTAAATTCCGGAAATACTTTTATTCTATGCTCTTTAACTTCCTCTTTTCATAATACCCGGCGGAGATAATAAATTCCAAATACTTTAGGAGATATTGAATTTTTTAATTTTCATCACATTACCTGTGTATTCATGCGGCTTTCACCATTGTTTCTTGTCAAAGGAATTGTACCCGCCTCTAACTTAAATGAGTTTTTAACGTTTCAAAATTTAATGTTTTATTTGTTATTTGGATTTTGTAGCACAAGTAATAAGTAAAAAAAAAATTACGTAAGTTCCTACTGTTCATCCTTTGTCCTGGTTTGTTAGGTCAGGTCAGTTACATTATAAATACTTAAAAAAAAAACAATTCAAATTAATTCACATTATTTTTAATGTCTGCTTAGTTTAAAGTATTCATTATGTAACTGACCTAATTGACCATTTTAATTAATTCGGCATTCACGAACACACAGCAAAATAAAATATATCTGCGGTCGAATGATTACACAGGTCTTGTATTGCAAAATAAGAACGGGGATATCTCCTAAAGTATTTGTAATTTCTTATCTCCGCCGGGTTTTATGAAAAGAGGAAGTTAAAGAGCATACCTAGAATAAAAGTATTTTCGTAATTAAATTTTTTTTTTATAACACACATTGCCCAACTACATATTTACCGATATTTAATCTCAAATTAAGGTTATTTTACTAAAAAAAAAAAAGTATTTTCAACCACTAAGTATCGGTTTGTACGAAATACCAAATAAAATTACAAGAATGCATTTCTGACATATTTTTAGCATGAATAATTTTATTCCAGGTACTAGAATGTATTAAAACATCTTAAGTAAAAATTTTCAGATTGTAAATCAAATGTAAGTAAGTATAGTGTGTATTTTCTGGGCAATATCTTTAACAAATTTTAAGTGATCAACTGATCAGTAGCTAACTATTATAATTAATGCAGGTTTATTTTCTTGACGTTGGTATAGAGGATAATATTGTAATTTGTAACTCTGCAGTATCATGAGTAAGCTAGGTGGATTTATCCTGCTCAACATCACTATAGTGTTAGTTTGTATTGCGTGCTTCTGTACCAAATTTTACTGCATTTACTTATTTTGGGGAGTAAGATAACAATGAAAGTTCTTCTTTGGCTGACATAATCTTGCAGATGTTGCTTATCATAGCAGTTGACAGAACTGGTGGTTAAGGATGAAAATGAGTGATAAGCTATCTTTTAAAAATGAATTGAGGGCAACACTTTGTCAGTCATCTTTAATTTATACTGACCCATGTCTGGTAAATATGTTTGTTTTAGAAAAGGTAATGAATGGTATTACAAAACTGATGGTGTTAGTAAATTTTATGTAACTATAATTTATACCAAATTTTTTTATCTGTCCTACATTGTGTAGTATGTATCATTCATTATTGTATGCTCTAGCTCAATTCGGTTTTCTTGTTCCCCCACATATTATGAAAAACTAAACATAGTACCTAATTAAATATGTATAGACTTTGAAATAGTTTACATTTTTTTAAATATACTTAAGTGTTTTTAACTCTGAAAAAAGATTTTTTTTTTTTTAAATTTTAATTATTTAAGTTGCTAATTTGATGATAATTTAGACTGAGGTATACAACACCCCTAAATGAAGCTAATTTAGTCTCTCTGAGACATAATTATTTGTCACATACTAAATATTATTAACTAGCTGTAATGCCCAGCATTTCCCGAACTGAACTCGGTGAATTTTTTTTTAAATTGGATGTAGACAGTAATTGTATTCTTAATTTGAACATAAAGTATGCGAAATTTCAAGAGTTCTCCCAATTGTGATTCAGGGGGAAGAAAAGGGTGATTTGGGGTAGGTGTAGCGGGAGAAATATATTGTTTAAAAATCTTATGTATTCAATAAACCTTTTGTTAAAATAAAATGTAAATAGTAGTGTTCTTATTTTTAACATCAAGTGTGCAAATTTCATCTATGAGGGCCAAAATATTGCTTGAAGGCAAATGGGGGTTGTTTTTGTAACCTTCAGTAACTTTTTTTCTTAAATTTGGGGTTGACTATAAATTCCCTCCCTTTTTTTTGTATGCGAATTGTTCAAATGTTACCAAGGAGAGCTAAAAATCTGCTTTAAGGGGTAGTAAATGTAGTTAGGGTAATTATTTCTAAACTTTATGTAGCCAGCAAAAAGGATAGGTTTGGCAGTAATTTTATATTTATTTTCAACATTGTGTGAAAAATTTAATTTTTTGAAATATGTTTACAGTACATTTTTTTTTAATGAAAATCAGATGTAGGCAGTAATTTTCCTCCTCTTTTGAATTTCAAGTGTGCAAAGATGTTATGAAATTGCACCAGTACTACACTTCAAGTGGTGGGAAAGATAGACGAAGGTTGTTTTCGAAATTTCATATAGATAATTTGATGAAGGTGAATTTTTATTTAAATGTAGATAATTTTCTCGTAACTTGAATGTCAAGTTTGCAAAATTTCATCAAGAAGTAACCATAATACTGCTTTACGGGTAGTAAGGATCAGATAAAGCAGTCAATTTCCTCTTGTTTAAAATTTATTTCATTTATATGTAACAACATTATGTTGGTACATATTAATTTCATTTATATGTACCAACATTATGCTTTGAGGGATGAAAAAGGGGGATGTGGTGGTTGTTCAGGATTTCATGTAGGCAATGTCCTTACAATTTTTTCTTTATTATGTCTTGAACAGTAATTTTCTTATTTTGAATGTCATGAGTGCAAATTTTTATCAAGAAGTACCAAAAGTACTTAAAGATAGGGAAAGGGGGTTGCAGGTGATTATTCTACATCCCCGTTTTTCCTAAAGCAGTTGAAAACAGTAATGTCCTCCTTAATTTAAATGCTGTGTGTGCTAAATTTCATCAAAATGTTCAAAGGTCAAATACGCGAAGTGTCAACTCAGTCGAATGAATGTGCGAATGCATAGACGAACACAAACATTATTTTTTATAAATATCTTAAGTGAATAACGAGATTAAATTGTCATTAGAAATCTTAGTTCTTTCAGTATTATAATTAAATAATTTGTTTTTAAAATCTCCCACACTGACATACGTTACAAAGAAGGTTCTGTTTTGATACAACATTTGTGGAGCTTCTGGGTTAACGATGTCGCCGTTAGCGACAAAGTCGCGGCGACCAGGTCCTGCGACTTCCAAGTCGCTGGTCGCTGCACGTCGCAGGGACAGGGAAGCCTATGATGTACATTCTATATTGCACAGACCCGAATACTCACGTTGGCAAGCCTTCTTTTCACAGACGAGAGATCCAAACCCGAAGTTCATGCTAGCTTTTTTTTCCGTTCTATCTCATTGTATAAACCGGTGTGGCATTAAATTTTGCGGTCGATTAGGATATGTTAGCTACATTATAAATACTTTAAAACATTGTGGAAGGTTGGTTATATTAGGTTAATATAGCTACATTAAAAATACTGTAAAATCATTTTATGGTTGCTTAGCAAATAACTTTTTAATAGGAAACAGTTTACATGATTTCACAGTATCTTTAATGTAGCTATCCTAACCAAATCAACCGTCCACGATGTTTTAAAGTATTTATAATGCTAACCTAATTGATCATTAGCTATCATGAGTTGTATATTTATTTACAATGAACAAAAAAAAAACCGAAGATGCACGATCGGGCGTTCGGCTCTCCCGTCTGTGAAAAGAAGGCTTGCCAACGTGTGAGTATTCGGGTCTGTGCAATACGGAATGCACATCGTAGGCTTCGCGCAAGGGACAAGCTGTGTCGCGTGTCGCTTGTTCCCACCGCACTCGCACGGGCGGGCGTGACGTCATGTCGCCGGCTGGTCGGCGTGACTCGCGCGACTAGTGCCACACGCCGTGTCCCTGCGACTGCGGTCCGGTCACGGCGTGTGGCACCCGGGGCGACTGAATTGTTGCCCATTGGAAGGGCAGCCCTTCTGGATTTTTCTGACAGTGGTTAGTTTGTTAAGTGACCTAACCTTACCTAACCTTACCTAATCTAACCTAACATAGCCTAACCTAACCATTGGCGAAGCCAGGTGGGGGGAGGTTAGGGGTTCAAACCCCCCCTTAGCACCAAATATTTAATTAATTTCTTATTCATAACTCAGACAAATTTCATATTAAAATTAATAAAATTTTCACCATTACAATATTTAAATTTAAGTACCGAAAACTGCTAAAATAGCACTATTTTACACCTTAAAATCCAAATTTTTCCGGGGGAGGACCCCCGGACCACCCCGCTTTAATACGGGTGGGGGGGGGGGGGGCATGCTTCTTAACACCCCCATACACAAATCCTGGCTACGCCACTGAACCTAACCACTGTCAGAAAAATCCTGAAGGGCTGCCCATCCAAGGGGCAACAATTCAGACAACCTTTCAAAAACACCACTGTAAGAAAAATCCTGATGGGCTGCCCTTCCAAGGGGCAAGTTTTCAGGATTATTTAAACACTTAAAGAAACGTGTTTTTCAGAAATTGGATGGGCTGCCCTTCCAGTCGCTGTACAAACAAACCATTGCTAGAAAAATCCTGAAGGGCTGCCCATCCAAGGGGCAACAATTCAGACCACCTTTCAAAAAACACTACTGTCAGAAAAATCCTGATGGGCTGCCCTTCCAAGGGGTAAGTTTTCAGGATTATTTTAACACTTAAAGAAAACATGTTTTTCAGAAATTGGATGGGCTGCCCTTCCAGTCGCTGTACAAACAAACCATTGCCAGAAAAATCCTGAAGGGCTGCCCATCCAAGGGACAACAATTCAGCTCCCCCTGACACTCACCGTCCAGAGAAACCAGTGCCCGGGCAGTGGCGGATCCAGAGGTTCACCTCGGAGGGGCCACTCTAGGATTTCAGAATAGCCGCAGAGAAGAAAATGTCTTAAAATTACTAAATTTGGTATTTAATCTACCCACACTACACATAACATCCAACCACCAGATTTTATGATTCTACAAGAAATTCATTAATTATATTAAAATATTTTATTGGTTTCAGAAACAATCATTTTTGTCTGCAATATTAATGTAGCAGACAACTGGTTTTTCGGGGGGGGGGGGGGGCACTTGCCCCTGGAGGCCCCCCCCCCCCCCCTTGGATCTGCCACTGTGTCCGGGACCCACTACCTTCTGTTTCAAAGCCCGCTGTTAAGTGATCTGTTTGTATCACGTAACTTAGAAGGTATCGTATGAATTCTTTAACAATCGTCCTGTAAGGTTAACTCAAGCATTAAAAAAAATGTGTGAATCTCAACTGGGGCCCCTCCTGGTGTGGGGCCCCCGGGATTTTGACCCCCCCCCCCCCCTCCACAAGGATACTTTCTTCCCCCCCCCCCCTAACTGTGTCCCTCTCGTGTCCTTGAGTGTCTGTGTCTTTACGATCTGTGCGACTCGAGCCACGATATGAGTCAGTGCAAGCAAACCTGTCAATAGTTAATGTACTGTATATTTCCAGTACCTATTTCATGTTCTTAGTTCAACAATTTGAAGGTTCAGCTGATTTTTTTTCACTTCAAACTAAAGTTGCAGTACGTCAATGTTACCCCATGGATTAACAAAACCAAACTACAAATTACCCTTACCTCAATTATTTACACTACCTAGACATTTTGTTTTTAGATTATGTAATATAGTTAATGGAAAAAAAATATGATTCAAGTTGTTAAAGAATTCAAAAAAAGTTAAAAGTGTAGATACATTTTATTACCAATTGTAGTAAAACAAAACTCTTTTAGATTTTTCACTATATATATATATATATATATATATATATATATATATATATATATACACACATATACATACATACACACCAGTGATTGGAGCCTCGATTGTTTCGTGGATTTATTGGGTAACAAAGTAGATTTGAAGCATATACACACATGCTTCACGTTAAAGATCGGACTTCAGTGCTCTTGAAGGACCTGATCCAGTTGTTGTTACACAAACACGCGTATCTCACCCAATTATGGGACCTTGTTATCGGCTAATGAGTACTGTAAATAATTGGTTGTCTGTAAAGTCGGTTTACGGACGATAGTTTAACGTGACGTCATAACAAAACATTGATGAAATGATTGCATACTTTTATGAATAAAATTGAATCATTTTTATTGAATTATCACTATTTTGTATGGATACAAAGGAGTGAAATGAAATCTACAATTTAATTGATGAATTTACTTTTATTTGCACTCATTAATTCAAATATGTTTATTACTTTAACGAACAGATTATTTTAACTATAACTTTTATACGTGTTTGCTATATTTAACTTCTTCCAATCTGTGTTATTCTGTTAGGGATAGGACGATGATAGGAAAAGTAGGAAACGAATGGGAGTGTTTCAAGTTTAATGTGCCTCGAAAAAGTCTAATCGATGGTTGTTCCAATCGAGTGGAAGAGAGATAGATGCGGCGCAAGCGTACAATGAGCGTAAC